>NW_028253664.1:0-315000 GCF_964263255.1 Lissotriton vulgaris
AGCCCCAAATTCAGGGGTGTATCAGCACCTGTAAGAGAAAGATACACAGACAAACATATGATAGACATACATACGATTAGTATATCGCCAGCGTAGACTTATCATAGTGCTCCTAAGATGGTGGCAAACCTTTGTGTGCACACAATAATTGGTAACTTATGCACCATCCAAGTAGCCTTGGGGATATTTGTACATGCTAAGAGGTGGAGTGCTAGAGGTGGTTAAAAAACTACTATTGTAGTGAGGGAGATAAAAACGCGATGTGAATTCTCCATGAGGAGGGATCAATTTGACCAAATGTCGTCGGTGACCCCATAAGATGGTAAATATGGGAGAACATCTCACTTTAAAACTGGGCGCTACTCGCACCATGGGTCTCGGGAGGGGGATTGGAGCGCGCTTGGCACATCCTAGGAAAGAAGGAGTTAAATGTCAGCATAACCCATACAGCACACAGGCACTTAGCTTAGTGTTGATCGTAATAGTCGTTCCGCTGTGGATGCAGACTCACGCCACTCAGACGCTCACAACCCGCTTGTCAACCTGCAAGATCCCTCTGAACCGGACCCCGACGATCGAGAGCGGGGCCGGTGAATGAGTATAAGAGCGCTTTGTTTTCGTTTGCGCGCTCGATTCCGGGTTGGCGTGTCTCGCTCAGAGCGAGGCTTGGAGCGCACACGCCCACTTGGGCGGAGCGCGTTTAGAATCAAACCGAGGTTTGGAATGGGAAGCCTATCCCTGCGCTGCACCTGAAAGAGGTTTTGGCACGCTGGTGGTTGTTATGCAACCATCCAAGTAGCCCTTGGGGATATTTGTACATGCTAAGAGGTGGAGTGCTAGAGGTGGTTAAAAACTACTATTGTAGTGAAGGGAGGATAAAAACGCGATGTGAATTCTCCATGAGGAGAATTCTCTCTTTCAGGAAATTGGTACTGCTAGCAAACAGTGGGTAAATAAATGGTATCAGAGCAGGAGGGTGAATTCCCTAACTCTAGGGATTATACCACTACTAACATACAGTAAATAAATGAAAAGGGACAGAGCAGAGAGTGCACATACTGTCAGAAAGATTGGAATTTAAAAAAAAAAATTTTTTTACAGGCACAGATTAATCTTTGGGCATGATGTATGAAGTGCGCAGAGTTGTCGTATATAGCATGTTTGAATCAGATCGATTCCGTGTCACGTTAACAGCTACATGAAGTTATGAAGTTCATGATAGGACTTGTGTTCCAGGGGATATCATCGTTAAGACCATTGATATTTGTCCCCAGACGGTACACCCAGCGCTGTTCTTTTCGAACAGTCTATTTTGTATATTCCTTGTGCCATCAATTGCTTCAATGACAGTCCACCTCATGTCATTGGTGGTATGATTTTTGTCTAGGAAATGGCGGCTCGAACTTCGTTGTTATTTTCTTGCACCTTATGTTTACTCCGGTGCTCGCAGATCGTTGTTTCACTTTTCTAGTGGTCATACCCACGTACCGAAGGTGGCAGGAACACGTGATCAAATAGATCACATTGCATGAATTGCAATTAGTATGATCGTTGCGTCCACACTTTTCCTTCTTCCAAACACCAGAGTTTTTGTAGGTTGTGTTAAGTGGCAAACACTACAGTCCGAGCAGGGGTAGTGCCCGGTGATTTTAGGGAGACCCCCATGATGTTGTCACTGATGGTGTCGTATTTTGTGGTTTCTCTTTTGGGCGTGTGTGGACCAGCGCATCTCTTAGACTGCGTCCCTTTTTAAAAGAAAAAAGGGGTTTTTCCCAGTCCCTTTTTAAAGGTTTTCACAATACTCCAGTGTTTGTTTATGCTCTTTTTCATGATGTTTGAGAGACTGCTGTATGTGGTGACACAGGTGAGTGGGATCTGATCTGAATTGTTTGTTCTTTCTACAAGGAGAGCCTCCCTTGGCTGATTTTTAGCTCTTTTGAATCCTTTATTTAAGGTGGAGGTAGGGTAGCCTCTATTTTTTAGTTTTTCCGTCAGGTTGGCTGATTGGTCTTTGAAATCTGTGGTAGTGCTGCAGTTCCTTCGTAGCCTGAGGTACTGTCCGTAAGGGAGATTTTCTTTTAGCGGACGCGGATGGAAGCTGTTAAATTGCAGGAGGTTGTTCTTTGCAGTCGGTTTGTTGTGGGTTTTTGTGGCCAGTGTCGTTCCACTGATTGAGATAACCACATCTAAGAACACAATTTCTCTTCTGCTTGTGGTGTTGGTAAATCTTAGATTAGGGTCTAAGGTGTTGATCCATGAAAGAAAATCTTTCAAGTCATTATCACTACCATTCCAAATGAGTAGAATGTCGTCAATGTAGCGTTTCCACAATAGCATTGACGAAAAAAAGGTGGCGGTTGGTGGTAGGATATGCTTGGCCTCAAAATCTGCCACGTACAGCCCCGCCACGCTCGGCGCGAAGGTACTGCCCATGGATGTCCCAGAGCATTGTAGGTACAGTTGGTTTTTGAATGAAAACAAGTTCTCTTTCAGTGCTATAGTGGCACAATCAATAATGAACTTTTTCGGTGTCTGGAATTCCCAGTTGGTTGAATCAAGGACCTTTTTGAGGACCTCGATTGTATCATCCTGCGGAATGCTTGTGTAGAGGCTTTCCACATCTAATGTTACAAGGGTGATAGAGTTTTCAGGAAAATTGATTTCTGTCAGTAGACGTAGCAGGCTCTTGGTGTCCTTCAGGTAGGTCGGTGTAGACTGGACTAATGGTTTTAGAAAATGATCACAAAATTGTGATAGCGGCTCCAGCAGCGACCCAATTCCTGAGACGATTGGGCGTCCAGGTGGAGGTAGTTTGTTCTTATGCATTTTCGGCAAAGTGTAGAAGTAGGGTATTATGCTACTTGTATTATTCAGAAATGCAGCTTCGTTCTTGGAAATATGGTCTTGATCCTCTGCTTGTTTAACCATGGAGCTGATTCTTTTAAAGAGGTCTGGAGTTGGATCCGATGCCAGTGGCGTGTAATTTCTAACGTCACCGAGTAGGTTTTTACAGGTGATCTCATACTCAGTTGTGTCCTGGATGACGATCCCTCCGCCCTTGTCCGCGGGCTTTATGGTTATGGAGGTGTCGTTTTTTAATTGTTGCAATGCCTCGAATTCAGCAGTACTGAAATTCCCGAATGTTCGCGGGTTTTGGCAATGTTCTAGGTCTTTAAATACAGCTTGCTCAAAAGCAGTTATGGCCGCTGGTATTGTGTGTGAGGGCGGGATGAAAGTGGAGTTAGGTCTTAAACCTGTGTCACCTTTCCTGACTGATTCCATTGGGTCTATTTTTCCATCAAAAAACGCTTTTAGTTTCAGTTTGCGGAAAAACCCTGCTAATTCGCAGTGCAATTTGAATTTATCGGGTTTGGCTGTGGGGACAAAACCAAGCCCCTTTTCCAAAACTTTGATCTCCACCGGGGTTAGTATTCTGGTGGATAGGTTGGTCACTAGACTTAGACTCCGCTCGGACCCGGCTGCTGGTTGCTCCGGGTGTGGTTCGCTACTGAGTCGTCTTCCTGCCAGGTTACTCTGGTGTTCCCTCTCCTCTTGCCTCGGCCTCTCCGGCCGCTCTCTAAAAAAGGCTGTCTATATTGCTGTTGAAAATTGGCCGGGGGCATGAAGCCTGGATTCCAGCCCATGAATGGATAGGGTGGCTGTTGGAAAGCATAGGGGTGGGTGCCCATCCCCATTTGTGGGGGGTACCACTGTTGGTGGTTGCCTTGATTTCCATGTCCACTTCTGTTGGTTCTGATGCCACGGTTCCCTCTTCTTTTTGTTTGTTTGAAAGAGTTATTACTAGAACCGCTGCTATTCGATGAGTCATCATCCGAGTAGTCTGAGTTGTTGGCATTGCGTGCTGGCGGAGTGAATGAAGCTGCAGAGTAGGGATATACCTTCTCGAACTCGAACTTCTTTTGGTCTTTTTGAAGTTTTGTCACCTTTGATTGCATTAGGTTGTCTTTGTATTCGTTCATCTCCTTGTTGAGTTCATCTAGTCGTTTTTTGTAGCCGGTGATAGTGGCTTTGAAGTGAGACTCTGTTTCTCTGATTTCTATCATAAGGGATTCCGAGAGTCTTAAGGCTGTTTTAATTATTAAGACCATCCAATCGCGTGTGCAGTGCCATGCGATTGCGGCCCAATCCTTCCGGAAGGCAGCATCGTTCAGAAAGATGCGTGGGGCATTAGCCACCAGAAGGCCTTTCGGGGCTGTGTTGGTCGTTAGATAGCCCTTCAAGATTGTGCCATGAAGGACAGTACGTATGTGCTCTTTCTTTTTTTCGGAAAGGTTGTCCCATTCAGCAGTATTGGCTATCGCCTGTGATATGTGAGGGTCTGCAAAGATTGCAGCATCTGACATCAACTCCTCGATCTCCGCCTCAGAGTATGTCAGACCCAGGTTCGCCATAGTGAGATGTGGGTTAAAAGAACAAGAAATAATAGAAATTATTATTGTCTTGCTCAAAGTAAAAGAAAGCTCTCACAGCTGTGCGCTGCTATGATATGTATCAACAAGGAGAGAGGTAGGGACAGTCAGAGACACTCTCTTGATCCCCGGTTAAATGTCAAACAACAAAAGAAGAGAGGTCTGATCTGGTCAAGCACAAGGCTACCAGGAATATGGAGCAAAAAGATAAGTGGGTAGTATTGATCACAGTCACTCTATTTGAGTGGGATCACAGTCACTCTGTTTGAGTAGGAAAGCCCTCACACACCGACCTGGTCAGTGTCATGCTTCATCATCGGGCCCCACCGAAGAGAGCCTTAAGACTCTCGGAATCCCTTATGATAGAAATCAGAGAAACAGAGTCTCACTTCAAAGCCACTATCACCGGCTACAAAAAACGACTAGATGAACTCAACAAGGAGATGAACGAATACAAAGACAACCTAATGCAATCAAAGGTGACAAAACTTCAAAAAGACCAAAAGAAGTTCGAGTTCGAGAAGGTATATCCCTACTCTGCAGCTTCATTCACTCCGCCAGCACGCAATGCCAACAACTCAGACTACTCGGATGATGACTCATCGAATAGCAGCGGTTCTAGTAATAACTCTTTCAAACAAACAAAAAGAAGAGGGAACCGTGGCAACAGAACCAACAGAAGTGGACATGGAAATCAAGGCAACCACCAACAGTGGTACCCCCCACAAATGGGGATGGGCACCCACCCCTATGCTTTCCAACAGCCACCCTATCCATTCATGGGCTGGAATCCAGGCTTCATGCCCCCGGCCAATTTTCAACAGCAATATAGACAGCCTTTTTTAGAGAGCGGCCGGAGAGGCCGAGGCAAGAGGAGAGGGAACACCAGAGTAACCTGGCAGGAAGACGACTCAGTAGCGAACCACACCCGGAGCAACCAGCAGCCGGGTCCGAGCGGAGTCTAAGTCTAGTGACCAACCTATCCACCAAAATACTAACCCCGGTGGAGATCAAAGTTTTGGAAAAGGGGCTTGGTTTTGTCCCCACAGCCAAACCCGATAAATTCAAATTGCACTGCGAATTAGCAGGGTTTTTCCGCAAACTGAAACTAAAAGCGTTTTTTGATGGAAAAATAGACCCAATGGAATCAGTCAGGAAAGGTGACACAGGTTTAAGACCTAACTCCACTTTCATCCCGCCCTCACACACAATACCAGCGGCCATAACTGCTTTTGAGCAAGCTGTATTTAAAGACCTAGAACATTGCCAAAACCCGCGAACATTCGGGAATTTCAGTACTGCTGAATTCGAGGCATTGCAACAATTAAAAAACGACACCTCCATAACCATAAAGCCCGCGGACAAGGGCGGAGGGATCGTCATCCAGGACACAACTGAGTATGAGATCACCTGTAAAAACCTACTCGGTGACGTTAGAAATCACACGCCACTGGCATCGGATCCAACTCCAGACCTCTTTAAAAGAATCAGCTCCATGGTTAAACAAGCAGAGGATCAAGACCATATTTCCAAGAACGAAGCTGCATTTCTGAATAATACAAGTAGCATAATACCCTACTTCTACACTTTGCCGAAAATGCATAAGAACAAACTACCTCCACCTGGACGCCCAATCGTCTCAGGAATTGGGTGGCTGCTGGAGCCGCTATCACAATTTTGTGATCATTTTCTAAAACCATTAGTCCAGTCTACACCGACCTACCTGAAGGACACCAAGAGCCTGCTACGTCTACTGACAGAAATCAATTTTCCTGAAAACTCTATCACCCTTGTAACATTAGATGTGGAAAGCCTCTACACAAGCATTCCGCAGGATGATACAATCGAGGTCCTCAAAAAGGTCCTTGATTCAACCAACTGGGAATTCCAGACACCGAAAAAGTTCATTATTGATTGTGCCACTATAGCACTGAAAGAGAACTTTTTTTCATTCAAAAACCAACTGTACCTACAATGCTCTGGGACATCCATGGGCAGTACCTTCGCGCCGAGCGTGGCGGGCTGTACGTGGCAGATTTTGAGGCCAAGCATATCCTACCACCAACCGCCACCTTTTTTTCGTCAATGCTATTGTGGAAACGCTACATTGACGACATTCTACTCATTTGGAATGGTAGTGATAATGACTTGAAAGATTTTCTTTCATGGATCAACACCTTAGACCCTAATCTAAGATTTACCAACACCACAAGCAGAAGAGAAATTGTGTTCTTAGATGTGGTTATCTCAATCAGTGGAACGACACTGGCCACAAAAACCCACAACAAACCGACTGCAAAGAACAACCTCCTGCAATTTAACAGCTTCCATCCGCGTCCGCTAAAAGAAAATCTCTCTTACGGACAGTACCTCAGGCTACGAAGGAACTGCAGCACTACCACAGATTTCAAAGACCAATCAGCCAACCTGACGGAAAAACTAAAAAATAGAGGCTACCCTACCTCCACCTTAAATAAAGGATTCAAAAGAGCTAAAAATCAGCCAAGGGAGGCTCTCCTTGAAGAAAGAACAAACAATTCAGATCAGATCCCACTCACCTGTGTCACCACATACAGCAGTCTCTCAAACATCATGAAAAAGAGCATAAACAAACACTGGAGTATTGTGAAAACCTTTAAAAAGGACTGGGAAAAACCCCTTTTTTCTTTTAAAAAGGGACGCAGTCTAAGAGATGCGCTGGTCCACACACGCCCAAAAGAGAAACCACAAAATACGACACCATCAGTGACAACATCATGGGGTCTCCCTAAAATCACCGGGCACTACCCCTGCTCGGACTGTAGTCTTTGCCACTTAACACAACCTACAAAAACTCTGGTGTTGGAAGAAGGAAAAGTGTGGACGCAACGTGATCATACTAATTGCAATTCATGCAATGTGATCTATTTGATCACGTGTTCCTGCCACCTTCGGTACGTGGGTATGACCACTAGAAAAGTGAAACAACGGATCTGCGAGCACCGGAGTAACATAAGGTGCAAGAAAATAACAACGAAGTTGAGCCGCCATTTCCTAGACAAAAATCATACCACCAATGACATGAGGTGGACTGTCATTGAAGCAATTGATGGCACAAGGAATATACAAAATAGACTGTTCGAAAAAGAACAGCGCTGGGTGTACCGTCTGGGGACAAATATCAATGGTCTTAACGATGATATCCCCTGGAACACAGTCCTATCATGAACTTCATAACTTCATGTAGCTGTTAACGTGACACGGAATCGATCTGATTCAAACATGCTATATACGAAAACTCTGCGCACTTCAACATCATGCCCAAAGATTAATCTGTGCCTGTAAAAAATTTTTTTTAAAAAAAATTCCAATCTTTCTGACAGTATGTGCACTTCTGCTCTGTCCCTTTCCATTTATTTACTGTATGTAAGTAGTGGTATAATCCCTAGAGTTAGGGAATTCACCCTCCTGCTCTGATACCATTTATTTACCCACTGTTTGCTAGCAGTACCAATTTCCTGAAAGAGAGAATTCTCCTCATGGAGAATTCACATCGCGTTTTTATCTCCCTCACTACAATAGTAGTTTTTAACCACCTCTAGCACTCCACCTCTTAGCATGTACAAATATCCCCAAGGGCTACTTGGATGGTGCATAACAACCACCAGCGTGCCAAAACCTCTTTCAGGTGCAGCGCAGGGATAGGCTTCCCATTCCAAACCTCGGTTTGATTCTAAACGCGCTCCGCCCAAGTGGGCGTGTGCGCTCCAAGCCTCGCTCTGAGCGAGACACGCCCAACCCGGAATCGAGCGCGCAAACGAAAACAAAGCGCTCTTATACTCATTCACCGGCCCCGCTCTCGATCGTCGGGGTCCGGTTCAGAGGGATCTTGCAGGTTGACAAGCGGGTTGTGAGCGCTGAGGGCGTGAGTCTGCATCCACAGCGGAACGACTATTACGATCAACATAAGCTAAGTGCCTGTGTGCTGTATGGGTTATGCTGACATTTAACTCCTTCTTTTCCTAGGATGTGCCAAGCGCGCTCCAATCCCCCTCCCGAGACCCATGGTGCGAGTAGCGCCCAGTTTTAAAGTGAGATGTTCTCTATATTTACCATCTTATGGGGGTCACCGACCATTTGGTCAAATTGATCCCTCCTCATGGAGAATTCACATCGCGTTTTTATCTCCCTCACTACAATAGTAGTTTTTAACCACCTCTAGCACTCCACCTCTTAGCATGTACAAATATCCCCAAGGGCTACTTGGATGGTGCATAAGTTACCAATTATTGTGTGCACACAAAGGTTTGCCACCATCTTAGGAGCACTATGATAAGTCTACGCTGGCATATACTAATCGTATGTATGTCTATATATGTTTGTCTGTGTATCTTCTCTTACAGGTGCTGATACACCCCTGAATTTGGGGCTTTTTTGGAATGAGCAATTTGCTCTTCTAATTTTTAAGCACTTTTTCACTTTTTCTTTTTCACTTTCACGTCCCCAGGTTAGGGTGGGCTATTAGAGTGTCCATACCGCCGGGGTTTTAGTCCTGAAGAATGCCATGGTGAATATATACCACAATAAAGGCAGAAACATGTTGACTGATTAATTTTAATAAACTTGTGGTATTTAGCTGAATTTAAACAAAATCCTAATAACCTTGGCTCTTAAATTCAGACACATATACCACTTACACGTGTCTTAGGGATCACTCATTAAAGTTTTTTTGATACCCTGTTAGTCACTTTTAATCTTATAATTTCCACAACACGTCCTCCCCACACGACCAGCTCCGCAGTCTTTCTGGCGTCGCAGCACACCGAAGAGACACTCGGTCTCTTCGGTGGGGCCCGATGATGAAGCATGACACTGACCAGGTCGGTGTGTGAGGGCTTTCCTACTCAAACAGAGTGACTGTGATCCCACTCAAATAGAGTGACTGTGATCAATACTACCCACTTATCTTTTTGCTCCATATTCCTGGTAGCCTTGTGCTTGACCAGATCAGACCTCTCTTCTTTTGTTGTTTGACATTTAACCGGGGATCAAGAGAGTGTCTCTGACTCTCCCTACCTCTCTCCTTGTTGATACATATCATAGCAGCGCACAGCTGTGAGAGCTTTCTTTTACTTTGAGCAAGACAATAATAATTTCTATTATTTCTTGTTCTTTTAACCCACATCTCACTATGGCGAACCTGGGTCTGACATACTCTGAGGCGGAGATCGAGGAGTTGATGTCAGATGCTGCAATCTTTGCAGACCCTCACATATCACAGGCGATAGCCAATACTGCTGAATGGGACAACCTTTCCGAAAAAAAGAAAGAGCACATACGTACTGTCCTTCATGGCACAATCTTGAAGGGCTATCTAACGACCAACACAGCCCCGAAAGGCCTTCTGGTGGCTAATGCCCCACGCATCTTTCTGAACGATGCTGCCTTCCGGAAGGATTGGGCCGCAATCGCATGGCACTGCACACGCGATTGGATGGTCTTAATAATTAAAACAGCCTTAAGACTCTCGGAATCCCTTATGATAGAAATCAGAGAAACAGAGTCTCACTTCAAAGCCACTATCACCGGCTACAAAAAACGACTAGATGAACTCAACAAGGAGATGAACGAATACAAAGACAACCTAATGCAATCAAAGGTGACAAAACTTCAAAAAGACCAAAAGAAGTTCGAGTTCGAGAAGGTATATCCCTACTCTGCAGCTTCATTCACTCCGCCAGCACGCAATGCCAACAACTCAGACTACTCGGATGATGACTCATCGAATAGCAGCGGTTCTAGTAATAACTCTTTCAAACAAACAAAAAGAAGAGGGAACCGTGGCAACAGAACCAACAGAAGTGGACATGGAAATCAAGGCAACCACCAACAGTGGTACCCCCCACAAATGGGGATGGGCACCCACCCCTATGCTTTCCAACAGCCACCCTATCCATTCATGGGCTGGAATCCAGGCTTCATGCCCCCGGCCAATTTTCAACAGCAATATAGACAGCCTTTTTTAGAGAGCGGCCGGAGAGGCCGAGGCAAGAGGAGAGGGAACACCAGAGTAACCTGGCAGGAAGACGACTCAGTAGCGAACCACACCCGGAGCAACCAGCAGCCGGGTCCGAGCGGAGTCTAAGTCTAGTGACCAACCTATCCACCAGAATACTAACCCCGGTGGAGATCAAAGTTTTGGAAAAGGGGCTTGGTTTTGTCCCCACAGCCAAACCCGATAAATTCAAATTGCACTGCGAATTAGCAGGGTTTTTCCGCAAACTGAAACTAAAAGCGTTTTTTGATGGAAAAATAGACCCAATGGAATCAGTCAGGAAAGGTGACACAGGTTTAAGACCTAACTCCACTTTCATCCCGCCCTCACACACAATACCAGCGGCCATAACTGCTTTTGAGCAAGCTGTATTTAAAGACCTAGAACATTGCCAAAACCCGCGAACATTCGGGAATTTCAGTACTGCTGAATTCGAGGCATTGCAACAATTAAAAAACGACACCTCCATAACCATAAAGCCCGCGGACAAGGGCGGAGGGATCGTCATCCAGGACACAACTGAGTATGAGATCACCTGTAAAAACCTACTCGGTGACGTTAGAAATTACACGCCACTGGCATCGGATCCAACTCCAGACCTCTTTAAAAGAATCAGCTCCATGGTTAAACAAGCAGAGGATCAAGACCATATTTCCAAGAACGAAGCTGCATTTCTGAATAATACAAGTAGCATAATACCCTACTTCTACACTTTGCCGAAAATGCATAAGAACAAACTACCTCCACCTGGACGCCCAATCGTCTCAGGAATTGGGTCGCTGCTGGAGCCGCTATCACAATTTTGTGATCATTTTCTAAAACCATTAGTCCAGTCTACACCGACCTACCTGAAGGACACCAAGAGCCTGCTACGTCTACTGACAGAAATCAATTTTCCTGAAAACTCTATCACCCTTGTAACATTAGATGTGGAAAGCCTCTACACAAGCATTCCGCAGGATGATACAATCGAGGTCCTCAAAAAGGTCCTTGATTCAACCAACTGGGAATTCCAGACACCGAAAAAGTTCATTATTGATTGTGCCACTATAGCACTGAAAGAGAACTTTTTTTCATTCAAAAACCAACTGTACCTACAATGCTCTGGGACATCCATGGGCAGTACCTTCGCGCCGAGCGTGGCGGGGCTGTACGTGGCAGATTTTGAGGCCAAGCATATCCTACCACCAACCGCCACCTTTTTTTCGTCAATGCTATTGTGGAAACGCTACATTGACGACATTCTACTCATTTGGAATGGTAGTGATAATGACTTGAAAGATTTTCTTTCATGGATCAACACCTTAGACCCTAATCTAAGATTTACCAACACCACAAGCAGAAGAGAAATTGTGTTCTTAGATGTGGTTATCTCAATCAGTGGAACGACACTGGCCACAAAAACCCACAACAAACCGACTGCAAAGAACAACCTCCTGCAATTTAACAGCTTCCATCCGCGTCCGCTAAAAGAAAATCTCCCTTACGGACAGTACCTCAGGCTACGAAGGAACTGCAGCACTACCACAGATTTCAAAGACCAATCAGCCAACCTGACGGAAAAACTAAAGAATAGAGGCTACCCTACCTCCACCTTAAATAAAGGATTCAAAAGAGCTAAAAATCAGCCAAGGGAGGCTCTCCTTGAAGAAAGAACAAACACTTCAGATCAGATCCCACTCACCTGTGTCACCACATACAGCAGTCTCTCAAACATCATGAAAAAGAGCATAAACAAACACTGGAGTATTGTGAAAACCTTTAAAAAGGACTGGGAAAAACCCCTTTTTTCTTTTAAAAAGGGACGCAGTCTAAGAGATGCGCTGGTCCACACACGCCCAAAAGAGAAACCACAAAATACGACACCATCAGTGACAACATCATGGGGTCTCCCTAAAATCACCGGGCACTACCCCTGCTCGGACTGTAGTGTTTGCCACTTAACACAACCTACAAAAACTCTGGTGTTGGAAGAAGGAAAAGTGTGGACGCAACGTGATCATACTAATTGCAATTCATGCAATGTGATCTATTTGATCACGTGTTCCTGCCACCTTCGGTACGTGGGTATGACCACTAGAAAAGTGAAACAACGGATCTGCGAGCACCGGAGTAACATAAGGTGCAAGAAAATAACAACGAAGTTGAGCCGCCATTTCCTAGACAAAAATCATACCACCAATGACATGAGGTGGACTGTCATTGAAGCAATTGATGGCACAAGGAATATACAAAATAGACTGTTCGAAAAAGAACAGCGCTGGGTGTACCGTCTGGGGACAAATATCAATGGTCTTAACGATGATATCCCCTGGAACACAGTCCTATCATGAACTTCATAACTTCATGTAGCTGTTAACGTGACACGGAATCGATCTGATTCAAACATGCTATATACGAAAACTCTGCGCACTTCAACATCATGCCCAAAGATTAATCTGTGCCTGTAAAAAATTTTTTTTAAAAAAAATTCCAATCTTTCTGACAGTATGTGCACTTCTGCTCTGTCCCTTTCCATTTATTTACTGTATGTTAGTAGTGGTATAATCCCTAGAGTTAGGGAATTCACCCTCCTGCTCTGATACCATTTATTTACCCACTGTTTGCTAGCAGTACCAATTTCCTGAAAGAGAGAATTCTCCTCATGGAGAATTCACATCGCGTTTTTATCTCCCTCACTACAATAGTAGTTTTTAACCACCTCTAGCACTCCACCTCTTAGCATGTACAAATATCCCCAAGGGCTACTTGGATGGTGCATAACAACCACCAGCGTGCCAAAACCTCTTTCAGGTGCAGCGCAGGGATAGGCTTCCCATTCCAAACCTCGGTTTGATTCTAAACGCGCTCCGCCCAAGTGGGCGTGTGCGCTCCAAGCCTCGCTCTGAGCGAGACACGCCCAACCCGGAATCGAGCGCGCAAACGAAAACAAAGCGCTCTTATACTCATTCACCGGCCCCGCTCTCGATCGTCGGGGTCCGGTTCAGAGGGATCTTGCAGGTTGACAAGCGGGTTGTGAGCGCTGAGGGCGTGAGTCTGCATCCACAGCGGAACGACTATTACGATCAACATAAGCTAAGTGCCTGTGTGCTGTATGGGTTATGCTGACATTTAACTCCTTCTTTTCCTAGGATGTGCCAAGCGCGCTCCAATCCCCCTCCCGAGACCCATGGTGCGAGTAGCGCCCAGTTTTAAAGTGAGATGTTCTCCATATTTACCATCTTATGGGGGTCACCGACCATTTGGTCAAATTGATCCCTCCTCATGGAGAATTCACATCGCGTTTTTATCTCCCTCACTACAATAGTAGTTTTTAACCACCTCTAGCACTCCACCTCTTAGCATGTACAAATATCCCCAAGGGCTACTTGGATGGTGCATAAGTTACCAATTATTGTGTGCACACAAAGGTTTGCCACCATCTTAGGAGCACTATGATAAGTCTACGCTGGCATATACTAATCGTATGTATGTCTATATATGTTTGTCTGTGTATCTTCTCTTACAGGTGCTGATACACCCCTGAATTTGGGGCTTTTTTGGAATGAGCAATTTGCTCTTCTAATTTTTAAGCACTTTTTCACTTTTTCTTTTTCACTTTCACGTCCCCAGGTTAGGGTGGGCTATTAGAGTGTCCATACCGCCGGGGTTTTAGTCCTGAAGAATGCCATGGTGAATATATACCACAATAAAGGCAGAAACATGTTGACTGATTAATTTTAATAAACTTGTGGTATTTAGCTGAATTTAAACAAAATCCTAATAACCTTGGCTCTTAAATTCAGACACATATACCACTTACACGTGTCTTAGGGATCACTCATTAAAGTTTTTTTGATACCCTGTTAGTCACTTTTAATCTTATAATTTCCACAACACGTCCTCCCCACATGACCAGCTCCGCAGTCTTTCTGGCGTCGCAGCACACCGAAGAGACACTCGGTCTCTTCGGTGGGGCCCGATGATGAAGCATGACACTGACCAGGTCGGTGTGTGAGGGCTTTCCTACTCAAACAGAGTGACTGTGATCCCACTCAAATAGAGTGACTGTGATCAATACTACCCACTTATCTTTTTGCTCCATATTCCTGGTAGCCTTGTGCTTGACCAGATCAGACCTCTCTTCTTTTGTTGTTTGACATTTAACCGGGGATCAAGAGAGTGTCTCTGACTCTCCCTACCTCTCTCCTTGTTGATACACGTTTTTCACTAGTTGACATTCGAATATCTCATTCCTGTATAATAGTTCCTAAGGCATACATATCATATACCACATTGTCAGTTGCAGTATCACCTATATTTATGATGAAGGTATACTGGAGGTCTGCGATACGTCTCTGAAAACTAAAACCCCCCTTCGCCCTTCCCACCCCCCACCCACTTCAGCATCCCAATTATGCCAAAGACAAACCCAAACTACAAACATTTGTAGAACTGAACTTCGAGTGGGGAACACCCACATAGGGGGTCCGCCAGGTGCACATATTTCCATCCAACATAGTGGATGTGGCCAAGTGTCAAATTTAGGAATACGGACTATGCAAATTATTATTACTCAAAGACAGTGCGAACACAAGAAAATGAAGAAAAACATAATTGCATCACTTCATGGACAGCTGTATCGTCCCAGAGGTACTCAGGAGTACAAACAGGGCCTTATTGAGTGGCATCTTAGCCATGGTATTATGGCCTCAGTTCTATAATCATGGCAGCCACCTCCACATCCTTAGTAACCAATTAAACAATTCCAATTGTGTCACAAGGCTCGCAACTGCTCAACAGCAGTCCTGAAACTCCCAGGTATCAACATTGTGCTATAACAATAGTACAGGAGCAGCGGCACATTGCACATATTCATCTCCCTTAGCATCTGTGTCCTGAGCCCTTGACTTTCTTGTTTGGGCTAGGATGTAATCTTCCAAACGTTCATCCGCTCCTACTGTACACATTGCTATTGCTGCGGATCAGAAATCTCCATGTAACAGTTTGAACATTCTGCAAAGGATACAGATGAATGACCCACATTATCCACCGTGCCCCAGTTATGTACCTCATTGCAGCCATGCACAGCGAAGTCGAACTCAGAAAATGTTCACATCCTGCCCAGGTTACTGTCTCAGTAGATCCATGCTCATGTGTGGTCTCGGACCTGGCTCGCAAACATACTGCACATACCATAATGTCGTGGCCTGTCAATCCGAGTCTTCATTATGTTCACTTCGATTTTGTTCTCTGCGTTTTCGACGATATTGTTTTAGGAAATCCTGTGCCGCTTTTGGTGTCGGAAGGATAATGGCACGCCCATCCTGAATTACTCCTAACCGTGCTGGGTAGAGCATGGCATATTCAATGCCCAATTCCTGCAACTTTTGTTTAACCTGGTTGTATTCCTTGCGTGCCAACTGGACCGTCATGGTGAAATCAGGGTAGAATTCCAAAGCGTTGCCTTGATAGTTAATATCCCGCTTTTCTCTTGCCAACCTAAAGACGGTGTCACGATCCCTGTAATTAAGTATGCAAGATACTATTGGTCTTGGAGTTGCTCCAGGCTTTGGTTTCGGGGCCAGCGAACTGTGCTCCTTCTCGACTATGAGGACCGAGGAGAATGATTCCGGGCCGAAGATGTTCCTGATAATGTCCTCCATCTATGATTCCATTTTCCCAGTGTTGGTTGACTCTGATATTCCTGGAATACGGATATTATTACGTTGAGATCTCGCCTCCAAGTCCTCCGCTTTGTTTTTTATCACTTCTAGGATCCTTTTGATATCGGAACATTTCTTGGTCGTGCTATGCGATTCATCCTCCACGGCTGCTATTCTAGTTTCGGCCTCCACCAGGGGCTCACCATGTTTATTATGTTTGGCTGCCATGCTATCTACACGCTGCATGATTTTGTCCAACGTTCCATTAATATCTTGTAGACTCTGCTGTATGGCCTGCAAAACATTCGCCATGTCGCCGGAGGTTCCCACCGCACCTTCCTCCTCACCTCCCGATGTTGCCGCCGCATTTTTGGGCTGCCTCCATGACTCAAACATTAATTTGGCTTGTTGCTTCTCAGGCTTGCCCATTGTCTCGCTGATTTTGGTGCGTCAGTGTACAAACAGAGGAAGGGACAGTGGCAGAGAGACAACAGCTCCATCAGATCGTGCTAGTGTTTTTGAGTCCAGAAAGTTCACCTGCACACTCAGCTTGAATGCGGTAGGGGTTGTTTAAAGTAAGCAAACGTGCCACGGGGTGCTGTGTGGCAAGCCTCTGCACACCGTTGTGGTCGCTGTAAAAACCAAAGCAGTGTCTCACATCTCTGGCGCCACCATCCAGAGAGTCCCATTAAGACGCCATCGCTCACTTCACTCGGTACCCCTTGGCGCCATCTTGTTGCAGTATCAGCCGAAACAGACCTACAGCCGCTATTTACATCCTCGCTAGGCCACCACTATCATAGTATTAGGTCTGCAGCGCGTATGTCCCCGGCCTCACCAGCAGAGCGCTATATCCAGCGAATTTCAACACTGCCACATGGGAAGTTTAATTCAAAGGCATCAGAGCAATGGGCACCACCATTTTGCAGGCATTTCATTATTGTTTCCCTATAGAGTTCCGTGTGCGCTCCACAGTTATTTATGCATTACAAAACTGTCGGCTCGGAGCACGCTTCATGGGAGAGCACCACCTCTACTATACTCCAGCTCCCCACCGTGGCGACCTGCATGCTCGATGACATCATAGCTGCAATCAGACCCCACCATCCGCAGCGCTTATAGTGTTTTCCACTTAGGCACAAACAGTTCTTACTAATCTGAAGGGTCACATATGTCGCCAGCAGATCCATACACAGAGTCCCGAAGCTCCTATGTCAGAGAGCCTGTATGCACACGCAGCCCCAAGCAGTTCACAAATTGTCTGCTGCCATTTTATCTCCCCATCATGAGGCCCCGGCTATTCTTCATGCCCAGAGTACAACACCTTGCTGCCAGTTTGTTTTTGAGGCCAACGATGTCTGTAGGGCAGGTTTTCCCAACTCTAAAAGCCCCCACAGCACTTACTAAGGTATCGTTACGGCTGCGATGTATATCGGAGATGGTTAGCAAGACGCCGCCATCTTGCGAGCTGTGCATGGGTCACCGAGTCGCGCTGCCTGCTCCCGCCGTCGAGGAGATTTTTCACTCTTTGCAGCGATATAGCAGCATTCTACCACCTCTCACAGGAGTGCCGCCACATTCCGGTAATCAAATCCGCACTTTAAGCGCTGTTTCAAGTCCGTTAAACAACGTAGTTTGCCTCTTTATAGACCCGGCCAGTGGAGCTGCCTCAAGAGCCAGCCATTCTGCTACGTGCCCTCTAGCGCTCCCCAGAATGCTCTATTTTTAAACTGGTCCTCCTGCAAGACTCTAAGGACACTTTTGTGGACCGAACCATATGATATACAATTAGTTTCAAACCTTAATTTCCCAAAAACTACAAAAAGGATTTGCACCAAATTATAAAATGCACGTTCTGTGGAATAGGAACTAGCTTCCTACAAAATTTGGTGTAATTCTGGTCAGCAGTTTTTGCAGTAGCGGTTCTAAAAGAAGTCTATGGAAAATGCATGGGAATTTGGCAATTATATATATATAAGCAAAGGTTACAAGGCCGTTATAGTTAGGTTCAGATTTTTTACACACAAAACCATACAAATTCAGCAGTTATAGTTAAAGCTAGCTTAGGTAACTACAACTTGTGCCCTAAGATAACTATAACTCGCACACTCACCATGCAGTTTTATCATCAATAAGTTTACAGCAAATGTTACACTGATAATATCAATAATGCATTAGAAGATATCATGAATTATGTAATATGTAGGCTAATTATCAGTGTATGGAGCGGGCACAAAGCCCCTTTCCCCGGGTCGATTAATGTTTTGGGGAGGGGTGTATGCATCCCCCCCTCCCCTGGTCCTGCAGATCCTATGTCCCTGCCATATTTTAAATAGGAAGAGAGGGCACACATCATCCCTTCCGGCATGGATTTCTGGATTTCTGGAACCGGGGACCCCATCTCCAGAGGCCGGGTCAAATTAAAATTGGTTGAGAAGGGCCACACAGCACCTCTCCCTGGGCCGATTTCCGCAGCAGGGACCTCATCCCATGGGGCCTGGCCAATGAAGGGTGGGTACCTTGGAGCTCACAAAGGGCACCACTATTCCATTGCTAAAAATGCTGCTCCATGCATGCAGGAGCATTTTTATTTTATCTGTTTCCCTACCCCCTTCACAGCTTACAGGGAAAACAGAGGAAAAGTCAGATTCCAGCGGGCAGGAGCATTTTTCATGCTCCTGCCTGCTGGAAGCAGATATAGTGCTTGCTCTCACTTGGCAGGAGCTTTAAAATTGCTCCTGCCAAGTGAGAGCGAACACAGATTCCCTGACTGCACCAGTGTGGGCGGGGGAAACAGCTATGTCCTGTGGTATAGATCCCCAGGGATATCGCTGGCTCTGGGAAGGGGCCCCTTCCCTTTTCAATTTGAGGCTGGTCCCTGGGGGTCAGGGTCCTGAGGTTGAAAATGGTCTGGGCGATGGGGTCCTCCATGCCAAAATAGACCCAGGGGTGACCCCCTCTCCATTTTCATATTTGGCTGGGTCCCGGGGGATGTGGTCCCCGGTGCCAAAATGAATCCAGGAGGGTGCTGCGCAGCCCCCAGCCTATTTTTACATGAGGCTTGTCACCAGGGATGAAATCATACTGGGGGTGGGGGCCACATGCACTCTTCTCCCTCTAATAAATAAATACATTCCCCCACTGGGCCTGACCCACCCAGAGTGCAAAGAAAAGGAAGTGCAGGTAAGTCCGCTTGCTTTTAAAAAAAATAATTCCCATGGATCCATTGATCTTACACAAATTTGCAGGAAAATTAAAATTTGTTGTTATTCCATTCATCAGTTTTTGTTAAAACCTGTCTTAAAGAAGTGTATTGAACATGCATTGAGATGTTATGCTTTGGGACGCCCCTTTTTCTTGGCCCCTGCTTGACCAATCACTCCAACACTTCCCAGGAAGATGCTGTAACGACCGGATTCTCAGACCAGATAGAATCAGCTCACCAGAGCACCACCAACCCAGCCGAAACGTAACCACCTCCCTCCTTAGGACCTATTTACAACAGGTATCTATGTCTCCTACCCAAGGATGGGGAATTAGCAATGTACATGCCTAAGTTTTCTACAATATCACACTCACACCAACTAGTCTCGCGGCAACCCGGGCCCAGACCATTCTACCCTAGGGCAGTTCTGATTAGCTACCATTACACACTGACCGCAATCAGTGCTCACCCAAGCCACGATCCTGTGGGTAAATCAAGCCACAATCCTGTGGGTATAAGCACCAGTGTCCCCCCTGGTGTTCTCTTACTTACATCCCAAGCCACAATCCTGTGGGTATACGCACCAGTGTCCCCCCTGGTGTTCTCATTAACGCCGCCTACCAACGACGATCACTTTCCTATGAATACCATTAGCTCTTCATGTTGAGGAATCTCTCGTTATCTACTAGGGATATGATACTACAATATTATAGATCACACAACAATTGTCAAATTAGATGATGTACAACTTATCCTCCACTTCAAGGGCCCCTCTCTCCCTCATTGCTCAGCCACTGCTTACCTGATCGGGGGTTGCGTCCGTTCACCAAAAACAGTGCCTGACTAGAAGAACAGGTTACCCTGATTGTACAAGAATAAAAGGCACATGCTGGTTCACTAAGAACTAGGGTACTTTATTTATCAAAACAACAATAGCAGGAGGAGCTACGACACCAACCAAGATGGCCGCATAGTCTCCCGGCTCCGCTGACCTCTGTCCTACGCTCTACTATCCTGTCACCTATCCTGATTTCCTGCCCCGGATCCGTGTGTGTGACCCGATTTGCACTCCGATGATGTGATCCCGGAGTTTCTCCGACATCGTGGAGCGGAGTAACGTCGAGGACCGATTTGAGGCCTAACCCAGCCGAGAAACCGGGGTCTCGAGTGCTGGCCTAGCCGGGTCCGAGTTGAACAACAACGGACTGTTGAATGCGGTTGGGTCCGGTCTCTGGATCATTTGGAATTTTGGGATTGCTCTGCTACCATCTGCTGCCTGGTGCTTTATAGGAGGTGAGGTGACGAGTGACGCACGGTGCTGTGTTGTGGGAGTCCCGGACCGGGGGTTCGGCATTCATATCGCCGGTGCCCCTTGGGTTGGAATCTCACTACGCACTACTGCACGCTAACAGTCTGTCCCTCATGGCTCATTCCTGCTCCGCCTAATCTTCCCCCGGAGAAGGCGCCTCTCCGTGGGGAACACCATGCCAGAGGAAAAATGGAGGCTGACGGAGCAGGCTCAAAGTGGCCCGTCATTGCGGACGGTGCTGGAGGCCCCCGTGGCACTTCAGGAGGCTGTTAAAGCTCGGACCTGCAGCCTGTTGTTGGCGGCGGATGGAATCAAACGATTGAGACCGGATCCTGACTTGACGCCCGAGACCCGGCGGCCAGTTCGCTTTTCGATTGGCGCCCCGGTGGCGTACTTAGACCCGGCGCTGGAAGCTGTATTTGCCCCTATCGCAGTGGAGCTACCCGAAAGTACTGTGCTTGGTGACTCAATTAATCCGTTGGAATCCCCGGTTTTGCAACTGTCGGAACATTTACATGCTGTCCCCACTTCGGTTCCTTTTAATTGGTACTGTGAACTGTTTTGGACTGTGTCGACCCCCCTCCCCAGTCGGTCTATCAAGATGGCGGATGGGATAAAGCCTGGCTTCGGACACGGGGAGGGGCATCGTTGGTACCAGCTGACTAATTTGGGACCTGCCGTTCTGTTTTTCATCTGTGGACCCATGTTCTGCCGACTTCTGTGTACCTTTCGACATTTTGAGGACGGGGCTTTCTTCCCCTGACGGACTCAGCAAATTTAATCGACGGGGCCAAGGCTGAGATTGTTGTCTGGGTTGTTCCTTGTGGTATTTGGTTAACGGGATTGTTTTATTGAATTAACGGAGTCCGGGGCGGGGTTGGTTAGGATGGGGGCGAGAGACCGGGAGTGCGTTGAATAAAGCCCTCCTCCATTTCCCTTCTTCGGGTGGGGTTTAACTTCTTTTCCTTTTTTCCCTGTTTCTTCTATATTTCGGGTTTCGGTTCTTGGGCGACAGGCACGCTGCTAGGGGGGTAGGCCGTAGTCATCTGCAGGGGTGCAGGGTGGGGGGCTGAGGGATGGGAGTTTTGTTTTTTCTTTGTTTCTATGGCCTTTTTTCTCTTCTTATCTTTCTTTGGCCTTTTCTTTTCTCTTTTCCGGGTCAGTGTAGTGGGTTCATTGTTTGGTCCATCTCTGCTTTCACATCTGTGCCTCAACTCTCGCGATGTTTCGGGGCCACGGGGCGGGCATAAATGTTGGCGAGAACCGTAATAGTATGCTTGTTTATCTGGGTGTCGTCTGCTTAAACGCCACTGACTTCCATGGAAACGAATTAACTGTGGACACACTGCTATTTCGCTCGCCCCCTCTTCATAGCTTGAGATATTGTATGGCACCTGATCCTTCTATCTTATATTATAAAATGAAACCTTTTGTATCCTGTTCCCAATTTGATATGTCTTCCAACCAGTACGCATTGTGGATGTAGCAACTATACTCCCCGGTGGGCTGGGTCTGAAGTTTTTATCGTTGTATTGTGTTGCAATTGCTTAGCGGCCAGCCCTGGGGGTTGTAGGCCCATGTTTGTATCTGGTTGAAAATGTCAAATAAAGGTTTAAAAAAAAAAAAAAAAACAACAATAGCAATATAACACTATACTATAACATATAGCCTGCAAAGGAAAATGAAAGGTTAGAATGTGCACACTAGTAAGAAAGGATCGACGTCACCTTATTAATATGAAGTCTGGACTCAGCAGTCATCTAGGTTCCCTTCTCGTCTGTGCCTTGGCTTGTCTTAAAGTCACACTTCTGCAGTCACGGATACACGTCTGCACCGCTATGCTCTGTTCTCTTCACCTTCCTCCAAGTCACTGGAACCTTCCTCTCATCAGCTGCTCTCTCTCTGGCTGTTCTGCACTACTCCTCTCTCCTCTCAATCACGAACCATCTTCACTTCTCGGCTTCGATCTTATAACTCAGTTTCAGCCACTCGGGTATTCGTTCCCTTAACTAACTGCTTCACTCTTTATGCTCTGATCTTGATGTCAAAGCTCGCCAGCTGCTCCAACTAAAATATCTTCAATCTTTCTAAGAGAGTATCAGCTCCTCGGTCTTTCTCGGACTTTAAAATGGCAACTGTCTGCCCTGAAATAATTAATGGCATTGATGCTAACGGCTAGCTGCCGCCTACAGACTGACTCACTGACTGCCTCATGCTTTCACTAATATGGAAGCTTGTTCCTTCATGGAAAGTTACGGCCAGTAACCTGCCGCCCACCAAATTCTTGTACCTCCCCGTACCAAGGACACGTTCTCAGCCGGCCGGCCTGATGTTGTGTCTTCGGAGTGGAGAAAAATACAGTCTTTCGATAAGGGCCAGCCTGAGCCGGTTCTCTCCAAGCGAACAACACCTCATAACTAAAACATTACATTTGACCTAGAAGCATCTCAAGCTGCCGGGGCAGAAAGAAAGATGGAGTCTCTCCCGTTTGAGGCCTACAAGGCCCGAAATAAGCATAACTCCATAGAAGGTATACTAACACCCTTACAAAAGGACGGAGTATCACTAATACTAATGAATCTATCCCCTAACATAAGTTTATAAGCCCTGATCTAAAGAAAAGGGTACAACACGCCTTGTGAATAGGCCCTATTTACGGTTCTAATCCTTACACTAGAATGATAGTAGACTGAAGTCACCTCCAATCACCTTCCCTCAAAGGAGGGCCGAAAAAGTCGGTCAGAACATTTTACCCTTGACTTCAGTCTATTAATCATTTGTTTAATGGAACTAACATCTGTAGAAGAATAATATGAAACAAAACTAACTGATCTATTTTTCGTGCCAAATCTACAGTATTGGAGCAGGGAAGGAATGCACTGAATAAAGCAGAAAATAGCTATTAAAATGCTAATAGTAATCATAATACCCCCTAATATTTGTCGTAGCGAATGTAAGTCAGGTAACCAATTGAAGAGCCAGTCAAACCAGCCCTGGTGAATGTGTTTTCTAACCTCTTCAGTCAAGTCATGAAGCTTGTCAATATGAGCCTGAATGGAGTTAGTATGATCTGATAGGTTAAAACAGCAAAGACCCTCAAAGTCAGAACAGTCATGTCCATGTTTGAGCAAAAGATAGTCAATAGCAGCCCGGTTTTGCAAGATAGCTCTGCGTTCCCCCTGGGCGTCTAATAGCATGTCAGATTGAATTGTAGAAGTATGATTAATAGATTTGACCATCCAGCAGGCCATCTTCCCAATGGACTTGGCATTATAGACAGCCAAGGCTGGAACACCAATAATCGAAATAGCTAAACTAAGGTATTCAGATTTGGAATATAAATGCAGGGAAGAATCACAGTCTTCATGTAACATCATAGCATCACGAACCACACGGGAATATGTATTAGGATGTGAAGAAAACATCAATAAACTTAGTCTAATGATGGCACTAGGGCCTCCGGAAATATTTGCAGGAATGTAGGGCCAAGAGGTATTACCACAAGAGAAAAGCCATCCAGAAGGTAACAACATTGTACGATAATGGCTAGGGGCAACTACTAAACTCTTACAGGTCATATTATTTTTAACAGAAGTACATGATTTCGGGGGTCTTCGGGAACATAAAGTTCGTTCATGAGCAGAAAAAGAAGTGGCCGCCCTCAACTTCAATCGCATACATTCAGTAATAGCATTGGGATCACATGTAAGGTAGAAACATAAGTCGCCCTGAGTAATATTATAAGTGGTTATTTGGGAATTAATCTGTGGTATTGGATCTAAAAGTACAGTGCATAAAGGACAATACTCATGGGTCGCAAAGTCTCCAAGGATCACGTTGGGGCGGGCATTTGATATATTAAAGATATGGGTTAAAGTCTCCAACAAAGCGGGGACAGCAACCAAACAGGTCGCTAGAATGTCAGTCACCGAACGCATCGGTGTCAAGCAGAAATGTGGAGAATTGGTAACTCGTTTAGCTAAAGTAGTCCAAAAGTTGGATGATGAATCCCACGAAGCAAAGGAACGCGGTACTCGGGTTCTCGAATCAACCAAAGTCTGTGGGTTCCCTCCTCTCCCGACGTAGCAGACCAAAAGGAGTCCAACGCCGACACATCCGGCAGCAGCAGTCCAGAGAATGATCTGAAAGAAAATCAAATACAGGCATTATTCATTCTCGTAAGTAACATTTGTCAGCCGGGACAGCTTCCCAGCTATCTTTCCCTGGTCTCATGACTAGAATGGTATTATCATGACCGGTTGTGATAATTTCAGCTTGTTCAGGGGGATTTTTAGGCGATTGCACCCATACTCTAGCTCCAGGATTGTCCGTGGAACCAAAACCTTTTTGTCCTCGTACAGTTAGCAACGTTGGGGCAGTGCCTTTTTGAATCTCACCACTGAAAACAGGCATTATCAGCAATTGAGCAATTCGGTCAGTTTTGTGAATTAGTAAATCAACCTCACTGCTATTCAGCAGGAGCACCTTAATCTCTCCCTGGTAATCGCTGTCAATGACTCCTCCAAGTACTTGAATGCCTTTTAAGGCCAGGCCCAATCTAGGGGCAATCAGTCCAAAATTTCCAGTTGGTATACAGACACCAACACCAGTTTCAATGATAACTCGATCTTTGCTTTTAATAATGGTATCATTCATGGCATGCAGGTCCAAGCCTGAGGAACGTGGGGTTGCTCTGCATGGAGCCAGTGCTCCGGGGGAAATTTCCCAGTACATTACAGTATTGCCAATGGTGTTGGGCTTTGCATCAATAGTTGGAGGAAATAAACGCATTAATGGAGATTCAGCATTTAAAAAGGGACGATTATTCAGAATTAACAGTGCTTGAAACAAATAATCTCTCCAATTCTTATATTTGTTATCAGTTAATTTTCGCAATTGATCTTTTAGTAAACCATTCATTCTCTCAATAAGGCCTGATGCCTGTGGATAATATGGTATATGAAACACCCATTCGATGTTATTTTCCACACAAAATTCCTGCACCAATCTTCCACGAAAATGGGATGCATTATCAGATTAAATTTGGAATGGAACACCATAATAGAGCATAATCAATTCCAATGTTTTAATGGTATTCACTTGGGTAGCTTGTTTACAGGGAAAGGCCACTGTATGTATCAACAATGGTGCAAACATATTGGCAATTTTTACTCATAGGGAGTGGACCAATATAATCAATTTGCCAAATTTGAGCGGGCAATTTTCCTCGATGTAAATGACCTTTAACAATTTGAGGTACTTTTCATTGTCTAGAATGTTGACAAATAGGACAATGCAAAATGGTGTCTTTAATCAAATTTAAAGGAATATAAATTCCTCGATCAGCGGCCCACCTGCTAGTTGCTCTCTCTCCAAAATGTCCTGCTTTCTGGGGGGCCCATTTCGCCAATCCCGCCAAATCAGAATCTTGCATGTCCACCACTGCCTCAGCAATTTTAGATGTCTCATCTGCAATATTATGAAAGAATTTGTCAAGGGAGTCTATCGGGGTATGAGCATCCACATGAAAGATTGTGACAGTACTCTGTGGGAGCATTTCCCACATTTCTTGCCATAATTCTTTTCCCCACAGTTCTTTTGAAAGCAGTTCCCAATTATGAGAATGCCAAGTTGGTAACCAGACCGCCAATCCATTGGCAGTAGACCAGGAATCAGTAAAAATATGACATGTGCCAGGTAACTCTTGTTTCAAAACTTGATAAACAGCGTATAATTCAGCAAATTGACTACTCTTTACCTCACCAGTTGTACTCAGCAGTTTTTGTGTGATCGGATTATAGTACACTGCCTTCCAATGCCGTTTCTCTCCTATGAACCTTGCTGAACCATCCGTAAACCATACATTGTTTCTGTCATCCACGGACAAATCATCAAATGGCTTACCCCACTTAACAGGGGATTCCTGTACTACAGGTACGGAGCAATCACTCCCAGTCTCAGTAGATGGTGCCTGCGCCACTTGCTCATGTAAGGATGCTACACCTTTCGGTCCCACACGTGCCCTGTCTTGTATGTACCATTTCCACTTAATCACACTCGCCTCTAGAGCATGTCCAATTCGGTGAGTTTTCGGCGAACTCAAAACCCACTGCATGATAGGAATTTCAGGTCTCAAAATCACACCATGTCCCAAAGTCAATTGCTCGGTATCCACCAGAGCCCAGTAACATTCAAGCAACTGTTTCTCAAAAGGTGTATAACGCTCACCAGCATCGGGTAACTATTTGGTCCAGAAACCTAACAGTACTTTATGTCTGCCTTGTTTTAGCCACAAACTCCAATTTGCATAAAGACCTTGAACGGACACATTCAAATCCACATCACCATCGCACACAGGCCACAAATCCAAAGCATACTGAATCGCTTCTTTTGCCAAATTAAACGCATCTTGCTGTGGTTTACCCCATTCAAACACATTCTTTTTGCGAGTGACTCGATATAAAGGGGCCAATATTTGACTCAAATGTGGAATATGCTGGGGCCAAAAGCCAAACAAGCCAATGAAGCTTTGGGCTTTTTCCTATTTCTTGGGCTAGCAAAATCAAGAATTTTCTGTTTTACTTGTGGAATCACCTCTCTGTGACCTTCATGCCAATTAATGCCTAAAAATTTTACATTTTGCGATGGACCTTGTAACTTATCGGGATTGATTTCCCAACCTTTCTCGCACAAGCACTCAAGGATTTGATCTAATTGGGTCTGAACTTGATCTTGTGTCTCACCTTGAATCAAAATGTCTTCAATATAATGACATATCTGGATTTGCGGATGTACAGGTACTTCGGACAAATGTTCTGCCACCAGCCGGTGACAAATCGTAGGGCTGTGTACATAGCCTTGGGGAAGACTTCTAAACGTCATTTGACGTCCATTCCATGTAAAACTGAATTGTTCCTGACACTCAGGGGCAATCGGGATTGAAAAGAAAGCATTTGCAATATCAATGGACGCATACCATATACCTGGGTGCTTTTGGATTCTTTCAATTAAAGTTATGATGTCTGGTACTGCAACAGTCAAAGGGGGTGTATGTTTGTTCAATTCGCGATAATCAACAGTCATGCGCCAAGAATTATCAGTCTTACGCAAGGGCCAAACGGGTTTATTCCACGCAGAAGTAACCGGAGTTATAACTCCTGCATCCACCCAATCCTGAATAGTAGCACTAATTTCTTCATGGCCACCTGGGATACGATACTGCTTCTGAGAGACAACTTTTGTAGCCTGGGGAATTTTTATGGGAGGCATTCTTAAACGACCAACCCGTACAGGTCTGGACGATGTATAATGTTTAGTTCCAAATTGATAACAGCCGTCATCCAAATGCAAAGTCATTCCTTTCAAAATGTCAATTCCAATTATGTATTCCAAGAGTGGCACAACTAATACAGAATATTCTTTCCGGGGAATTCTGCCTATTCTCATTTCAAGTGCAGTTTGCACTGCGGGGGTTTCCTTTCCACCTAAACCAGTAATTGTGAAAAATTGGCCTTTAAATTTCTTTGATTTTCCATGAATAAGAGTGGCCTCCGCTCCCGTATCTACCAATGCTCGAGCCCTTTGGATATTACGATGTTTCCAAAAAATTTCAATATCTACATAGGGTCTATTGTCTTTGTGAGCCCACCTGCGTACTGGAGCTTGACCTATTTCCTAGTCATTTTTACTGCATTCTGTCAACCAGGACAAATCAGGGTAAATGCTCTCATATTTCTTGGGTATCAAAACATCATGTTCATATCCATCTCCATTACGAAATGGATTCCCATCATCTGTATGGTACTGTGAATTTCGATCGGAAAGTCTGTGTCGATCCTCCCTTCTCCTCAACTCAGGGGACTGATCCCTTTCATCTCTATGTCTGCTGTTAACATGATCATCTCTCCCCCTTTCTCTTTCCCCCTCTCGCCCTCTTTCTTTTTCACGTCGAGGGAACACATCACGTTCATACCGCCGTTCACCACGACGATCAGAATCATCATGACGTCTGTCATCTCCACTGTCATCAGAATATCCACGATCGCAATCATTCTTTCGCACACGTCGGGCACCCTCCTTTCGATCCAAACCACGCTTGCGAAACATGTCCCACAAGCAATTATTAGGTTCACCATCAATGTCTTCCTTTTTCACACCATCAGCCAACAGTGCAAGAAACATATCACTTCTAGAGAACTTATAATCTCCAGCAGTACGACCTTCCGGTCTGGACTGTCTCTCAGGTTTAAACCAGTCACCCAACTCACCAAGCTGACGGACAGATTCAAGCACCATAGACAACGGATTTCCAGTCTGGTTGATGAACAAAGTCATCATAACCTGCTTATAAGCAACAGGGGAAGAACGGATAATGAGATTCCGCACAGAAGATGTCAACAAACCATCTAACAATCTATCAGCCGTACTCAGAAAAATTGCAGTTTTCATCACCTCCTCCTTCAGCCGTTGCGATGCATCGCGTAAGGTGTACCACGGCTTGTCATTCATAGGCCAATCAGATTCCGTAGGGTATTTGTGATTACAGCCATCAGTGGCCAACTGGAGCAGACTAATCTGGCCAACACCATTGAAATTACGAAAATGATCTTGTACAGTAGAATCGGAACTCAAAGAGCAAAATCTCAAGGCATCCCCTGCATCTAACATGATGCCTGCAGCGCCTAACTCATAAAGGCGCACCATCCACGTAAGCAAGGCCTCACCAGGCCATTGTCGAAATCGTTGCAAATGTCACTAACTTCCTGTTGTGTAAAATCTTCAATGCTATTCATATGAATACCATTCGGATTACCAGGAGCTTGTTGTAATTTTCGTCGAAAAACCGGATGCACAGAAACCTCCGGACGAGCAACCGAAGAAGCCCGATCCATAGATTTAGAGGAACAATCAGAATGAGAAACATTATTACCATGAGAAGAGCGACCACGGTCGCTGGAATCATCACCTTTGTCACAAGTAGCAGATTTACAGTCGCGTCCGGAGCGAGAGGACTCGCGCTTGTCAGATTCCTCAGCCGAGGAAACAGAATCGTTCGAGTCCCAGATATTACCATCCCATTCATCGGGGTTCCAATCCAGTCCGGCTTTCGCTACGACCAGACGCACTTTCCGTTTACAAACACGACCACGACGATTCTTATATTTGTATTTCGCAATTCGGACAGCAGCCCTTTCGGCAATCGTTTGATATGTTTCAAGTTTGTCAGCAAGCAATTTGTTTTGAGATCGCAAAAGAGTATGAGCATTTTGTACTTCAACAAACTTTTCTTCCATATCCACATATTGCTTCTGCAATTTCAAAGATTTCTCATGTACAATCCTGTACGCAGTTAAAACAATCCAACCTCTGCGTCCTAAAATAGGAAGCTCCTCACCCTTCACTACTGGTACCTTCTGTAAGCAAGAAATCACATCAGCCGGCTCCACCAGCTCCAAGCAAGAACTCCAATTTTCACTCAAACCAGTAGAGTCGGCCCACTCACGGGCCAAGGCCTCGTAAGGCATTGATTCCCAGCCGGGAATTTCAACAGGCAATTTGAAAGTAGATTTCGACTTTCGCAAAAACATTTTGACAAATCAAAAAAGATATATACAACTATTAACAAATAATATACAAAATAAACTACGTACGAGCCGAGCGCAAACCAACAAGATAAAAACAATACAGCGCACACAGGCTTCGTAAACAGGTCGTGACGCCAGATGTAACGACCAGATTCTCAGACCAGATAGAATCAGCTCACCAGAGCACCACCAACCCAGCCGAAACATAACCACCTCCCTCCTTAGGACCTATTTACAACAGGTATCTTTGTCTCCTACCCAAGGATGGGGAATTAGAAATGTACATGCCTAAGTTTTCTACAATATCACACTCACACCAACTAGTCTCGCGGCAACCCGGGCCCAGACTATTCTACCCTAGGGCAGTTCTGATTAGCTACCATTACACAGTGACCGCAATCAGTGCTCACCCAAGCCACGATCCTGTGGGTAACTCAAGCCACAATCCTGTGGGTATAAGCACCAGTGTCCCCTCTGGTGTTCTCTTACTTACATCCCAAGCCACAATCCTGTGGGTATACGCACCAGTGTCCCCCCTGGTGTTCTCATTAACGCCGCCTACCAACGACGATCACTTTCCTATGAATACCATTAGCTCTTCATGCTGAGGAATCTCTTGTTATCTACTAGGGATATGATACTACAATATTATAGATCACACAACGATTGTCAAATTAGATGATGTACAACTTATCCTCCACTTCAAGGGCCCCTCTCTCCCTCATTGCTCAGCCACCGCTTACCTGATCGGGGGTTGCGTCCGTTCACCAAAAACAGTGCCTGACTAGAAGAACAGGTTACCCTGATTGTACAAGAATAAAAGGCACATGCTGGTTCACTAAGAACTGGGGTACTTTATTTATCAAAACAACAATAGCAATATAACACTATACTATAACATATAGCCTGCAAAGGAAAATGAAAGGTTAGAATGTGCGCACTAGTAAGAAAGGGTCGACGTCACCTTATTAATATGAAGTCTGGACTCAGCAGTCATCTAGGTTCCCTTCTCGTCTGTGCCTTGGCTCGTCTTAAGGTCACACTTCTGCAGTCATGGATACACGTCTGCACCGCTATGCTCTGTTCTCTTCACCTTCCTCCAAGACACTGGAACCTTCCTCTCATCAGCTGCTCTCTCTCTGGTTGTTCTGCACTACTCCTCTCTCCTCTCAATCACGGACCATCGTCACTTCTCGGCTTCGATCTTATAACTCAGTTTCAGCCACTCGGGTATTCGTTCCCTTAACTAACTGCTTCACTCGTTATGCTCTGATCTTGATGTCAAAGCTCGCCAGCTGCTCCAACTAAAATATCTTCAATCTTTCTAAGAGAGTATCAGCTCCTCGATCTTTCTCGGACTTTAAAATGGCGGCTGTCTGCCCTGAAATAATTAATGCTGAGGGATTCTTTAGAACAAGGGGGGTATGGGAGTTTGAGTAAAGCAAAAACCACCTGCTTAATGTCTTTAGCAACGTATAAAGATTTATTCTTTTTCAATAGTTTTTTTGCTTTGTTTGATACACAATTCTTCAGTGCAAGGAGAAGCAACAATTTTATATATACAATATATACAACAGTATAACAAGAACATAGGCATTTCAGACATTCAGTCATACATGGCCGTCCAGTCATACAAACACATACATACACATAACAAAATGATCAATAGAAAAAGAAAAACAAATGGAACCACGTATCGGTCACAAATAAATTGGAAAAAATCCCTTTGGATTATGCAATTTAAAAGTCCTTTAGTGAATTAACACCGAAAAAGCATTTCTCTCAAGGTTAGTGAAGGGACTCTGTTCTTAACACAGCACGTGAAGACCTGATACGGTGGTGGAGTGGTCGACGCGTTTCGAACCCCACTTGTTATGGGGGGTTCTCCTCAGGACCAAATGGTTCTTAGCCTTCAAACCAAAAGTCATCAATATCCATAGGCGATGAGTCAAGGAGTTTGAAAATAGAGTGCTCACAGTGGCTGGACTTCGACCGGCTACTTGCTTGCCGTCGCGTCCATACTTCTCCTTCTTCGTTCGGTTGGAAGGATTTCCTAGTTACTGAGAAGGAGTGGGGAAAGACGGTCAGTGCTAGGTTGAACCTGATCGAATGCGCTAGCGCGTGCAGTAGTTACAAACCGTTCACATTGGACTGGAAAAGTCCAGCCACTGTGAGCACTCTATTTTCAAATCCCTATGCATTGCTCACAGGGCAGTAAATAATCACGGCCTGGAAAAACCCAGGAATTTGATATCTGCTTATGCCCCCACCAGACTACTAAGGTCCTACCATCTACACCTCCTTCGCACTACCAAAATCAAAAGATCAAGATGGGGAGGAAGATCCTTTGCACACTTGATTCCTAAACTGTGGAACAAGCTTCCTCATGATCTAAGAGTGTTGTAAATGTAACAGGATTTCAAGAAAAAACTTGTCTTTTTTTTTTTTTTCCTTAACCTCATATTGCGGTAAAAATGTGAATAATAAGGTGTTCGAGGGAAGTTGACGGTCTGTTCAAGTTGTATACCTTCACTGCCCCGGAATTCTGTTGAGTATCCTAGGGGGAGTTTCCCAGCTGTTTCTCAAGACCTGTCAAACTTCTTCTCTTTACCTTTATCCAGCACAATAATTCTAACGTTCTGTGATGAGCTAGCCCTAGGGCTACTCGGCAGAAATCCAGTCCTGCCAGGAAATTATTGTCTCCGCTTTAATCATTGGTAAACAAAAAAAAGAAAAGAAAAAAGAAAAGAAAAAAGAAAAAGGAAAAGAAAAGAAAAACTGTCCAAAGCACAAAAAAAAGGTCTAAATAGTCATTCAGGAGTAAAAGAATTTATCCATATCTCCCAGTACTGCATTCTTTTAGTACTATTCCCTTTCCTATCCAACCTACATACTCTAATTACAGAGTTTAACCAGTCCTCATATGACGGGGGTGTCGGTATTATCCAGTTTATACAGATCTCTCTACGTGCCAGTAATATCAGTGCAAACATTAATTTTTCCTGAGGTTTACGTAATCTAATGGTATTTAAAGCGATCCCAAAAATAATTAAAGAGGTACTTACAGTTATTGGGGTTCTCATTACAGTGTCTTACCAATCTCCTGCCAAAAATGCACAAGTGTCGGGCAGTGGTGAAACATATGGGTGTCATCTGCCTTTTCTTCGCCACATTTACTGCAAGATTTTATTGATGCGCCTTTGAAACTTGATAATCTCTTTGGAGTCCAGTACGCTCTATGTATTGAGAATAGATGATTTCTTTTTAGAGCAGCTGGATTTACACACTCCCAGCATAGTTCCGAAGATTTTTTCCACATCATATTTAGGTCAATCTCTTCGTTGCTAAACTCTCTTCTCCATATTTTTTCAGATATTGATTGATCTTCTTCTCCAGCTTCAATTAACGCCCAATACCATTTTGATATTTCTTTTGTTATTATGGATTCCTTTGTCATTTCCTTTTCAAAGTTTCCTGGGTCTGTTGTTTCTTTCGGAATAGTATTTGCCCAGCTCTTCAGTTGGTAATATTTGAACCTCGACACTTTCCCTTCCGATATTGTGTGCAGATGTTCCCATGATATTAATTCATTTTCACATAAAAGTTGTCCCCATTTTTCGAAACCTAGTTGTCTAATTACACTGGATAATGCATCTTTGAGGCATTCTGGTGTTCCAGGTGAGTCCCAAATTGGGGCCATATTGCTATAGTATGGGATCCTCAAAATACTTCTAAATTGCGTCCATAGTTTGACCGCATTAGTTAACAGCTTCAATTTTACTTTCTTAAAAAATTTGGGATGGCCAAATTTGAAAAGGAAATAGTCTTCTCCATTTGTAATATGTTGAAGGAAATTCGGGAAATTACCGTGCTTCATTAGCAACGTTCTAAAGTTTTTAAACTGAAAAGCCCTGCAATATTCAATAATGTCCGGACTTGCAATGCACCCTTGGTTCTTCCTTCTCCTGAGTTTGTTCCACGCAATTCTTGTGCTCTTCTTCGACCAAATAAAACTGGATAATTCTCCCTGTATTTTCTTTAGGGCAGCTTTATTAAACTCTAACGGAATCGTGTTAAAAAGATATGTGACTTTGGGGATGATGGTCATTTTGACTGCGTTTGATTTGCCCAAAAAGTTTAGTGGTAGACCAGACCATGTTTTAAGAAGTCTTCTCATTTCTTTTACTACTAGATTTAAATTTAATTGGGGAATTTTATTCAGATCTTCAGTTAGCGTGATCCCTAAATATCTTATTTTTTCCTTTGAGAAATTAGGTTTTGTCTTACAGTTCCAACTCATTGCCTCTGTCTTGTTAATGTTTATCAAATAGCCTGAGACCCTGCCAAAGTCATTCATTATTTGTTTAATTGCGGATTCTGAATTATTGTAGTTATCTGTAAACACCATAAGGTCATCTGCATATAATGCCACTTTCTTTTCCCAGTTTTTGTATTTAAAAGGTGTTATTTGGATATGATTTCTAATTGAGCAAGCTAAAGGTTCAATATATAAATTGAAAAGTAATGGCGACAAGGGGCAGCCTTGCCTCGTACCCCTCTGGATAGTGATATTACTTGTCAAACTTCCGTTCACTATTATTTTTGCTCTAGGGTTTGTGTAAATTTCCTCCACCATATGACTAAAATTACTTCCCAGATTATTTTTCTCTATGATATTGTTTAAGAATAGCCAATTTACGCGATCAAAAGCTTTTGCTGCGTCATAGGTGATGATCGTGAGGGGTAGCTGTTCTGATATAGCTATGTCGATTGTCGCTAGTAATTCATGTGTTATTTCTTGAATTTGTCTGCCCTTTATGAAACCTTTCTGATCCCGATCAATCAGATTCGGCATTAGCTTTGATAGTCTTTTCGCTATTATGTTCATAAATAGTTTATAGTCGCAATTAAGTAAAGATATTGGTCTGTAAGACTCACAGGTTTTTGGGTTTTTCCCCGGTTTTAATATAAGACTTATTGTGGCGTCGTTCCATGAATCAGGGATTTTTTCATGCTCCATGTAAATCTTATTCATGACTTTTGTCAAGTGCTCAATTAAAGGCTCTTTTAAAACTATGTAGAATTCATTGGGTAGGGCGTCAGGTCCTGCCGCTTTACCCTTCTTTAGGCTACCTATTGCAAGTCTAACTTCCTCAGATGTTATATCACTATTTAAGAAGACGACTTCCTCTTCCGTTAGTTTTGGCATTATTATTCCTTCTAGATATTCCTTAATAATCTCAGTTGTTGGATTTATATCCTGTTTGTATATTGTTGAAAAAAAATCTGCAAATTCTTGTCTTATTGCGGAGTCGTCTTCGCATAAGGCTGATTGGTCTTTGGTATACACAGATAATATAGTATTCCTTGTCTGGTCTGTTTTCAACTTCCAGGCTAACATTTTCCCACAGCCTTCCCCATATTCATGTTTAGCCAATTTACTGTTCTCCCATTTCTCTTGCACTATATTCTCCAAGTAATCTGATAAGGTCTCTTTTAACTTACATACCCTCTCAGTTAGTTTTTCTTTAGAAATCGGTGATGGGCTGGCTCCCAGTTGTGTTTCTGTTTCCTTAATTTCTTTCTCCAGATTTTTTATGTCGGTTTTCCTTCGTTTATGTTTATGTGCACCCAAACTAAGTGACCTCTCATTACTGCTTTGTAAGTGTCCCATTTAATTCTTTCAGAGGATTCTTCACCATTGTCTGCAAAGTAATTAGTTGTCAATTTTAGCAGTTGATCCACACTTTCATCCGTTGTTAGAATTGATCGATCCAGAGTCCATCTAGTCGGGGTTAAACTTTGTGTTAATGAAAGTTTTAATTGGACAGCCGAATGATCCGATAAGTGGGCAGGTTGATGTTCGATACTTTTAACCTTATCTCGAAGTGAATCTATCCTAGATTTATGCCCTAATTTTTTATTGTGAAAAGTAAACGGGTATGTTTTTTCACCTTTTTGTTTCCACATATCGTCCATATTTAGATCTCTTTTCAGTATCCCCAACCATTCCCTCATCTTTGGTGAATTCCTTTGTTTAGAGGGGGGTTGACTATCTACGGTCGGGTCTAGTATTATATTATAGTCTCCTCCTATGATTATCGGGACTGTGGATGTTATTAATTCTGAGTATAATTTCTTAAGTGTTGCCGGGTCGTCAATATTTGGGCCATAATATCCTGCTATCATAAGTGTGGAGCCTTCTATTCTAATTTTGGCCATTGCCCATCTTCCCTTTCTATCAACTTCTTCTGATTCCAGTTTAGCATTCAGAGATTTTTTCATGATAATTGCCACTCCTTTTACATTGCAATCTTGTGATGTATGAATGCTTGAGCCAATCCAATGTAAGTTTTTCACAATTTGAGACCACTCTGATTTTATTAAGTGAGTTTCTTGAAGGATAATTATCTCACTTTCTACCTCTTTTAGATACTCCAAGATTCTTCTTCTTCTCTTGGAGTTCTCAAACCGTTAACATTCCATGAGAGTATTTTTATCATCTTTTCTTTCGCCATTCCGTTTTAGAAAGAAAGTTTGGTTGAAAAAAAAAAGAGAAAAAAGGACCATCTTGTCCCCAACGAAAACCATTGTTTACCAAATTTGAGGTTATTTTTTTTTTCCCTATTTTGCTCCCCACCCACTTATAGTTATATCTTACATGTTTACTATACAGTGTAGACGAATCGGCCCCCCCTGAGGAAGCCTCCCTTCTTCTTTTTTCAGGTGGTATTTTCCACCCTTTTCGTGCTCCGCTACGCCAGCCTTTTTATTGCATATTGCATATTAAGTGATTGTTATGCCTTCACTTTCCCCTTTCATTTAAATTTTTTGGCTTTTAAATCAATTTCATGTTTTGCTACCAAAGAGTTCTTTAAGTTTCTCCTACTATTTCATTAGACTTGGTTCATCTTGTCGATTTCAATTTGGTCTTTTATCAACTGAATAAGGTTTTCTACCTCTTTCGGCTCTCTTAAATTGTGCATCTTGTTTCTCCATATTATTCTTAAGGCAGCTGGGAATTTCAGTTGGACATTTGCTCCCAGGCTTTTTAATTCTTGCATATATTGCCCCAGCTCCCATTGTCTATCTTGCGTAGCCTTGCATATATCAGACCTGACGCGAAATGACCAGTTGTCTTTGTTAAAAAAAAGTTAAAAACTTAAGTCTTGGCTGTTTCCCTTAAACTATTAATGGGCTCTGTTTTACCACGGCACTCATCATAAGCGCAGGGAAGCCCTATGGTAGCCATGTGCTATACAAATCTCTCTAAGCTAATCTAATCTGAGTACCTGTATGGGTGTATGAGTGACTGTGTGGGTGGGGGAGGGTATGTGTGACCTACTTGGATGAGTGACGGGTGAGTCCATTGCTGTATGGGTTAGTGAGTGCATCTCTGAGGGGCTGCATGGGTGACTGAGTATATGTATGGCTGGGTCAGTGGATGGATGGATGTGTCAGTGGTATATGGGTGAGTAGCTGCCTATGAGAAAGCCAGTATAAGTAAGTGTTGGAGTATATGAGTGACTGTATGTGTGAGTGAGTGATTGTGGGAGTGGCTGTATGAGTGAGTGTGTGCTTGCGCCAGCGACTGTATGGGTGAGTATGTGTTAGTATCTGTATGAATAAGTCAGTGGGTGGGTGTATAACTGTCTAGATGAGTATGTGGCTGTGTGATTTACTCCATGGGTGAGAAAGTAGGTACGTGAATAGCTGTATGGGTGACTGACAGTGTATGAGTGGCTGTATTGGTATATGAGCTGATATATTAGTGGCTGTATTAGTGGGTTGGTGTATGAGTGGCTATATAGGTGACTGAGTGGATGTGTGTGTAAACCTATGAATCAGTGAGAGGATGTGAAAGTACTGGTATGGGCGTGTCAATGGTTTTGAGAACTGAAATGTGAGAATTGGATTGGGTGTATGAAAGGTTATTTTGGGGTGTGAGTGGGTGCGTCAGAGATTCTGTGGATGATGTAATTAGTGATGTCTTTTGAGATGTCATCAGTGATGTCATCAGTGATATCACTGGCCATGTCGTGAGAGATGTAATATGTGAGGTCATAAGGAGTGCATTGTTTCGGGGGCGCGAGTTATAGTTAGCTTAACTGCTGAATTTCTCTGATTTTGGACGAGTGAAACCTGAGTCTAACTATACCGTCTCTGTAACCTGTGTTTTTTAAGTGAATTTCTAAGGTTATTTTTAAATGATTATTTCTAACTTTAACGTCCTTGTAACCTTTGTTTTTTTCAGTGAATTTCTATGTTTTTTTCACTAGTTGCAGGTCAGGCCGCTCCCCATGCTGCGCAGCACGACCAGGGCGCCCGTGTCTCTCCCCCCGCTGCTGCTGCTAGTTTGCTGTGCTCCTGTGCCTCCTGTGCACTGTTGCGCCTGTGTGCCCCTTTGCTGCCTGTATTTTCAGTTTTTGTAGTATTTAGTATTTCTGCTTTGTGCCTTTTTCCAGCGTTGTTATTGTGCACCCCCTTTTTTTCCCTTCTGTATCCCGCCCCCATCACCGTCCCCGCTTCTGCTTTCCTGCGGCCCGCCCCCTTGCCCATCCATTGGCCGCCCGCTCCTGCCTCCCAGATGCTCCTCCCTCCCCCTTATATGAAGGACGCCTGGACCGCGCCCAGCGCCAGAAGTCGACGCGGCTGCCACAACGCCAGTCTTTGCTACGACGCCAGCACCCTCCACGCACTCAACGCCGGTCGAGACCACAGCTGCTTCCAGTCCTCCCCAAAACGCACCCATGGCCCCTTCTCCTGCAGCAAATGCAGCTTCACCTGCGAAAGAGCCACCAAACCACCAACAAGGACCAGACTCAACCACCTTCCCTGCATACTCCTGAACACCCGCTCCACACGCAAACACGCTGTATAACTATGGCACCTGCCTGACACATCCGCCCCAGACATTGCCTTCCTGACAGAGACCTGGTGGAACGACTCCTCAGCACCTGACATCGCGATAGCCATCCCGGACGGCTACACGATCTCCCGCAGAGACCGCACCAATGGAGTTGGAGGAGGAATCGCCATCATCCACAAATTCACTCTCAAAGTCTCCACCCACTCAGACGACACCCTCAACACTGCCGAGCACCTGCACTTCCAGATTCACACAAGTCACAACACCTCCCTCAGAGGTTCCTTGATCTACAGACCCCCCGGACCCCAACCACGGTTCAGCGACTCCATCGCCGACCTCATCAGCACTCCTGCACTCGCCTCCACGGACTACATCCTCCTAGGGGACCTGAACTTCCACCCCGAGAACAACAACAACACCAACCCTGCCACCCTGATCGCCAACCTCGCCAACCTCGGCCTCAGACAACTCGTCCCTGCACCCACCCACACCGCCGGCAACACACTTGACCCCATCTTCTCTGCAAGCCCCCACGTCTCCTTCGACCACACCACCGAACTCCACTGGGCTGACCACAGCTGCAGCCCACCATGCACCACCGCACCCAACAGATGCCCCGCCACTGATGGAGCAAACTCACCAAAGACCAGCTAACCACAACCCTCGCACAGAACCAACCCACAGACCCCATCGACCCCGGCACCGCCGCACCCAACCTCAGACAATGGATCGACGACTGTGCCAACACCCTCGCCGCTCAAGAAACCCTCCAACAGCCGCACCAGCAAGAAAGCCAACTGGTTCACCGAAGACCTCCAGGCCTCCAAATGAACATGTCAGAAACTGGAGAAGAAATGGCTCTCCGAACGAACACGGGACAGCTGCATGACCCACAAGATTGCCACCCGCAGACACCACCACCTCATCAGATCAGCCAAAAGATCCTCATTTAAAGACCACCTAGACAACAATGCACACAACAGCAAAGAGCTCTTCAACATCGTGAAGAAACTCTCCAACCCCAGCTCCAACGCCAACGACATCCCACACTCACAAGACCTGCGTGACTCGCAGGCCACCTTCTTCCACAGCAAGATCACCGACATCCACAGCAGCTTCAATGTTACGACCACCCCGACAACAACAGACTCCATCCCCCCCCGCATCCACCACCCTAACCAACCGCCTGCTCTCCTGGACCAAGATCAGCACGAGGACACCCGCATGATCATAAACTCCATCCACTCAGGATCACCGTCAAACCCATGCCCACACCACATCTTCAACAAAGCCGACACAGCCATCACACCCCAACTCCGGAAAGTGATCAACATCTCCTTCAAGACAACAACCTTCCCAGAAATCTGGAAGCACGCCTAGATCAACGCCCTGCTCAAGAAACCCAAGGCTGACCCCAAGAACCTCAAGAACTTCCGCCCATCTCCCTGCTCCCGTTCCCGGCGAAGGTCATCAAGAAAATCTTCAACAAACAACTGACCCACTACCTCGAGGAGAACAACATCCTGGACCCGTCCCAATCCGGGTTCTGAAGCAACCACAGCACAGAGAATGCTCTCATCGCCGCCACCGATGACATCAGGACCCTGCTAGACAACGGAGAAACAGCAGCCCTCTTCCTCCTAGACCTATCAGCCGCCTTCGACAAGGTTTGCCACCGCACACTACAAATACGCCTCCACGAAGCTGGAATTCAAGAGAAGACCCTGGACTGGGCTACTTCTTCCTCTTTGGCAGATTACAGGGTGTCCGCCTCCCCCCCTTCCGCTCCGAAGTCACTAAGATCATCTGCGGCGTACCCCAGGTTTCATCCCTCAGCCCGGCGCTGTTCAACATCTACATGGCCCCTCTCGCCCACGTCACCCATAACATGACCACAACATCATCTCCTACGCTGATGACACCCAGCTGATCCTCTCCCTCACCAAAGACCCGCAGACCGCCAAGACCAACCTCCATGAAGGAATGAAGGCCGTCGCAGAATGGATGAGGAACAGCCGACTGAAGCTAAACTTCGACAAGACGGAGGTCCTCATCCACGGATCCACCCCCTCAGCCTGGGATGACACCTGGTGGCTGACCACACTGGGAACATCACCAACACCCACCGACCACGCACAGAACCTAGGAATCATCTTCGACTCCACCCTCTCCATGACTAAGCAGGACAACGCCGCCTCCTCTTCCTGCTTCAACACCCTCCGAAAGCTCCGCAGGATCTACAAGTGGATCCCCACCGAAACAAGAAAAACGGTCACCCAGGCCTTCGTCAGTAGCAGGTTGGACTAAGGAAACGCACTCTATGCAGGGATCCTGGCCAAACTCCTGAAGCGGCTTCAATGCATCCAGAACGCCTCGGCACGTCTGATTCTCAACACCCCCCACCACAGCCACAACACTACCCCACCATAGAGACATCTGCACTGGCTACCCGTCAGCAAGAGGATCACCTTCAAACTCCTCACCCACGCACGCAAGGCACTCCACAACACCGGACCAGCATACCTCAACAGACGACTCACCTTCTACACCCAACCCGCCAGCTCAGCTCCACCGGCCTCGACCTTGCCGCGGTCCCCCGCATCCAACAAGCGACCTCCGGGGGCAGATCCTTCTCTTTCCTCGCCACCAAGACCTGGAACACCCTCCCCACCCACCTATGGCAGATCCAAAGCCTGCTCACATTCAGAAGGCTCCTCAAGACCTTGTTCTTCGAGCAGTAGCAGCAACCCCTAATCCCCAGCGCCTTGAGACCCTCACGGGTAAATAGTGCACTTTACAAATTCTGTGATTGATTGATTTATTGCAGAATGGAGGAGAAAGGGGGCTGGGCCCTGACCAGCTCTCAGGAATCCCACTGTGTAGGACTTACAGGGGGTATCAGGAGGGCTTCATGGACCCATAGGTACCTCAGGAGTAAAGTGGACTTCATCTCCCAACCAGTAGAGCACCACGAGCTGCGTTTGCAGAGTGGTGGAGAAAGGCGACGTGGCTTCAAAGAACACTTAGTGATCCCTCTGTGTGGGACTTATTGCGCATAACAGGAAGGGAAGTTGGCCCCCAAGGATGTCCTTGTGGGTGTCATCTGCCCCTCCTATTACCTCCAGTAAGTCCCACGAGCAGGATTGCTGATACCTGATAGAAATCCACGCCCCCTTTATCCACCTCTGTGCAAATGCACATCCTGGTGCACTACTAGTGGGGGGATGAAGCTCCCTTTGCTATTGAGGGTCCTGGGGGGCAAACCACCCCTCCTGTTACCTCCAGCAAGTCTCAAACAGTGGTTTTGCTAAGAGGTTTTTGGTAGCCACGCCACCTTTCTCCACAACTCCGCACACGTGCCTCCTTGTGCACTACTAGTTGGGGGATAAAGTCTCCTTGGCTCTTGAGGGCCAACTTGCCCTCTAGTAAGACCCCCATTGGCAGATTGCTGAGAAGTCAGCAGAGGCGAAACCCCCTTTCTCCACCATGCTGCAAACGTGCCTCCTGGCACAATACTCATTGGGAGAAGCATTGCACATTAGTCTTGAAGCCCTCAGGAAGCAAGGGACCTTATCCCTCCATCAGAAGTGCACTGAGAGGGGCCACTTGCAGAGTGGTTGAGAAAGGGGGTGCGGCTTCCGACCACCTCACATTAATCCCACTGTATAGACCTCATCCCCTAGTGCCCAGCCTTTATTTTTTAAATAATTCACGGGGCACGTGCCTTTCCTCTTGAGCCTTTACATATATATTTTTTTTAAACGAGAAGGGGGCTGCGTGCGGTGCACACTGTTTGCTATGGCATGGTTGCCGTCATGCCATAGCAAACTGCAATGTCCTAGGGTGGGCACTCCAGGACATGGCTGGAGCTAGCCGTGGGGGTGTGGGTCCCCAGGGCCAGGGAGCGCTCCTTTGTTCACATTTGCCCCAGAAAAGTGGTGGTCCCGGGGGGCCAGGGGTCTATAAAGGACACCCTTCATTACTTAATTTGTGCCCTGTGGGAATGCCACATGGTCCCCCAAATTTCTCATGTTTAGCCCTGGGGAAGTGGAGGTCCCCAAGAAAGCCCAGGAGGCAATAGGGTCTCCCCTCATTATTTGATAAGTGCATCTCTGCTCTGGGAAGGTGGCGGTCCCAGGGGTAGCAGTGGGGCCACAAGGCTCCCTCACATATATCAATGTTACTGCCCTGGGGCAGTGCTGGAGCAGTGAGGATCCCCCCATATAAATAGATCACTACACCATGGAGCAGTGAGGATCCCCCCCATATAAATAGATCACTACACCACGGAGGTGGTGGTCACTAAAACTTTGAATAGCCCGTGGAGGTGTGCTCCTTGCGCCCCCTCCCTCATTTCCATAATGCCCCTGGGACCTGGCACACCCGGGGGTCTATAGTAAATGAAGTGCGGGAGCCTGTGATTTAATTAAATGAATAAAAATGACTGCATATTCACGGATCCGCCGCAAGTCAGCCAGGGACATATCAGGACTCTCTAGTAGCTACTGTAGTGTCATATGTGGCTGAGGTGTATGTGGCTGGGAGATCAAGCATAAAATGTACTAAAGGACTGTGTACGAACAACCCTTAGTTAGACACTAATACTTTTAATTCATGGAATTCTGCAATCCCTGTATACAAACCTGCCTCTAACTTCTCTACAATCTGTGACGTACATGACATCATAACTTTCCTGTAATCAATTTTTACAGTAAGTGGTTTAACGAAAATTGAAGGGTCCCCCCTGCAAGGTACTTGTAGGGGCCCCTTCCAGACTCAATCAGGAGCTCTCTGACCCAGATACTGTGCTGAGGGGGCCCCCTGGAGCTTGGGCCTCCACGCACCGCGGGGGCTGCAGGGGTCTATATTACGCTACTGATTACAGTGAAGTGCCGGTGTCACAAGGCCTACTGCCAGAGCCAGCATTTGATGGGAAATAAAGGTCATGTCATGGAGCATATAAAGCAGCTGTTTAAGGAACTAAAACATACACTGCTTTTCTTTCTTCTGCTCTATTTTTCTTACTTTCAGTGACAAGCAGAAAGGGTATATTTATTGCAACCTGCTTATTGTTTGCAAACCTTGGGAAATTATAGAAAACATGGAATCTTTCTGCATGTTTCTACTGCCGCATTTTTTAGAATACTATCTTGTACCAAACTGCTTCTAGTCAAGTCAAGTCAAGTCATAGAATTTATATAGCGCACTACATACCCAGAGGGTTTCAAGGCGCTTAGGAAGGGGAGGAGGATTACTTGTCAAATATCCACGTTTTAAGTTGCTTTCTGAATGCTAGGTGGTTCTGGGTAAGGCGGAGGTAAGCGGGGAGTGAGTTCCATGTCTTAGCAGCCAGGTAAGAAAAGGATCTGCCTCCCATGGTGGTCTTGTTGATGCGAGGTACAGTGGCGAGGGCTTGGCTGGAAGAACGTAGTTGGCGGGAGGGGGTGTAGAAGGACAGTCGTGAGTTGAGGCATTCTGGACCGATGTCGTAGAGTGATTTGTGTGCGTGGGTAAGCAGTCGGAAAGTGATCCTCTTGTTGACGGGTAGCCAGTGGAGGTCTTTAAGGTGACCAGAGATGTGTTCGTTGCGTGGGATGTCTAATATGAGTCTGGCTGAGGCGTTTTGGATTAGTTGGAGTTTCTTCTGGAGTTTTGCGGTAGTACCTGCGTAGAGGGTGTTTCCGTAGTCCAGTCGGCTTGTGACCAGAGCGTGGGTGACTGTTTTCCTTGTTTCGGAGGGGATCCAGCGAAATGTTTTTCTGAGCATGCGAAGAATGTTGAAGCAGGAAGAGGATACGGCGCTGACTTGTCTGTTCATTGAGAGTGAAGAATCCAGGATGACGCCTAGGTTCCGTGCATGGTCTGTCGGGATGGGTGCTTTTCCGAGGGCTTCCGGCCACCAGGAGTCGTCCCATGCAGAGGGGGATGTACCTAGGATGAGGACTTCTGTTTTGTCTGAGTTCAGTTTCAGACGGCTTTGTTTCATCCATTCGGCAACATCTTTCATTCCTTCGTGTAGGTTAGTTTTGGCGGTGCTGGGGTCGTTGGTGAGAGAAAGGATCAGTTGAGTGTCATCCGCGTAAGAGATGATGTTGAGGTTGTGTTGGCGTGCGATGGCCGCGAGGGGGCTCATGTATACGTTGAAGAGGGTGGGACTGAGTGAGGATCCTTGTGGTACGCCGCAGATGACTTCAGAGGCCTCGGACTTGAATGGTGGAAGGCGGACTCTCTGGGTTCTTCCGGTGAGGAACGAGGTGATCCAATCAAGTGCTTTTCCTTGGATTCCGATGTTATTGAGGCGTTGTAAAAGGGTGCTGTGGCAGACTGTGTCGAATGCTGCAGAGAGGTCAAGGAGGATGAGGGCGACTGTGTCTCCATTGTCCAGCAGAGTTCGAATGTCGTCTGTTGCTGCGATGAGGGCGGTCTCAGTGCTGTGTTTTGCTCGGAAGCCAGATTGTGAGGGGTCGAGGGATTTGTTGGCTTCGAGGAAGGCGGCGAGCTGGTTGTTGACAGCTTTCTCGATGACTTTGGCCGGGAATGGAAGAAGCGAGATGGGGCGGTAATTTTTGAGTTCGGTGGGGTCCGCTGTGGGTTTTTTCAGAAGGGCGGTGAGTTCAGCGTGTTTCCAGCTTTCCGGGAAGGTGGCGGAGTTGAAGGAGCAGTTGATGACGTCTCGGAGGTGCGGTGCTATGACGGAGTCTGCTTTGTTGAAGATGTGGTGAGGACATGGGTCTGTGGGGGATCCTGAGTGGATGGAATTCATCAGGTGGATGGTGTCCTCAGAGGAGATTGGGTTCCAGTCGTTAAGGGTGTTCACGGGGGGGAGATGATCAGCAAATGTTAGGGTGGGTTGGTTTCCGGGTTGGTTGTCAAAGCTGTTGTGGATGTCTGCAATCTTGTTGTGGAAAAATGAGGCTAGGGAGTCGCAGAGGGTTTGAGAGGGGGTGATGTCGTTGGAGTTGGCCGAGGGATTGGAAAATTCCTTGACGATGTTGAAAAGTTCCTTGCTGTTGTGGGCGTTGTTGTCGAGTCGATCCTTGAATGCTTTTTTCTTGGTTTTTCGGATTAGTTGGTGGTGAGTGCGTGTGGCGTATTTGAAGGCGTCCTTGGTGCTGGTGGTAGGGTCTTTTTTCCAGGCCTTTTCAAGGGAGCGGCAGAGTTTCTTGGATATCATTTTGTAACACATATCTAACATTTTTTTATGTGTTTAATTTTGCACTAGATATTATACTTTTATTCATCATGTTTGCAAACATGCTCCCACTTCCAGAGGGACGCACCAGAGATTTAGCTGGTTTGGGGTCAAAGTGATGGTGTATTTTAAGGAGTAAAGTACCCCATCCCATATATAATATAGATGCTGCAAGTCATTTTGGAGTTATATAACTTTATAGAAAAACTTCAAACTCATTCCTTCAGGTGGACAGGGAGCTCCTTGATGAATTGCAATATACCTATAATGTACAGTAGGGGGTACTTTATCCTATACATTATTGCTTGGTTTCCTATGCTACGCTGTACACAGAGTATTCTTCAGGTGCTTGCTCCATTCAAGGAGTCTTCAGGAAATACATTCCTCCTTACCTTTCAAGACTAAGGGCCCGATTAGGATGGCGGTGGGACCTCCACCGGACCTATCACATCCGCCTGCCATTTTCAATGGATGGCAGATGGGCGGTGGTCAGAAAGACTGAATGCCATGCATACGGTGGGCAGAGGGGCTATATTCCCTACCCAGCACCGCCATAGGGATTACGATGTCCCTTTCCACTCGCCTGTTCCTAGCGGTGAACCCACCATGAACAGGCAGACGGAAAGGGACTTTTGGGGCCCGTAGCAGGCCCCTCTTTCCCCTGGACCTCCGATGCGGGTACTGGATATTCCTGCACCATGTGGTAGGCACCGCGTGGTTCCTGGCACGTAGTGCAGGGATATGTAGAGGGTGCATTTTTTTAACTGGGCAGGTGCTGCAGCCAGCAGCACCTGCCACAATGCAAAGAATACATGTTGTGACCGCCTTGCAGGCGGTTGCATCACAATCCCTATGCCGGGACCGCTAGCGGATAGTCTGTCGGTCCTGTTTCCGATGCCATCCTAATCGGGCCCTAACTGCCCTGAGTACTGATTGCTTGTGACTCTGAGCTTTCTCCCAGTTAGTGAGCTTATTAGTGACTGTAATTACCCATTGGACCTCATCCTGGCACACAGCAGAAGTGTAATTTGTTCAATGCAGCATGCACATGTGATGTGACATGTATATATAAGTACACACTACTCTATTTATCTGATGTTTTCTCGTTTAAGATGAAACATACATTTCATCTACCAAGGGGACACATTATGCCATTATGCTCAACCAGATCTTTTTTGTCGAATGTATAATAAATAGAAATCGTCCAAAAATGTGTAAAATTCATATTTCTGTTATATTCAGTTTATATTTTGTTTAATAGCCTGTCAACTCTGCACCCACGGATCCAAGCACTCTTTCCTAAACTTCCTGAGGCGTGAAAGTAAATACATTAGCCTCAGGTATGAGAACCGACAAGTATTAATCTATACTCCTTTTAATTGGATTTAAATGATCCATTCAGTGCTCAAGTTATTGCCAGTTGCAAGGGCTTTGAAAGATGCTCTAATATTTCAACTTCGCAAAGCAGGCAGATACAGGAGGATCTTCCAAGTTGTTGGGGAGTTAGCAAAACATTCCAAATATAATTGTTCTACTAACAGCGGTTTATAAATGTGGACTGAAGATCATTTAAACTGATTACCTTAGGTAATTACACTGCTTTACAGGCGCATGTTCAATGAGTAATGCTGTCAAGTACGTGTAGCCCAGCATTCTGTGTGGCTATGTCTTACTGCAGTAAGAGGACTCTCTTCCCACTACTTGTGGTGAGGGCCAGAAAGAGAGTCAGGTATCCGGAGTGGGAGGCCTCAGTGAGGTAAAATATTGCCCTGGTTACTTACCGGTAATCTTCATTACTCCGAGTATAGTCTTCCTCGCCACATGACTAACAAAGTGAGCTTTAGCTCCACATCAGAACCCTTCAAAGCAAAAAGTTAGCCTCCCATGCCTCCCATCCCTTCGCAATATGGCCGACCCAGTTCATCCATGACCTCTATAAGAGGCGGGCCAGCCCAATCATTTAGCCTGAAACTACCAAGCAAAAAAATGAAGCCAATAGCCAGACAGGAAGGGAGGGACGGGAACTCATGTGGCGAGGAAGACTATACTTGGAGTAATGAAGATTACCGGTAAGTAACCGGGGCATTACCTCCTCGTTAGTCTTCCTTGCCACATGACTAACAGTGAGCACATACCGAAGCCAAGCGGCTTCATGGAAACTCACAAAAACCAACGGACCAGAATGGGTCGCCCACGAAAGAGGGCAAACCCAACAGACCAGACGAGTGGAAGAACCACCCAAGAGAGAGGCAACCACGAGCAGGAAGAACCAGCCCGGGACAGAGGCACCGGAAGGGCCGAAAACCTGGACCCCCGAGACATGAAATGCCGTCAGAAAATCCGCACAACCAAAGGACGAAGGAGGACAGAGAAAGCACGGAACCAGACCGCATGGAGCCAAAAGCAACAGCAACAGGTCCCAAAACAGAAAGCAGCAAGCCCGACAAAACACACCAAGACTGCCCAAAGGAGAGCCAATACTGAGAGGGAAGCAAAAGCCCAAACAGAGGTTGTCGAAGAAACAGAGGCATCCCCACCACAGCCACCAAACGAAAAGTCACAGCAGAAATGAGACCCAGTCCGACAGAAACACAGCAACATCGCATGGTGGACCACCAACCATGAGAGAGCCGAAACCCCCAGAGGAACGGGGCAGCGGAATCAGACACAATCAAACAGACTGGTAGGAGCTGCAAGATGGGAGAGAAGTGCACAAGGATCCCAGCACGCCAACCGAATAACCAAAACCAAGAAGGGCACCACAATCCCATCCCCAAGGAAAGAAACAGGCGGGACACGGACCCCAGGCGCACAAGAGACCCCCCGAATGGGAGCGCGACACCATGGAGAGAACCTAGGCAGGCACAAGGAAAAAAAGCCCCAGGAAGGTGCCGGAAACGAAACCAAAGAAACCCGGCCACCAAGGGAACCCAACCGGTCAACAGCGAGAAACAGAAAACCCAGAAGGCCGTCCATGGAGCCTGAAGAGAGGAAGGGACCAGGCCCAGGGCCCTGCCACCCGGAAGCGAAAGCCCACCAGGGGCCACCATGCCCAAGAACACAAACAGAACCCGGCAGGAAGGGGAACGGAGCATGGAGGAGTGAGAACTTCCAGCTCAGGGGCCAAGTAAAACGTCCAAGCAATGTTCCACAAGGAGGAAGCGAGCACCCAGGAGGCCATACAGCCAACCAACAACCAGGCCTGACCCACCCGACCAAGGAAGAGCCAAAAGGAATAGGAGCCCACAGGGAGGCAAGGCCACAGGCAGCAACACACCCAAGTCAAGAATGACAGTAGAGCCGAGCGAACGAGCCCGAGCAATGCCAACAACACCAGGGAACAAGCCCAAGCCTGCAGGGTACAGTACCTAAAACTATAAAGAGACGCATTCAAAACCAGGTACAAGGAAGAAAGGATGCAAAGTCCGCACAGGGATTGAAGGGCCCTGCCCGGGAAATGGTAGCCGGGCTAACCAAGCCACCCCGGACAAGTAAAGGCACCGTCCAAACACACACCAATGTGGGATAAGGCAAAAGATGCAGCAGGAGGCAAATCCTTTACCAGAGCAAGCCGCGCCCCCAGAAGTGCAACACATACCGACGAGCCATAGCACCATGGCCCAACACACGTAGCAGCAGACAACAAGATAGAAGTCCCCAGGAGGGCACCACCAACAAGTCAAAGGCCCTGCCCAGGCAAGACAATCCCAGACCTCTGCAAGCAAAGGGACCAGAGGAAAGTACAAAACCGGAAACCCAGATGAGAAGGCAGAGAGCCACCACTGGGGACCCGCACCAAACTGAAACAAAGGAGACCCAGTAAAGGACAGCAAAACCCTGCCCAAAGGAGCCAACCCAGCAACCCCCCAGAGAACGAGGCAGGTGAAAACCAGTCCAGAAGATACAACCAGACTAGGGACCTGCCAGCAGGGCGACAGGGAAAAAAGCACACCCCCCAGCCCGACAGGCCAGAAAGGGCCGCAATCACCCGGCAGGGGGCACCGCATGCCCGGCCCATGACCAAAATGAAGGGGCAGAGAACGGAAACCACCAACACAGACCAGACCTAAACCATGGACAGCATCCGAGGAGGACCGCAACCAAAAGGAAGGGGGCCAGAGGAAAAACAAGGAGGACCACCAGGGACAGGAAGGGCCCCAAGACTCCACCAGACCAGGCCCTCCGAGGAGCACCAGGGAGACCGTCAAGACCAACAACCGATAGGCGCAGCAGTAGGTGGACAAAAGTCAGGTGCTGAAGAGAAGAAGGACCCGGATAAGTGCCCTGGCAGCTGTGTGCAGAGCCAAGAACCTGGACGAGAAACTGGCACCAAGAGCACAGACTCGGACAGGAGAGGGCAAGCCCAAAGAAGCCAAAGCAAAAAACCCAATCAGAGACCACAGATGCAGCCCAGAAAGGATGGACATGTGTCAACAGCAGCACGCCCTCACCAGACCCGCAGCCGCCAAAAGCCCCAGAAAACCCCAGGCGGACAACCAACCAGGGACCGAGCAGGCGGGAACAGGCGCATACAAGATGAATGGATTCAGCGAAATGGAAGAAGGAGACCGGGGCAACACACAGCCAACAGGACGAAGACATGGCCCGCGATACACCCCCAAACGTCCCAGGAAAATACCAGGACAGGAACCCACAACCTCGAATGAAGAAGGAACATGGACCACATTGGGACACCAGACCTAGTCCTGTGGGAGCCAGTGCACTATAGGCACAAGATGAACCATAGCAAAAGCTTCCGGGCAGAAACCCCCGGAAGGGCCAAAAGCCTCGTAAACAGTTTACGTGACAGCGAACAGCAGACTCCATGACGCTGCTGGAAGAAAAAATCCTCAACACTGCACCCCAACGTAAAGTCAGGAATAACTAATAGGCCAAAAATAAGGAAAATCTGCAAAAAAAAGAGGGACATAGAGGACCCAGTCGACGGAGAGCATGTGAAAGCAGGGAATGAACATCTAGCATAAACTAGAAACTCAGGATGTTGAGCATCGAAGCCCAGACACGAACCGGCTACCCCAGCATCAGGGCTGAGTGCTCTAGCCACAAGGCCACATCCCCACCCATTCCCATAAATGCACAGACCAAGAAGTAGGTCTGGCAACATAAGGCATAGCGGGGGAAACCAACGCACCCCCAAAAGTAAGCATAACCCTTACTGAAAGTAAGGCACAAAACATACATACTGCCGGAAATGGAGGATCATGATTCCTCTCAAATATAGATGTAAACCACTCACCAAGAGTATGTTGCACCCGCAAAACAGTACTGGGTGACAAGAGCACAACAACACTTGCCCGCTCCCACTGACAGCCCTAAACCAGGGAAGCAATCCGCAGCGGGAGCCCAACGAGGCGCTTATGCGAGGGAGCAAGGGAGCAAGTGACCGTCCACAAACAGTAGCACTGAAGGCAACGTGCAGGAAGGCGTAACACAGTTCCAGTAATCACAGAACCAGAAAACGCACAACACAATATGAAACACAACCCAAATGTCACAGACTGAACATCCAATGTGGGACAGCAGTAACAATAGAAGAACATCGTGCATGAAGGGAAGGCACAAAAGTCACCGAAGTAGTGAAAATGAGGCAACACCCCATACGCAGCATAGCCCACCCCCGCACCTGCAAACGGGGTCCAAGCGCCACTCCTGCAAAGGCAGCGCCTGCAGGGCCCTCCACTCCAGCCATTGATCTACTGGGAGGGTTTCAGGTATTCCAGATTAGGACAGGCGCACAGCCGAGTGACCGCAGGGTATTGTGGTGTAGTAAGGTATCAGTTTCCAGGCAAAGGGGCGGGCGGTAATCCCTCGTAACCGCTCAAAGGTGGATCAAAATCCACACAGATTGCACAAAAACAACAAAAGCCCCTGCTCTAGGAAAATAGCAATAAAATCACAGTAGTTTCTGGTTGTGGAAACAATAGTAAAATATACACATCGACAATATTTCAAAGTCAATAGATAGCGGTGTGCCAAGAAAAAGTTTGAAATGGAGTAGAATCCTTGTTATGGAAAACAGTTTATTGTTCCTCTTGTTGTGGCCAACACGTGTTTCATCGCAGGGAAACAAGACTGCGAATCTTCAGGGCCTTTTAAAGTAAAAAGCCGGGATTAGTGATGTGGCCAACGCCCAGAGGGGCGAGAGTAGGAAGAATGCGCTGTAAATGCGTAGTTAGTTAGTTCCTTATTGGGCTCATAAGGGGGGCCATGACCGGGAGGAGAATAGATTAAAGCTGTAACGCTCGGAAAAGGAAAACAGGCGGGTGCACCTGGTTCGATTCGTTCCCCCTCCTGTGGTTCCCGGCGCCGTTTTTCGAAGACCGTCTTCGAAAAACGGCGCCGGGAACCACAGGAGGGGCCCAATAAGGAACTAACTAACTACGCGTTTACAGCGCATTCTTCCTACTCTCGCCCCTCTGGGCGTTGGCCACATCACTAATCCCGGCTTTTTACTTTAAAAGGCCCTGAAGATTCGCAGTCTTGTTTCCCTGCGATGAAACACGTGTTGGCCACAACAAGAGGAACAATAAACTGTTTTCCATAACAAGGATTCTACTCCATTTCAAACTTTTTCTTGGCACACCGCTATCTATTGACTTTGAAATATTGTCGATGTGTATATTTTACTATTGTTTCCACAACCAGAAACTACTGTGATTTTATTGCTATTTTCCTAGAGCAGGGGCTTTTGTTGTTTTTGCCCTCCACTCCAGCCGCCATGTAAAAAACTCCGAAAGGGCAGCCTGCCCAGTGCTGACCCTTCTCCAGAGGAACGGGGGATGTCGGGACAGGAACCAACAGAGGCCAAGGCAGCAGCTGCTGGAGAAGCAAAAGTAAGTAACAACGGGGAGGCATGTGCACCAATTATGCGTCAGCTTGGCGACAACCGACTGCAGATATGAGCAGCCTCCCCCAGAGCAGGAAGGGAAGGGACTCACTTCCAATTCAAAGGGCCACAAGCCCGAAAATCATTATAAAATGCTTCTTTTAGTCTGCTCTGATTTGATCTATCTTCTATTTCATCCCACCAGTCGATCTGTCAGAAAGTGGCTGTGAAACTCACGATTCTCTCTGCTTACACTGAAATGAGAGACAATCGCAGGAGAAGGCAGTGACAGAAAACGCGAGAGCCCCCAACAGAGCCCATCCGCGCAGGCCATTGACAACCCCATGCCCCAGAGCCCACTAGAGCCGGGCAGAAACGCCACCAGACGAGGGGGAGGAGCGTGAACCACAGCCCACCCAGATACAGGGAGTGAGAACCCATGAGCTGCGGGAGCCTACGAAATGCTAAAGGTAGCAGCAGGAGTCCGAGTCGGGCCCTAGGCCCTGAAGCTGGAACTGGTTTGCCCACAACATCCCAAGTGAAGGCCACCGCCGCCCAGGGAGCAGGGCTGAAATCAATCCCCACCCGAGCCCACAGAGACGTGCTGCCAAACAGCAAAGCCCAACCCCCAGAGCCCGCTATAGCAGGGCATCAAGGAACAAAAGGGGGGGAAGCGGGGGAGGGGGCGCAGGGCAGCCCAAAAGTCCGCAACCACCAGGGCCCACTTGGGCAGAGCGGGTGCCCAAATGGCAGTGCAAGTGCCAGAATGTGGGGGATCCAGTGTGTGAGCCCGCTACAGCACGGTCTCCCCCCAGGGCCCAGGGACCTGCTGGAGCTGGACCTCGCCCCAACTTACCTGATGCTCTGGAGGATCTGCAGCGCAGAACCAAAAAAAACAGGCTAAAGGGTTGGGTTGGGCTGGCCCGCCTCTTTTAGAGGTCATGGGTGAACTGGGTCGGCCATATTGGGAAGGGGTGGGAGGCATGGGAGGCTACCTTTTTGCTTTGAAGGGTTCTGGTGTGGAGCTGAAGTTCACTTTGTTAGTCATGTTTCGAGGAAGACTAACGAGGAGGTAATGTGCCTTTGAGTATTCATTTGTGAGGGAGCCCTAGCCTTGGGTGTATAAAAAGCAATGATTTAGAGAGGGAGTCTCCCTTAGAAGATAGTAGAATAGGTGCTGGCAGGTGCATTCAGATAGAGCACACTTCTCCAGGCCATTTAGTGAGTGAGAGTCATTGTAGAGGGATTCTGGGAAGGAAAAACTCAGCACTTGCTCCTTGGAAAAAGGACTAGCAAGATATACATAGTTTAGCTAATTACAGCTCACACGATAACAGCATCCTCGTAAAAAATGGTGCTTTCCTAACAAATGAAAATACAGGGATGTTAGAAATATATATTTATGTACAGTTAAACATCTAAATTGGATGTAAAGTATGTAAAGCATGTCACTGTTAACAGCCTTTATACTTTAAGCAAGATATGAATTTCTCAGTTCACACTGTGAGAGCTGGAAAGTGTTCAGGCATTCCCAGCTGTCATATAAGGAACTGTGTATTTCTAAAAGAAGAGGGCATGCCTATCACTACTTGCATGGGACTCCTCGTCACTTAATTATGTTTGATCTTTTCACCCTTCCAAACTGGCTTACATTATGCATCCCACAACACAAGGGTGAGGACGCTATAATAACATCTTTGCACAACAAACAACAAGGGGACTAGGGCCTATGTTTTCAGCCTTTTGATCGAGATTTGTATCTATGCACCCGCTCCCCCAAATAGAACTTCTAACAGTACAATGAGTACATCTTATTCTTGATTCACACTGGTTTTCTTCCGAATCTGGCCCAATTCATATGCAGCATAGCCTACTCTCAAGCCAATGGTCAGACAAAGGCTCCACGCGCCACAGAAAATCAGCACATTAATTTTCAGAATTCTGCAGGCAGGAGTACAGGGTTGGGGTGACTTCCTTTTTCAAGCACCTGTCTATGCAGTTCAGCAGACACAGCCTTTGTGTAGGGTGATGCTACTCACAGCATGGTAGTCTCTAGGTAGTCTGAGGCATAAAGAGGTGTGAACTAGCTGCTCCTGGCAATGCAAACACATACGATAGTGACCAGGATGACCCTTTTCATTCTGAACAACAGGCTGAAGCCACTTTACCCCCATCATCTATCAAGTGGCAGTGCTACGGGAAGTACCTAATACAATTTCTATAGCAGCCTTGTCTCCTTTGTCCTCACTTCACAGTCTAGGACTCCTTCTTGCCATCTTAAAGAAACCGCTATATTCCTAAAACGCCTGTATGAAAAATTGATCTTGATGTACTTCGGCTTGATTCCACCCTTTTCTTTATTCAGTAACCTTCTTCTTACCTTCCATCCTCTGCGTTGTCGTAATTTGACGATGGCCGAGTTAGCGTTTAACTGTAGCTACACGTTTCATTCTTATATTGGCCAAACTTGAAAACGCCATTTTGTGTGTTACGGCGGCCATCTTAGATCATGAGCGGCCTCGTGGCCAGCATGGCCTTTAGTCCGAGGTCCGTACCACTGACCACTTAAGTTTGCCCAGCAACAGGCTATTTTTAGTAACGGTCAAGCCTGTACATGCGCAGTCCCCATTGACCAGTCACCCCTTAGGAATGTGTCGCAAACTGACCAGTGGGTTTGAAACCCTCCAATGAGCTGACAGTGTTCCAAAACATGACCTTATATGTCCATAATGCTCTGTAATTTTGTACCGCCTGTCCTTTTTATTACCTGTTAAACGTATAAAAGAGGGGGTCACACCGATGTTCGGTGTGATACTTCTTGCATTACCGAAGGGTGCTGTAGGAATGTACCACCACCCCATGGGGTCTTAATAAACTTGTTCTTTGCATTTTTCAGTTTCCGTGCCAACAGTTCTTTCGGTGTAAGTGGGTTATCTTCGGAGCATGTAGGCCTTGGGAACCCAATACCACAAATTGGCGACTCTGGTGGGACTCATCGGCGACTCGGATGCCCGAAGGAGAGGTCGTGACGAAGGTCTGGATACTCGCCATGGACGCGCGCTGCCACTGAGTGACCCGAGTCTTGGCACCCACGGTGTTTTTTCCTTTCCTTCCGATCTGACCTTCCAGGTGGCGCCGGTCTCCGACTGAGTCCTCGATTGTCCGTGTTGCTGGATAAAGTGCTGTTTGGCTGATTCGATTACAAGACCTTGGCAGTTGGAAACTGGACCTTTGAGGCTTTGGGTAAGATTTGTGATCGGTAAGGTAGTCTGCGGACGCTTACTGAAGTTCTATGATTTGTGATCGGTAAGGTAGTCTGCGGACGCTTACTGAAGCTCTATGATTTGTGATCGGTAAGGTAGTCCTTGGACGCTTGCCGAAGTCCTATGATCTATGATTTTGATTTGAGTTAGCTAACATTTGTGAATTTGTGAATTTGTGATCTTTGAAAAAGTATATGTGTAGTGCACTTCACATAGGCAGGCATGTAGAGATGTTTCTCTAATTTTGTTTTTTTCCTTTGAGCGGCACATTTGTGGGAAGTACTGTAAGTGCCATTTTTCTACGGTATCGCGCTTTCGTGGTACCCTTTTTGAACATGCCTGTTTTAAGCACACTCCGAGGGATGTGCTGTCTTGGAAATGGTACCACAATTAGGTTAGCGGAAGCACAGCCGGCTCCCCCAGAGGGAACACCAAATAGGGACATGTATATAAAGCATGGCCTTCCCCCTATAATGTACAGCAAATTATGGCATAAGTACACTAAATCTGATCCCGAATTGCAATGGCCTCTACATGGGTCGTTCGATTTGCGAAAAGTACAGTTTGTGGAGCAATGTTTGTTTCAACGGGAAACACCCGTTACATCGAATGAATCGCATCGCGCTGCCATCGCAACGCGACTATTACATCGCGCCCTGCATCGCAACGCAAGTTATCCCGACGCATGCTACTACATCGCATTCACATAGACATCGCTAGCGATTACATCGCTAGCGATGCCAACGTGACAACCGACGCCATGAAACGGGTGTCAAATACATTAATAAACATGTAACAGACTCTCTAAACAACGTGAATTGCAGGCTCAATTGCTCAATAACGTGTGTAAAATACATTAAAATAATTAAACAACTTGAATTGCAGCGTAGATGTCCATATTTAATATTACAATAAACATGAAACGGGTGTCTAAGGAACGTGTTTTTGTATGTGGAATTGCCGCACACGGCAAAGGGAGAGGATGTGGTCTGAGGGCTCGCTCTCCCGACTTTGGTGCTGGCAACCAAGGTTCGAGCCTCCATTGCGATGCCAACATGATTTCGAAAACATTGCTCCATAGATAGAATGAATTAATTTTTAATAAATATGGAAACAACGTGTGGTTTCATGTGCAAATAAACATTGCTCAGGCTCGCAGATGTTAATATGTGCATGATGAATGAATAATGGGTGAATGAATGGTGGATGCATGAATGAATGATGGTTGGATACATGATGGCTGGATTCATGGTGGGTGGCTGGATGATGGGTGAATGAATGATGGTTGGATACATGATGGCTGGATTCATGGTGGGTGGCTGGATGATGGGTGAATGAATGATGGTTGGATGCATGGTGAGTGGATGCATGGTGGGTGGATGCATGATGGATGAGTGGATGGGGTGATGGATGTGTGAAGGAATGGTGGATGCATGGGGGGATGGATGAGTGGATGAGTAGGTGGATGTATGGATGCATGATGGATGGGTAGGTGGATGCATGAATGAATGATGGGTAGATGCAGGATGGGTGGGTGGATGGATGCATGCACGAATGATGGATGGAAGCATGCTTAGAAATCTAGGAAATTCAGTGATCAAATTATTTGAGACCGGCCCAATATAGATATTTTCAAATCAGGGCGATTAACACAGCACTGTTTAAACATTCAGAAATAAAAAAACATGGACTTCACATGCTGCTTAGAAATGGCTAGAAAGTGTCCCTTCACAGCACCTGGGCGCTGGCATGCACCCCACCCTCTGCTTGTAGAGGATGGCTGCATATCTAAGCGCTGACGCCTTCGAGACACTCAGCTGGGCTGAATGAAAGGCTGTAATTCACCGAGAGAACTCAGTTCCATCGTCATTGAGTTAATATGGTCAGTCTGACCCAGGCCCTCCAAACTCGGAGTCTGCTGAAGAAGGCCCGTTGAGTGGCATCTTGATGACTCAATCTCCTCCTGTCATCCGCATAATGTATCACACCTTAGAATTGTCATGTCAGTTAATTGTAAAAGCAGAATAGTGTGTTGCCTTGAGGTACGGAGCAGGGTAGGGTAGTGTATAGACGTTAACGTTATTTACCTTGTCTTTGAAGTCTTTACAAATCAAACACTTTTGGAAGTGGCTTCCTTTCCGCACAAGAGCACACGGAGCATCAGGCAGGGTCAAACATTCTTGCAATGGTACTGGTTTTTACACCAAACCACTACATGGTTTTTTTATGTTATAATTACCGCTTCCAGGGAGAGGATGTGGTCTGACAGCTAGCTCTGCCGACTTTCGTGCTGCCAATAAAGGTTCGCACCTCCTATCAAGGGCACCACACTTACAAGTGTATTTAAATAATGTGGACTCTATTACATTTAGTGTAAAAAAACGGAAAGAAATTGTGGGGGAATACAAATAAAAGATTTAGCGTCAGGGGAGGAAGGGGGCCCAAGGGTTAGGAGTGGGTACATGTATTATAAGGACGCGAATGCAAAGCACGCGTTGTGGTGACGTGCGATGTAGGCGCCTACGATAATACAGCCTTGCCAATAGGAATGGATGCATCGGCGTTGTAAAGGTGTGCGCTATAAGAGCGGGCGAAGTGTTGCCCTGTGCGATGTCTTAGCCGCGGTGTTACATCCCGCGATGTGTTTGTGCGCGATGTAGGATCATACATCCGTTTCAACGAAGGTCTAGACAGAACATGTTTGATTGTGTGCGAATGTGGGAGAAAGCGGTGCGTGAGCGAATGAAACGTGAAGTTGCCTTGGCGGACAAAGAGCAGCGCAAGGCTGCTCGGGATAAGGCTTTACAGCTTGAGGAAAAAGAGGAGCAGGAAAAGAAAGAAAGGGAGGAACGGGAACGTAAATTGCAAACGACTGGTCAATTCCCTATTCGTCGACCGCTTTATCCTGTCCTTAATAATGAAATTGATGATTTTTCTTTATTAGATCGATCATCGCCTCCGTACGTCTCGCCTACGGCTCCTCTTGCAGAATCGGACGATGAAGGACAGGATAAGTCGGGAAAGAAAGGGGTATCCGCTCTCAGGTTTACCGCGGAGAGATCCGCACATTTACGTAGTTGGGCTCGTAAAGTGAATACGAAGTTTGTTACTCAGTCTGAAATTATTGCTGAAAGGAGTACTTGGACAGACCAAGAGTTAGTGTATTTTATGTCCGCTTTGGCAGATGAAGTTGTTACCTCATTTCGTAAATTTTCAGATACGTTAGAACCTAAAGATGTGTCAGTTCATCGTGAGAATTTAGAAACAGGTGTCTTTGTTCTTGCAGATGTCGATGCCTTTTACAAGCAACTGATCAAGCTGCGAGATGAAACTATCAGATTGCGGGACGAGCAGAAAAAGATTAAGGAGTCCGGGCTGGAATCCGACGGGCAGTCTAAGGAGTGTTCTCTCCGGGGTTCAGATAAGAGTTCTGCAATGCATGTTATGCCTATGCGTGAAGCTGCACCCTTGTATGTTCCACCGAAAGGGGAAGGTACAGATGATGATAGAAGGTCAAAAGATGCGAAGGGGTATTTTGTATATAATTGGGTGTTAATGCCTTGGAATAGAGCGGATGTTATGGCATTGAAAAATTCTCTACCTGATCTTCGTAAGAATCCGGCAGCATTCTACGAGGGGGTGGAAGGGGCTATTTCATCTTGTGTGATGACTCTGGTTGATATAGATTTGTTCTTTGGGTTAATACTTCCGCCTGATATGTGGAGACAAATTCGTAAGAATAATGATGAGACAGTACTAGGGGGTACATGGAAAGAGATTAATCAAGCTGACCTAGTAAGGAAACCAGCATGCAAGCCTTGCCAGTTGATTTTAGACCTTCCAACGGCTATACTGGTTAAATTAAAAACGCTCGTACCTTCTAAAAAGATAGATTGGACCATGTTAGCTTTGTGCAAACAAAAGTCAGATGAAACGGTTTCAGACTTCTTTACACGCTTCGAAGAGGCGTTTCATGATTACAGCGGTCAATCTTTAACAGACGATACAGGTCGACATTTGTTTGTAGATAAGTATGTGGCTAATCTCCTGCCGGAGATTGCCAAGCGATTGAAGTCGAGTGAAAGTTCCTGGGCTACGGCGACCCCTGCGTCTTTGTTAACTATGGCTCAGTATTACGAGCGGCAGGAGTTGGAGGCTAAAGAAAGTGTTGATAAGAAAGCAAAAGAATTGAAAACGAAGGTGATGTTGGCACAGGTTCGTGGAACACAGGGTAGGGGGAACGATAGGGGTAGACGAGGTGGAGGAAACTCGTCGTATGGTCGCACGGATATTGCGGAGGATCAATGTGCGTATTGTAAGGAGTTTGGTCATTGGGCTGAGGATTGTCCGGTATTACGGGAACAACGTAGCCAGCGTGGTCGAGGAAGTGGTAGGTCGCGGGGTGGTTATACGGGAGTGAGAGGTGGCGGAGGTGATCGTGGAAGGGTTGAGCAAGGGGGCCGTGGCCAGGATGAACGAAATACTTTTGATAGACGGAACCAATATCAGATTTCAGAGGGTGAGAATGTGGAGCATCAGGATTATGTGCATGCATAGGATTGCGTAGGATGGGGTGCAGAGCCAATTGAAGTGCCGGTAGATCAGGAAGGTCCATTTGTAACAGCGGGCATTTTGGGTTCTACTGATCAATTCTTAGTCGACACTGGAGCTACTCGTAGCGCTCTGTCAAAGAAATTGGTTCCGAGGGCTCCCCTGTCTGGCGAAATGATAACATGTGTAGGGTTCGATGGCACACCCTCCCCCAGCCCTTTGTCCAAGCCCCTTGCACTCTGTCTTGATAAATTTTTTAGTTTTGGCCAATTTTTGTTATCTCCCTATACCCCAGATAATATCTTGGGCCTTGATTTGCTTAAATATTTTCGAGTAACGATCCGGTGCGCTCCTGAAGGAGTGCGGGTTATCCTGAATGACAATTACCCTGATCCGAATAGGTTCTATACTATATCAGACATTCCCGCTTTGGCCTCTCTCCCGCACACGTTATGGGCGATCTCAGACACGGATGTGGGGGAGATGCGTATTCCACCCATTCATATTACTGTTAAGGAGGGGGCCTCTCTGCCACGGGTGCCACAGTGCAAGATTTCGAAGGAAGGAGAAATTGCCCTGACTCACATTGTCCAGGATCTGATTGCGGCTGGGGTGGTGGAAGAGGTTTCTTATAATGTTTGTAACAGCCCTATTCTCCCGATTCTTAAAAGAGATACTGATGACAAAATCTATCGCTTTATTATTGACTTGAGAGAGATCAACAAAATTGTCGTTCCCCAATACCCGGTGGTGTCAGATATTACGACCTTGCTTACGCTGGTACCACCAACGGCTTCGACCTTTAGTGTAATTGATTTGAAAAACGCTTTCTTTTCTATCCCTGTCCATCCCGATAGCAGATATCTGTTTGGCTTCACGTTAAATAATAAATCGTATAGATTTTGTCGTGTTCCCCAAGGTTACACTGAGAGCCCGAGTATCTACAGCCAGGCTTTGAAACGACAGCTTGATTCCTTTGAGCTGCAATCGGGGTTGTTCTGATCCAATATGTGGACGACCTCCTGCTTGCCGCAGATTCTTATACGCAATGTGAGGAGAGTACGATTGCGTTGCTTTCCTTTTTGGCACGGAATAATCACAAGGTTTCTAAGAAAAAGCTTCAATATTGTAGACCCAAGGTGACCTACCTCGGTCATCTTTTGTCTAAGGAGGGACGTGCATTAACATCAGATCGAATTCAAGCAATTTTAGATACACCAGTCCCCCGCACGCAAAGAGATGTACGCGCCTTCATAGGGTTAACGTCCTTTTGTAGGCAGTGGATTATGGGGTTTTCACACATTATCAAGCCTCTGTTGGCGTTACTGTCCAAAACAACACCAATGCCCCTTGAATGGACAGATGAATGTCAAAATGCTTTTGATCAATTGAGGCAAGCCCTTTGCTCTGCACCCGTATTAGGTACACCAGATTATACGAAGATTTTTACATTGTACGTGCACGAGAAAGATGGGTGCGCGTTATCAGTGTTAGTGCAGGCACACGGGGACAAGCAGAGGCCATGTGCATACTTCTCTGCCATTCTTGATCCTGTAGCGCGAGGGTTACCTGGGTGTTTCCGAGCAGTTGCAGCAACAGCAGTAGCGATACGGCAGAGTGAGGGAATAGTGTTATCGCACAAATTGTTGGTGTTAGTTCCTCATGCAGTAGATGCCCTGCTAAACCAAACAAAGACCCAATATCTCACTAGTGCACGGTTAACAGGATACGAGCTTACCCTGTTGGCGCCACATATCACACTAAAAAGATGTGCTACTCTGAACCCTGCCACTTTATTGCCCTATCCGGTCGAGGAGGGTCAGGAAGAAAAACACCATGACTGTGTTTTCCTCACCGAGGAACAGACAAAGGGTCGTGTTGACTTACAGGATATGCCACTTCCAGATGTGGATGGGGAACTGTGGGTTGATGGATCATGTCTGAGGCTGCCAGATGGCACGACTTCCGCAGCCTACGCAATAACGACACTTAAGACAGTGGTAGAAACAGCTAGAATACCACAGAAATCGGCTCAAGCAGCGGAGCTGATAGCCCTGACAAGAGCCTGCGAATTGAGTGCTGGCCTATGTGTGAACATATACACAGACAGCCGGTACGCCTTCGGAGTAGCACATGACTTCGGTCTACTCTGGAGAGAGCGTGGGTTTTTAACTTCTCATGGAGAACACATTATGCACGGAGAATTGGCGCGTGATCTCCTAAATGCGTTGCTTTGCCCAAAGAAAGTAGCGATCATAAAATGTAGCGCCCATAAAAAGATCACTGATGAAGTGGGAAAGGGAAATGCCTTTGCAGACAGCATAGCGAGACAAACGGCTATGTCCCGAACTAACTCCCTCATGTATGTGACTAAATCCCAAGCAGAGCGATGGAATGATGCTAGAGCGGAAATATTAGACATTCAGAAATCAGCTACTGAATCAGAACTTGCGGCATGGGCAACTGATGGGGTGCTAGACGATGAAGGGTGTTGGAGAAGCAAGAACATGGAGAAATGGAAGTTGCCTGCAGCTTACTTGCAAGCGATGGTCCAAATGACACATGGGTTAGCGCACGTGGGAGCTCTTGCAATTACTCGATTGTTAACACGAGTTTGGGAGCATCCCGAGATAGCTAATACAGCTAAGAGAGTAGTGCAGACCTGTTTGGTATGTTTGCAGCACAATCCTGCTAAGGGGACCCATACTCCGAAAGGAGGGTTCGTTCCACCTTCTGCACCATTCGAGGTACTCCAAATGGATTATATCCAGCTTGAGCGCTGCAATAACCTTAAGTATGTCCTAGTGGTGGTATGTGCTTTTAGCAAATGGGTTGAAGCCTTCCCCACGAAAGACAATACAGCGCTGACAACAGCTAAGGTTTTGCTCAAGGAGTACTTTCCTCGATTCGGAGTTTGCAAATTTTTGTGGAGCGACAATGGGCCTCATTTTGTCGGGAAAATTGTGGAATACGTGCTGAAGGGGTTAGGGATCCAGCAGAAGTTTCATGCTGTGTTCCACCCTCAGTCAGCAGGTCTTGTGGAGCGGTATAATGCTACGTTGAAACTAAAATTGGCTAAGATCGTGGCGTCCACGTCATTGAAATGGCCGGATGCTTTACCGCTGGCATTACTCTCTCTTAGATCAGTACCCCACTCTCGAACAGGCCTCACACCATATGAAGTGGTGTTCGGAAGGCCTATGAATATCTGGGGGGTGCCCAAGCCGCGATTGATACATGATGTGCCTTGTATAATGATGAACGATTATTTGGCACGATTAACAAATGATTTGCTTTCTATTCATCAACAGGTTCGAGAAGCGCTCCCTGACAACTCTACTGGAGAGGGCCATGATCTTCGCCCCGGTGATCATGTAATGATCAAATCGTTTGAGAGGACGAACAGCTTGGAACCGAGGTGGCGTGGCCCCGAGCAGGTCCTCCTGGCTACTCGCACGGCTGTGCGAGTAACCAACAGGAAGCGGTGGATACACTCAACTCACTGCCGTCGTGTCTCTCCTGACCTGGTGAATCCTGTTGTGTTGACCGACTACAAAGAGATTCTGGATAAAGAAAAGAGCCCAGCAGTGACATCGGCCGAAGCTGAGGGAGCCTTCCCGGACCACACTGTTTCTGGACGAGAGCACTACAATCTACGGCCACGATAAGAAGATTTTTTTGGGTTGTTTTTTTTTAACTGGTTGGTTACCGCTCCAGGTTTGTGAAACGGAAACCGGGAATTCCAAGGGGGGGGGATCAGTTCTGCCAAGTGTAGCGACACCCGTCTTGGCCCGGAGAAGAAAACAACGGCTACCTCGCAGCTCAGCACCGTATTTTTCTTTTTTTAGGTATAATACATACATATGTACATTTGAGAATTTGTGCATTTCCTGAACTTTTGAACATTTAAGACTTTTTGAACTGCAATTGAACTATGGCATAGTCTGTATCACGGGATAAACGTATACTGGGTGCCATTCTTTTTGTTCTAACGATTGTGGTAATAGCAGTGATAGCCTGGGTAGTTGAACTTGTGGTACCTGTACGTGAACATTTGCTGCCGACTACCCCGGCTCCATCTGAACATTTTCACTTCACCCTGCCTTACCATGAAGAACGGCACCGACAAACTTATCTGAACAATAGCTTCATTCAGATCTTGCATCATACGCATAATATGACCAATACTTCAAATTGTTGGGTGTGTGGGATGTTACCGGGGCACCAGAAGAAAGGGGGCACTCCACTTATTCCACTTCCGTTCTCACATAATGGATCCTGCAACGCCTGGTACACCCTGCTCTTCACTTTGAGATGGCCAACCAAAGGGGGGGTGCTTTTCCGTTTAAATAAAGTGTGCTACCATGATCGAGATGGGTATCCGCAAGCTGAGGGTACTAGATTTGAATGGGAAGAATACCGGCCTGACAATATCTCTGCCCCACGTGTTTACAACAATCAACGTAACATAAATGTCTCCAGTTCACATGTTATAAATGTCATTGCCACGAAAGCTGATCTATGTATACGCAATAAAGGCACGATTTCGGTTGGGAAAAGCGAATGTAATAACACGATAACGTTTGACAGCCCGACTGGTATATCGTTTGTAGCATCACGAAACACGTATTTTATTTGCGGAACGAAGGGTTATCATCAGCTCCCTTTGGGATGGTTAGGTACTTGTTATGTATCCTTTGTACTACCTCCTGTATTCATTGCCCCACCAATGTACCATAATGACTATATTTTGTACCACGATTTTATACTGAACCGTGTTAAACGTGCCGTTGTGTTAGATGACATAGACCAGACAGACACTGCTTTGCAACAGTATGTGGATTTTAATCTTGGACTGTTTTCGTTTGTTGGGGCAGCTCTGAATAGTCGGAAAATACGAAGACTGACTCGTGTAGTTGAGGCTGTAGCAAATGACACTGCTATCGCATTGGGGAACATTACTGAGGAATTGCAAATCTCTAGAATTGTTACGTTACAGAACAGGATGGTTTTAGATGTAGTTCTAGCCGACCGTGGGGGGGCATGTAGAATTATCGGAAGTAGCTGCTGTGTCTACGTACCTGACAACTCACCATCCGTTTATGGTGCAATTTCCAAACTACATAAAATTGCTGCAGAAATACATCCAGATAATGGTACTTGGACTCTCTCAGGGTGGTTCTGGTCAATGCTCACCACTTGGGGTTGGAAACTGCTAACGATTTTATGTATTCTTGTGGGGATACTGTTTTCTATATGTCTATGCATTCAATGTGGTCCAGCTTTGTGTTCTATGTGCTTATCGGCTTGTATACCATCAAGACGAGCCCTTGCTCATGACAAAATGATGCTTCATAAAGAAGTAACCCAGATAATGTTGATCGATGTTGAAGATGAACACCCAGATTATTTTCACTATGAGGTAGCTTCAGCTGAACGCTAAAAGGGTCGTCTGTCGTAATTTGACGATGGCCGAGTTAGCGTTTAACTGTAGCTACACGTTTCATTCTTATATTGGCCAAACTTGAAAACGCCATTTTGTGTGTTACGGCGGCCATCTTAGATCATGAGCGGCCTCGTGGCCAGCATGGCCTTTAGTCCGTTGTCCGTACCACTGACCACTTAAGTTTGCCCAGCAACAGGCTATTTTTAGTAACGGTCAAGCCTGTACATGCGCAGTCCCCATTGACCAGTCACCCCTTAGGAATGTGTCGCAAACTGACCAGTGGGTTTGAAACCCTCCAATGAGCTGACAGTGTTCCAAAACATGACCTTATATGTCCATAATGCTCTGTAATTTTGTACCGCCTGTCCTTTTTATTACCTGTTAAACGTATAAAAGAGGGGGTCACACCGATGTTCGGTGTGATACTTCTTGCATTACCGATGGGTGCTGTAGGAATGTACCACCACCCCATGGGGTCTTAATAAACTTGTTCTTTGCATTTTTCAGTTTCCGTGCCAACAGTTCTTTCGGTGTAAGTGGGTTATCTTCGGAGCATGTAGGCCTTGGGAACCCAATACCACAGCGTGACTTCTATTTCTGAGTACAGCCTCCTCTCAGTTTCATGTCTGCCTTAATCCTTCTTTTTGTATTTCCGAAATTGACTGGCACCTCATTTCAAAGATCATAACCTCTCCTCTTTAAAACCCTATCCCTGTAAACTAACAATGGCCTGACAGTAAAAAGCACTTCAACACAATTTCAATTAAAATCCCTAATAGCTATTCGTCGCATTTTTCTTCTTTGTTTTGTCTTTTTGGCATTTTACTTAATGTGTTTGACTGCTGTAAAGTGAGATGCCACTATAAGAGCTATATATAAATATTTGGAAAGAAAAAATAAATGTTGCTTAGTAGTAAGATTATTAGGTCTTTATAGATTGTGCCCTTTTCCGGAGTGGGGATTAAAAACGTTTGCATTTGTCCTATAATGCCGCAGGCAAATAAGCCTTGGGCCTTTTTAAACCTTCCGTCAACTTTTTCCTTCAGATATAAAAAGAAAGTTTCCTACTCCCTCTATCTTGGATTCAGATCATATACATTCCATTGTAATTCATTAAAAACACATGGAGATATTCGCGCTAAGCGCGAATATCTCCAAAAGCTAACACCTGCCCTGAGCAGTTCTTAGCCATGTTATCCAATGGGAGGTGGATAACATGGCTAAGAGCATTAGCTCGCTAATGCATGAATATCGCTGACTTTTCAGCGATATTCATGCATTGCGGCCGTTTTTTATCGCATTTGCGATAAACCTTGCTAATAGCAAGGTTTTTCTGCGATAAAAATCGCCGATGTGCGGCGATAAATTTTGTCTCTAAACAAGTTAGAGACAAAAATTATCGCTAGTTGTTGGTAATATGCCCCACAGTTTTCTTACATACAGTGCCGTATGCAAAGGAGGATGTCTTTGGGTTTATGCTTTCTCTATAGTAATGCAAAATATAATGGATTTTCGGATGAATCACAACGTGTTTCTGCTAGAGCTAGGGCTGAGATTAGAGCAGATTTGGTGTACAAATGAGTGTATAAATTCAGAAAACATACTTAATGACGATGGAGTTCATACAGGAGAGCATATATAAGTTTGTCACCATTTTGTGCCTCATCTCCGTCATCTTCTATACCAGCAAATAAAAAATCAGGGGGGGGGGGGTTAAGCACGGTTTCATTTCCTAAAGTGAGTTCATCCCTTTCCTTCAACATCACTGGTGCAAATTCCCTATCTTGAAATGCTTCAAGTTCATTTGTCTTGACGTAAAAGGTCACTGGGGCTTCTCTTTGGTTTCTATTAGCTCAAAATTTAAGTTACATTTAGTAGCCTGTCTACACTGCAGCCAAGGGCCCCAGATCTGTTTCCCAAACTTCCATACCGTGACAAGGGGAGGTTTCCTGATTGGGGCAGCAGGGCTCCGCCCGCCTACATTTCTACCTCAATTGCTGTTTCCTATTTCTTAAAAAATACTTATTGCATTACACTGCCTGTGACTCTAGCTTTGCGCGAGGGTCAGGCAAAACCAGGCTCATGAGAGCCCATGAGCCGCCGTCGCACTTTTAAGAGGGCTTACCTAATATCAGCCCTAGCCCCGGTGGCTTCAATACTGTAAATCCCTGCCCTCGGAGGAGGCACTGCAGCCTCGCTGATTGCAAGCAGCCTGGGCGCTTTAACACCTTGCGTGCTCATGATGAGCTCTGCTCATCATGAGTAGGGCTCCCGGTTTAATGGTATTTATTTTGTTGCCATTTCCGTCTGTATTTATCCATATTTATTTTTTTGGCATTTTTTCTGTATTTATCCACATTTATTTTTGCCACAAGCAAAAGACGACGCTACAGCTAGTATTTTTCCACCTTTATTTAAATTGACAATGCACACATGCGCACGCTCGGTTGTTATTGGTCAACACTATACATTAAACTGAAAACTTTGCCATTTGCAGAACGTCCCAAATATGCTTCAAAGTGCAATCACAAGCCATTTATCTCAGAGCCTTGCAGTTTCTGTCATCTGCAGAGTGCCACATCCACTCCCTCACTGAATACCATACTGCCCCACTGAAAGAAATTCACACTGCCTTCAGCTGCAACCCAATTTTGCCCGCTATAAACACCTGGAAGCAATTCAGTTGAAAATATGCACTAGACTGCAGTAATATGCTGCCTGAAAAAAAGTAACAACATACTGGAAAAAAGCAAACACTCATAGGGAATACAACTTAACGCTTTTACACTCACTATTCAGAAATCAATGAGCGTTTTTGCTTGAAAAGCTAACAACATGAAAAGAAAGGTAGCGCTTCACTGGCAAACTCTGTAAGGTAGCGCTAATGTGTTTTAGTGTAAATAAACCCAATCTGGACACTTTGCGACTACTCTGTCTTGCTTTACTTAGTTATGTATTTATTTTTTGTATTTTAAAACCTGTAGTAGGCGAGTGAGGCTACTGTTCGTACCCACAGTGGGGAGGGCACAGACCGAGGCACAGGCAGGTGTTATGTTAATACTTTTACTCAGGCGCACTCGCTGACGGCCCATGGCCTGTGGCGAGTTGCTGCCCTCCTCCTACTCAGTTATGCAACCTCCAATGGCACAGTAGGGACCGTTCCCTGCTTGCTCTGGCACCAGCGACCTTTCCACCCTCACCTGTTGGGCTACTGCTACCTGCACAACAAACGTGCTCTTCAGATAACAGAGGCTGCAAGTGGCCCCTCAGTGCCAGACTGTGTTTAATTAAATAGGCTTGGACGCCCCACGGGGTGCTGGCATTCGATTCCTGCTTTTACCGCCCCAAAACTGCATATACCAGTCACTCCAGCCCCCCCCCCACCCCCTTCCCCGAGGGCACCTACTTTTATTTTGAAATGGCTGCATATGCTGCAATTAGGCAGGTCTGGGGTCAGACCGTCAGCCTCCTGGCACCTCTGGGGGGCTTCTTTCTATTACGGAAGGGGTGAATTAGAACAACACAGCATCATTAGCACATAAATGGTCTTTCAAAGACCTGTGAAGCCCTGGAAGCTGTCTCAGCCCGGGCTCACACCTGACAGTTGTTTTACCAGCACCATCAGTATTTTGATGTCCTGCCCTGTACAGAAACATGTAAAATTACTAAAAGCCGGTATTTTTTTAATCATTTATCTGTACACACTTCAGGAAATAGAAATTATTTTAATTTTAAATGTGTTCTGCCACTGTGTTAATGAACCAATAATAAGTAAGTAAAAAAGCAGGTAAGTGATTGTTACAAATGGATACATACTTTTTTATTTAGATTCATATTTAGTATCACGTCCCGTCCTTTGCAGGCTCTTAAAGCAACAATAAATGACCGGTATGTTTCTCTTGGGAAGGTGGCAGCCCTAGGTGGAGTCCGACTTTGAGTGCAAAGCTAGGTCTCTCCCCTTCATTTTTGTGTTCTTTCTCCTGTGAGAATTCACAAACAGCGCGATTTAAAAAAAAAAGCTGCTGACAGTCTTAGTTTCCCTCTTTCAACCCTGGCACTAGGGGTTAAGTTTGGAGTGCGGGAAGGTGTTGACATGGATGTTGGCGGGGTTCACAGGAGGGAATAGGGGCGCCGCAGTTTTGGGAGATGGCAGTTCATGCGAAGTACAGGGTGTTATTCTGTCCTTGTTGGTGTCTGGATGCTTCTTCCTTTTCCCACTATTCACCGGTGCTCCAGAGAAGGCCTCCTGCCTGTGGGAGGTGAGTGAACTGCGAAGAGGGTCATTGAAAAAGGTGAGGAAGGATGGGGGGGAGGGGCTGTTCTTTGGCCAAAGGCATTCCACACTCGCTCCTTAATGGACCACTCATTGACCCCCGAGGACATGCTCTGACCCAGTATTGGGCCAGAATACAGTCCTCACACTGATACATCACCCACAATAAAATAACATGACCTCGATGGCTGTAGGGAGCCGAGGGGACGGGGTTAAATAAATGTATTTTATTGGTCACAGGTTTTTCACGGCAATCAGATAGTGGGAGAGCGGAGCGGAGCCCCCGGAAAAGCACTGCATTCTTGACCCAGAGAAGCGCTGCAAAATGTACTAGTATTTTCCCGTTTTTATGTATAAATACAGAGAAAGGAAAACTTGTTTACCGTCTGTATTTATAGGTAAAAATCCGTTTAAACGGAAAACCGGGAGCCCTAATCATGAGGCACGGTGGCGCTGTGCTCATGACGAGCTGAGCTCGTCAAGACCGCCACGGTGCTCACACGCGGGAATAATTCCCCTCCTGTGCTGAATGTTCTGTGGAAACGGGCGTGGTCATGATGAGCACAGCGCGTCATGAGCCCAGCGCCACCGTGCAGCGTGACCAGCCGAACTTGTCACAAGCACCGTGGCGCTGCGCGCGGCTCCCTCCCCCCAGCACCGCGGGGGAATTATCACCGCAGCGAAGGGGTTAAGCAGAAGCCCTTGGTTTCCAAGGCTGCTTGTCAATCAGCGAGGGTGCACCTCCATGGACCCACCCCATCCTGGGAAGAGCTGTCCACACGAGGCTGTCTACGAGTACGACCTGATCTGCAGCACACACATGTGCTCTTTGTAAAAGCAAGCAGCAGCAGACTTGCTCGGAGTGGAGGAGGCTGGCAGTTCGTATCGCAGGCAAGTTTCATTTAATGATTCTATAGCACCTTTGCGTTCTATAAAGCTGCTCACTTAAAAAGATATCACAAGCCATAATGCAGACTAATGAAATGAATGTTGTTTGCTGATTCTCGCCAGGAAAGGCTAAAGGTTTCTGATGTTCTTTTGATAACACATTTTGCATTATTCTCAAATCTCTGTCACACTTTTAAAATAGTTTTAATTCGTGAACCTGTTACGTCGAAAAGACAGCACTTGGGCTCAGTTCATCCTAAAATTTAAGAGAGTAGGCGCCTACCTACTCCAGGGCCGCATAACTTAAAAATGGATTGTGGCATAGAATTATATCTGAAATAGCGTTTTACTTGGCCCTAGCTCCCAGGTTCAGATTTAATTTCTAATCTACGTCTGCATATGTAAGAAATTTCTAATGAATGTGGTAATTGGATTAAGTTTGAGAAGGTCTGTAATTAAAGCATTCTATATTGTTGCGTTGTAGATACTAAGGGTCAGATGTAGGTAATCCCAATTTACCTATTTTTAAATACCGAATTTTACCCATCCGGTATTTAAGAATAGGTAAATGGGATGTAGGTAATTTTTCGTTAAAAATTACTGAATCAGTAAGATTCGGTAATTACCGAATCAGTATTTACCGATTTGGTAATTGCCATTCATTCCTATGGGCCTGGAGGCCCATAGGAATGAATGGTAATTACCGAATCGGTAAATACCGATTCGGTAAAAGGGGGAAAACATTGAAGGGTGGCAGGGTGTCACTTTGACACCCTGTTGCATCCCTCAATTGTGTATGGGTGCACATGTGGCACACATACATGCCCTAAGGGCATGTATGTCTGCCACATGGCACCTTTGAAAATGCACAGACTTGCATGCCACATGGCACCTTTAAAATGCACAGATTTGCATTTTCAAAGGTATTTGTTATTTACCACCAACTTATAGTTGGTGGTAAATAACGAATCCTAAAATGGGAAAAGCACTCATTTGAGTGCCCCCTACATTTCAGATTCGGTAATTTACCGATTCGGTATTTTTAAGAATCGGTAATTTACCAAATTCTTAAATACCGATTCGGTAAATTACCGAATCTGAAATGTATCCACCTACATATGAAAAGCCTAATTCCGGTCGGTAACGGCCGAAATTCGGTAATTTCGGCCGTTACCGACACAAATTCGGCCTCCTACATCTGGCCCTAACTGTCTTACAATAGCATCTGTGCCTCGCATAGAAGTGTAGGTAATCACAGAACATGAGTACTAAAGACAAGTGCAACTCCTGGCAGTATGACAGCGCCAGCAGAGCAGTGCAGGCTCCGTAACAGCACCTGCATGCACCCTTAGGAAAATTGCAGATAATAACTGTATTACACCACAGATAAAACATAGCAGGTATTCAGTGCATGACAACAGCAGGCATTCACTGTATAACACAGGCAGAGAAGTACTGGTGCTCAGTGCTCACAGCACTTGCACCTCTGAAGAAAAGTTAAGGTGATTACTGTAGGGCAAGCACAGACAAGGGCATGTTGGAGCCACTGTACTACATTGTCTACACCCTGAAGACAAGACCAAGTACTCACAGTCAAGTGACGTTAATTACTATAGGACAGCCCCGATGAAGAAATGCAGGTAGTCACTTATGACCTCATCTACACCCTGAAGATAAGCACAAGTACTCGCTGTGTGACAGCATCAATACAGAGGTGCACATCCTCTCTCTTTGGCAACACATTCACTCTAAAGACAAGTGCAAGTAATTAATATTTGCCAGCACCTAAGCCCTGAGCAGAAATGCAAGTACTCACATATGAGCACAGGCCAGATAAGTGCAGCTACTCGCTTCATGACAGTACTTGCACCCTGAAGACAAGTACAGATACTTGCTGTTTGACAAAACCGCACATAAATACACATTCTCTCTCTCTGATAGCACCTCCACCCTGAAGACAAGTGCAGATACTCACTGTTTGACAGTAGGTATGTCCTAGGTGTTCATGGTATTACCACACCAGCAGAGAAGTGCCGGTTCTCGCTTCACAACTGTACTTGCACCCTGAAATCAAGTTCAGACACTCAATTTAGGACAGCACCTACACCCTGAAGAGAAATGCAAGTTCTCGTGTATGACAGAACATGCAGAGCAAAGCTGATACTCTATGACAGCAATTACAACCTGAAGGCAAGTGAGTGCAAATACTCACTGTTTGACACCAGCTGCACCATGAAAATAAGTGAAGGTACTCAGTGTTTGACAACATATGGAAAATGCAGATATTCACTGTATGACACAACTGAACGCAAATGAAAGTAATCACTAGATATCAGCACAGACAAATTAGTGCAGGTAATCCCTATTTGACAACATCCACTCCCTGAGACACAAGTGTGAGTACGCTTTTTAACAGCACCTGCACACAGAAGACAAGGAGGACAGGCACTATGAATCCAAACAAAGATACTTGCTGTATGCCAGCATCGGTAGAGAAATGTATGTATAATCTGACAGCACCTGCAACTCACAACGGTGTAGGTACACAATACCTGACAGCACCTGCAGCCTCCAAAAAAGTAAACATAAAAACTAGCTGACAACACTCCAATCTGAAGAAAAGTGTAGTTATTCGCTTTGTGACAATATCTCCAATTTGCAGCTATGTGCGTGAACTCAACAACTCATGTAGACGTCTGAAGAGGGAAGGTACTCACAGTCTGATCCCATCTCCAGACTGCAGAGAAATGCATAGCAGCTCCATCCAGCAACTATGTGCATTAATTCAACAACTCTTGTAGAGGTCTGAAGAGGGAAGGTACTCACAGTCTGATCCCATCTACAGACTGCAGAGAAATGCATAGCAGCTCCATCCAGCAACTATGTGCGTTAACTCAACAACTCTTGTAGAGGTCTGAGAAGGGAAGGTACTCACAGTCTGATCCCATCTACAGACTGCAGAGAAATGCATAGCATCTCCATCCAGCAACTATGTGCGTTAACAGAACAACTCTTGTAGAGGTCTGAAGAGGGAAGGTACTCACAGTCTGATCCCATCTACAGACTGCAGAGAAATGCATAGTAGCTCCATCCAGCAACTATGTGCGTAAACTCAACAATGTCTGAAGAGGGATGTGCTCACAATCTCATCCCAGAATCCATCGCAAGCTTCCAGAGAAGCAAATATTCTATTTTAAAGAAAGCTATTTGTCTCATGCACGTTTTTATGACGTTAATTTTATGTGAGGATGAGGATACATTAATATACATTTGCTTGAGCCCAGACATATACAGGGTCTGACTCGAAGAAGAGTTGTGCACTCTGGTGTAATGTGCGCCTAAACAAAGAGATCTAGATTAAATGAGCGCATTAATAAAAGTTCCCTTCAGGAAAATTTGAAATGAATGATTGGTTAAGTATCCCTAATTCTAAGCCAGCCCCCCTACCCCTACTTGAGAGGCATCTGTAAAGGCATTGGTGCCAGGACAGTGGTAATGCCAACTCAAAGCTGTTTGAGCTACAGATTGGGAGTCAAGCTGTTGAGGTGCTAAAAATAATGCAAGTTTACTGAGCCAGTTTTTAAAAAAAGCGTTTGGTAGTAATGAGCGCTCTCCCACTCTTTGTTTAACCCGCCCTCCTGTCCCCTCTGTGTTCGCCATTCATGTGCAATTATGTGCGTACAGGCCTGCCAGCTGTTGAGCCTTGTTAACCATATGAGCCATGCCCGAGTAGGTGGACCGGCAGAGTAGGGGAACGGCTGAAAAGAAAGGGGTTATAGAATCAAACTTGCAAAAAACTTGTAGTAATTTCAGTCATACTTGAAACTGATAACAATACCTAGCCAATCGAAATATAACAGAAAATCATCAGAAACACTCCATGACCGTCCCATCCCGGAGCGAGGCTATCCTTCCAGCAGGTGCAGCAGCACCAGCAAAAAACGGGGTTGACAAGCCTACCGCACTCCATTTAAGGTTTACTTATACTGCACAACCAGGTTGGTGCTGGTGGGGGTGGTTTTGAAGTTGGCATTTCCGTGTTTGTATTAAAGCACCAAGCCCCTTTGCTACTCCACTGGTCTAAATGCCTAAATAAAATCACTTACGGATTCTGTACCTGAAACTAAAAACATCGACCTCTCATTAAATAAACCGTAAATATGGTAATGAAATGCATGTTTGCATGTCTTTTCTGTAAATGAGGAAACTTGTGGCTTTATCGCAACACCATTGAATACTCTCCGTCGCCATATGGGATGCATTAGCAACTATAGTTTCAAAACTCCTCAAGAAATCCAGTTTCTGTTTGCTTCACATTGTATAAAAACAGTTCTAAAAATCTACAACCGCCAGGCCAGTAGTAAGCAATAAATTATGCATTAGTTGTCATGGGGACACTTATATTACCATGAAATTACAGGCAGGAATGATCTCCTTTGCTCCAAAAAGCCGTAATAAATATGAAGACAGTGAAAATATTAGTAAATTTTTCTTGGGTTCATGTCAACGGGACAAACTGCATCAAACTGCCATGTCTTGCATTTGTTTGTTTACTTGCAGCATTCCTGGTTGTTTAGAAGGCAATCTGTTCGAAATAGGTATGTTGTTCCTCTCCCTCACATAACTCCCCTTGGTTTCTCGCCCTCCCACACACTATTTTAAGCTATTGGCAATTATTGAATAATTTAAATATTGAAGAAACTGCATTGTAGTATACTATGAATATTTAAATACAATCGAGATACCTACGAGTTTTTCACGTTTTTGTTAATATATTGCAAGCACTTTATCATTTGTTTTTAAAACCTGGACTTGGATGTAAAGTATATAGGTAACAAATAATGTAAATGCCATTTACAGGACACAAAGAACATAAACTGCAGTTTTTTTCTGTAAGAGGAGAGGGGATGTGAATGTGTGAGTGTGAGAAGAGAGTGGGTGTTCAATTCTCATGTTGCCTATAAGTGTTGTGCAAACTGGTATGTCAAGTGACATTATTGACAGCTTGCAATTTACTTTTTCTGGCTCTTGGAACCCCTCAGAGGAAAATTGGCAAATTAAAATTATTTAATTTGCAATGCCATTGTGGTATGTATTCAAGATTGCTTTAAAACGTTTCCCCACAATGATTGCAATGGTAGCCCCAGGGCCTGGAAATGTTTCTGATAAAAACACTGGTTCTTCAAGGCATTCAGCAGTTTATTGCATGGAGAAATCCGACATTTTGTTAAAGCAGAAGAAATGGCTGAGGCCTTATCTGTTTATGGAACGTAGATGTGGTTGTGACTTCCTTTTTGTCAATTTTTTCCCTTATGCCGATGGATGGATTTATTGATTGATGGATTTATTTACCTTGGTCAGACCAATTCAGCCACAGCCTTGCCTGCGTTTTTCATGCTTTGCCATTGTTTGGATGGACTGTCTCTCAAGTCTATGGCACTTTGAAGATGGTGACAATGACCTACTTGTGTTTCCATTAGGTTTGAGTGATGTGGGGACAGCCGAGTCCTGGTTCTCATTTATCTCCTGTGCTCATGTTTTACTTTGCTATCAAAATAACGCCTTAAACACACAAGAATGTAAAACCTTGATGGAGTAAACAGAATTTTTTCAACTAAAATATTTTTAAAGCAAGTTGTATTGCATATATTTTTCTGAAAAATACCCTAGAAACAGGTATTTTGTCTAAATTTCACTCCTATTGCTGCCTTGTGATTTTGCTTCTTCTGTCATTGCCTCCAGATATATAATACGAGTGACATTAAACCTACAACCAGCCAGGGTTATTAGCTTTGTCAATGGTTGTAAGTTGCATAATATAAATAAGACCAAACTCCAGCATTTTCATTATTATATACAATGAAAACATAGGTGGTTCAGAGATGTGTTACAGGTGTGAAGGGCCTGTTTCCGTTAGTTGTATGTGCTTGGCTTGGGGGTCATTTTGAAAGCAGACTAGTTTGAGGATTGGGCACATTTTTGATTTGATTCTAATGTTTTCTTCACACTTGTGCTTCAAAATGCTACATTTGGATCCCCCTTTTTTCAACAATTTGCAGTAAATATGTGGTGTAAAAACCACCATTTTAATCAAATTTTTCAAAAAATTTCTTGCGGGGAGAGAACCTCCCCGCACCCTCCTTTTGCAATTCGGGCTCGCTCGCTTCGCTCGCTTGCTTACTACATTACAGTACAAAATGTTTTACCTCACCACTTTCAAAATCCACCAGCCACCACTGTAAATACTTTCTCTCAAAACAATACAACTACCAGTACTGGGAAAAGTTTTTTGGTTAACCTAATAAAAGCTGCTATGAATAAAACATGGCAGTCTATTATCACTTTTGTTGCTAATTTATTTTATCAATCAGAAAGCTTTTTAATTTTTTCAAAGACATTTCTGTGCATGTACAAATATCAATATACAAAATATACAAATATATACAAAATTTTACAAAAAACAGGTGAACGACAAATTCTTATTCCATTGACAACACAACCACACTAAAACCTATCTCACTACAGTCATTCTAATCACATTCACTCATTAGAACAAAAAACAAAAACACAACATACCTCTGAGGTAAATGTCACTGTCAACGCAAAATATTTAGAATACAAGCGGTTGGCAAGAATGAATAAATCCTAGATTAACACGAAGTTCTAACAGTTAGAGCAATTATACTCAGTTTGAATCCAGTCCCTCTAATCTATTTTTATTGTTGACAGTTGACCATAAAAGATCGACGCGTTTCGAACTTCCTATTTTGGGGGGGTTCTCCTCAGGATCAGTATAATTTCTACAAAACAAAAATGTATAAACCAAGTTAGGCTCTCTTATCTATCAAGTTATAGAGCACTACCTAGAGCAGCCACCAGCCGGCTAAGACCAACCTACCTTAACCTCCTATGTAGGATATCCCTCGTGGTTGATATAAGTGGTTATGTGTGGACACTGTAACAAAAGAAGTACGAACACGAATGAAACACTGTTTCCTGCGCTATTTGAGATCTCAAACTCGGGTCACATGGAAAAACGTAAAAACGTTAAAACTCACCTCACAAGCTGTTGAAGTCGCTTGGAGTGTCTGTAAGAGAGGTGAATAATATTATAGTTGGTGAATTCACCTGAAAATGTGCATAAGAGAAAGTCCGCTACACTAATTGAGGTCACCTACCCGGTGTGGGCTTTGGAGATAATTCACTGGGACACGCTTGCACGGTTGGCGTTTCTATCAGTGAATGCTCGGTTCGCTTGGGCTGCAGCAAATTTAGGATGCCCTGTAACGAACGTCCGTGAGTTAGAAAACGGGCGCTACATTCATGTCTTTAATCAATTCAGAAACCGGGTTGGGAAGCTATTGCCGGTTTGAACAGAAAGTTTAGTTTAAAATTCGTAAACTTACTTCGCAGGCTTGAGGGTGTAGCGCAACCGCAATGTCTCCAGTCTGTCCTTCGACACGGATCTGTTTCTGGTCATGTGACCTACTGTGTGTTTAAAGGAGAATACTCGTATTCGGGCGCTAGAATGCTTGATCCATTTTGAATCATAGTTGCTTAATTCTGATGAAACAGGTCTTTAGAAAAGGCCTTTTAGTGCAAGAATATATAAATTGAAGGAATAAACTGGCATATCGGAAACAAACGAGATTTCGCTGAGACAGAGGCATTGTGGTAACCGTAGTTTATATTTCTATGTCAAGGTGGATAAACGTCCGAAGAATCATTTCTTGGTGTAGTGATTAGCAATGAAGCTGCTCAGAAAAGGACACTGAAAGGGCCACTGAGGTGCTTCATTAGCAGCAAAATCAAAAGGATTCCTATTCAGGGATTTACTCTGAAAATTTCTGAAATTTCATTCAACCCTGAGGTGGCAGTGTTGTATTTCATTATGAGGAATGCCTCCCGTTGAGCCAGCCTTGAATCTAAATTGCCTCCTCGTGTATCAATCTCGATTTCGAGATAATTGTCCAACGAAGATCGTCTTCGTTATGTCCATGAGAGGTCCAATGTTGGACTAATGGTGCATTACGGACCTGGCGTCTTATTCTTGATTTGTGTTTACCCCAAGAAACTTCTTAAACATTCATTAAGAAGAGCCTGGTGGGTCCCAAGGGAAACATTGTTAAAAAAGAGAACACGTGAGGAACAAAAAAGGATTCTGTGCGTTACCACCTTTAGTCCCAATACACACCAATTACGCAAGATGGTAAGGCAGAACTGGCATCTAGTAAAAGATTTACATTCTGAATTTCATGAACCACCTTTGTTTGCGCTCAAAAAAGAAAAAAGCGTGGCAAACCATCAGTGATTTCATTTAAGATATCATCAGTGATGTCATGAGTGATGTCACTGACCATGTCATGAGTGATGTAATATGTGACGTCATCAGCAGTGCATTGCAGGCGCGCAAGTTATAGTTAGCTGAACTAACTATAACGGGGGAATTTCAATGGTTTTGTATGAGTGAAATGTAGGGGTGGGCGTAGTTCGCGAAGTAGCGCTACGCGAAGCTACGCGAAGTGCACTTCGCACTACGTGAACTTCACGTAGCACTACGCGAGCTGCGTAGTAGCATAAACGAACTGTGCAAGATGCGTTTTCAATGATTGCACAGTGTGGACAAGCATCTGGCACTGTGCAATCATTGAAAATGGCATCTTGCACAGTGCGAGTTGTAGTTTTCTGCAGCTCGAGTAGGTTATTACTCGAGCTGCAGCTTTCTCAACGCGAACTGGTAGTTTCTCATTGAGAGCGGTCGCGAGCATGCGCAACCACTCACAATGAGAACCCTTACCTCCCCGCGTTGAGAATCTCGCTGGGATGTCATTTTGCTTGCTCGCGGTCGCGAACATGACGTTCAGGACCGCGAACAAGCAAAAAATGAGCGCTGCACTACGCTACACTGCACTACGCGTGTTCGCACTGTGCTACGTGCAGCTCGCGTAGTGCGGAGTTGCGCAAACTTCGCAAACTCCGCGAGCGTAGCGTAGTGCTTCGCCCAGGGTTAGTGAATTGTCCAGCTAACTATAACATGTGTGAAACCTATGGTTTTTTCAGTGAAATTGCAAGGTTTTTTAAATGCTAATACCTTACTATAACGTGGCTGAATCTATGGTTTTTTCAGTGAATTTGCAAGGTTTTTTAAATGCTAATTCCTAACAATAACATGGCTGAAACCTATGTTTTTTTCAGTGAATTTTAAAGGTTTTGTAAATGATAATTTTTAAATGTATTAATTATTATATTTCTTTCTTTTTATACTAATTTCCTACATTTTTATAAAAATTATTTTTAGTTATTTTATTTTTTAAGTTACATTATATATTTTTAGTGTAAAATAATAAAAAAACAAAATTCAAAAATAATTTTTTTATTACTTTTATTTTTTTTCCAATATATTAAAATTACATTCTATATATTTTCTTTTTCCTTTTTTGGGGGGTAATCGTACGGTATGCGTACGTTGCTCGTACCATCCTTTGTATCTGTACTCGTACTGTACCCGTACCCGCGCATACGTTACGAATACGTTTTGACATTACGCGTCGCATCGGCGCTTCCGCGTGACATCATGTACGTTTGTACGGCGCACCGTACGCGTACGCCGTGAAAGTTTCGAATTGTTTTAAAGATATATTTATGTATTTAATGTAAATATTAAGGTAAGACATCATCTGGGATAATCATGAAAATAGTTCTTTTTTTACTTTTAATAAGCGTGTATTACTTTTAAAAGCAATTACACAAATCGCAGCGGTACGTCGTCCGTACGCGCACCGTAAGCGCACCCTACACGTACGCAAAGCCTTGTGACTTTAAAAGAACAGATTTGATTGGTTCATACCACTCCCTATTCCAACTGTTGAAAGACCACACCCATTTTAATTATTCTTCTCTGTTCTTCACTGAAGAAACATCTTTTTGAGAAGGAGCTGTTAATTCCGAGATTGTTCATTATGGCTGCACAACAACCTGTAGACATCTCTGAACATTCTTCAGATGAAGAATTTCTGGTGGAGGATCAAGACCCCAAGAGAAAGGAGGCATTTGTGTGGACATTTTTCTCTTTTCCAGAAGGAGAAAAGAAAGTCAATGCTGCAAAAGTGACTTATAAAATGTGTTAAAAAGTGCTCTCCAGAGAAAATCCTGCTAAGCACTATTCATTTGGAACAGCGAGTATGGTGAGGCACGTAAAAAATATGCATCCTAACAACTATGCTCATGCTGTATGCAGCACATTACGTAAGGAGACTCCAACATCTCAAGCAACTACATCATCTGCTGGAGAATCAAGTCCGCACCCGGATATTCGCCCTGATTTTGCTGACCTTATTATTTTGTGTAAATTCTGCAAAGAAATTCTTTGTTATGGTGAGCAATCAATAGACTTAATTTGTAGACGGAAACAGAATCACCATTGCTCCCACCATTATTTTTTTTTATTTGTTGCAGTTTTTTTTTGTCAGTTTTGTTTCTCCAGTTCCTTTTTTTTCATGTTGAAAAAAAAATTGTTAGGAAAATCCCCCCAAAAAACAGTTATTTTCAGAACTACCTTCACTGGTCCAAAAAAGAGCTATATTTCCATGATAGTGTGTAAAACATTGTTTGAATGAATGTGTAGTGCATAAATGAATGAATGAATACATCAGTAGTGTATGGTGAAAGTAAAAGTGCAGAACTATAAAGAAGAGCTGCAGCATAAATCTATAAGGTGTTTACTTATAGTATACTGTAGTACTTCCGAGGCACTTGAATGTAACATATGTGCATAAATATGTTACATGTCTATGCTTCCCTTTGCACTGCTGGTGAAACTGCGTTGGTGAATGTGTAAGTGTTAAGGGCAGATTTACAACCCCCTTGTGCCTCTTTTACACCACGTTGCATCACTTTTGTGATGCAGCGGTGGTGCAAAATATCACCATGCTGTGTGGTATTTACAATGTGACGCATCTGGGAGGTGCGTCACATTATAAATTCCTGTACCAGAAGGACACATTCCTACGCAGGGGGGGGGGGGGGTGCATTCCGGCGCAGGAACACCTCCTAAAAGTGGCTGATTGAAATCTACAAGATTTCACTTTGTCACTTTTGGGCTCATGATGCGTCAAAATCCTGCACTTGCTTGAAGCAGGAGTAAGGATTGACACAGCATTCCGTGCATAGGGCCCCCAGAGCATTGCTGGAGAAGCGTTGCACTTGCAACGCAACTCAAGCAATGCGCCGCCTTTACTGCACACATGCATCACATATCTGTGCCGTTTTTGCCCCATGGTGCACTGCATTGTAAATACGGCGCATCCATGGTGGTGGTGTCACGGTGCACAATAACTGGCATGTCCCTGGGGATGTTCCAGGCATTGTATATGTGCCCATTAGTGTTTTAATGTAGTGAATGGATTACTACACACTGATGAATCAGTCACATTGCATAGATAAGCACATCCTGCTGAATGGCTCACTATAATACTAAAACAGCAGTGACAGAGTGTTTGCTGGAAGTGTAAGGATACAGACTGGGGAATTGAAGGTATAAAAGACAAGTTTGCAGGTGCATGGAACACTGCATGCATAGTCTATAGGGGGTTGAAGCACCATGCCCTAAGGACTGCTTTGCTGCATGAGTACTTAGGTACTGACTGGATAATTACAGTTCTGCAAGGAGAGTGCCTCACTGAATTTATAAGAGCTTCAGTTTTAACACAGTGCATGGATAAGGACATACTGCTGAATGGCTAACTACAATACTGAAACAGCAGTGACAGAGTGTTTGCTGGAAGTGTAAGGATACAAACTAGGGAATTGATGGTATAAAAGACAAGTTTGCAGGTGCATAGAAGACTGCATGCATAGTCTATAGGGGTTTCAAGCAGTCCATGGTCTAAGGCCTACTTTGATCCATCACTACTTGGGTACTGGCTGGATGATTACAATTCTACATAGAGAGTGCCTGACTGAATTCATAATAGCTTCTGTTTTAGCACAGTGCATAGAGAAGCACATACTGCTGAATGCCTCACCACAATACTCACACAGCAGTGGCAGACTGTTTGGAGGAAGTGTAAGAATACAGCCTGGGCAATTGAAAGTTTAAAAGACTAGTATACAGGTGCATAGAAGAGTGCATGCATACTGTATAGGGATTTGAAGAAGTCCATGCCCTAAGACCTACTTTATTGCATGAGTACTTGGGTACTGACTGAATGATTATACTTCTGCAAGGAGAGTGTCTAGCTGAATGTATAACTGCTTCATTTTTAGAACAGTGCATAGAAAAGCACATACTGCTGAATGCCTCACTACAATACTGAAACAGCAGTGACAGAGTGTTTAGTGGAACTGTAAGGATACAGACTGGGCAATTGAAGGTTTAAAAGGCAAGTTTGCAGGTACATCGAAGAGTGCATGCATAGTCTATAGGGGTTTGAAGCAGTCCATGCCCTAAGGCCTACTTTGCTGCATGGGCACTTAAGTCCTAACTGAATGATTGCAGTTCTGCAAGGAGAGAGTCAAGCTGACTGTGTAAGTGCTTCACTTTTAGAACAGTGTATATATAAGCACATCCTGCTGTATGGCTCACTACAATACTGAAACAGCAGTGGCAGAGTGTTTGGAGGGAGTGTAAGGATACAGACTGGGTAATTAAAGGTTAAAAAGACAGGTTTTCTAGTGCATAGAAGAGTACATGCATAGTGTAATACTTTGAATCCAGCAACATTGTTGCCCATTCCGGACGAGAAAGGCAATCAAGAACAGCATGATTGTTTTCTCCGAACAGAGGAGGAGACGAAAGGCAGAAGAGACTTAAAAGACACACCACTTGTGGACCCGGATGGGATCCTATGGGTGGATGGATGACGACTGCAGCTTATGCTGTTACCACCTTGTAAACGGTAGTAGAGACAGCACGCATTGCACAGAATTCAGCCCAAGCAGCTGAACTAATTGCCCTAACGAGAGCATGTGTGTTGGCTAAGAGAAAGAGAGTGAATGTTTACACTGATAGCCAATACGCCTTTGGTGTGGCTCATAGCTTCGGTCGTTTGTGGAAGGAAAGAGGATTCTTTACTTCCCATGGGACTAAGATACAGCATGGTCAGTTGGTGACTGACCTTCTCGAATCACTTGCTTTGCCTACCCAAATAGCAATAGTGAAGTGTAGTGCTCATAAGAAGATTACTGATGATGTGGGTCGCGGTAATGCTTTTGCAGATGAGGTAGCGAAAGAAACAGCGAGAGATGCTACGAGTCGCATGTGTGTTGCAGGCCCTGCAAGATGGGTCAGAGAGGGAGGAATGTGTGAGGACACAAAAGAAAGTGTGAGAACGATTCAAGAAGAGGATACTGAGAAGGAATTGAGTAAGTGGAAAGAAAGTACGGGAATGTTGGACGCGACAGGGTGTTGGACGGAATTATCAGAGCATCAGCGTTGGCTGTTACCAGACGCCTATATACTACCTGTAGTTACTGTGGCGCATGGTCCAGCCCACATTAGTGCAAAAGGCATATGTAAACTTCTGCCTCCAGTATGGCAGAATGAAGGAATTCCTAAATGTGCGGAGAATGTGGTGAAGCATTGCATTGTTTGTTTAATCCAGGAAAAGGAACCCCAACTCCAGCAGGTCATTTTGCTCCCCCTTCGTACCCTTTCGAGGTACTACAAATTGATTACATTCATATGGTTCATTGTAATAACCTCAAGTATGTTCTGGTGGTGGTTTGTGCCTTTTCCAGATGGATAGAGGCCTACACCCTAAAGAACAATACTGCTTTGTCTACTGCCAAAGTCCTTTTGAAGGAGTTTTTCCCGAGGTTCGGTTTGCCGCGCATTGTCTGGAGTGACAATAGGAGTGAATTCGTAGGCCAAATCATGCAGAAAGTGTGTACAGGTCTTGGTATTAGGCAGAAATTCCATGCGGCAAACCACCCTCAGTCAGCAGGTTTGGTAGAGTGCTATAATGGCACTCTCAAGCTTAAATTGGCAAAGATTCAGGCCAGCACAGGTCTTGCGTGGCCTGATGCCTTACCTTTGGCATTTTTATCCACAAGAACTACTGTGCATTCTCGTTTAGGACTCAGCCCATATGAGGTCGCTTTTGGGCGCCCAGCCAATGTCTGGGGAGTCCCTCGACCTAAAAAGTATTCTGACATCCCATACCCAATGTTGATTGATTACTTGCATGATCTTACCTCTAAATTACGTGTTCTTCATCAACAGGTTCAAAACGCTCTGCCGGAGGCCTCTGCGGATCCAGGTCACTCCATCCAACCCGGTGACTGGGTCTGTCTGAAGAATTTCCAGCGGAAAAAGAATCTGGAACCTTGTTGGGGCCCGCCTCTGCAAGTTTTGTTAGCAACACGTACAGCAGTAAAGGTTGTCGGGAAAAAGAACTGGGTCCATGGCGTGCACTGTAAGAGGGTACCTTTGCTTCTACCTTTTGACCAGTGGGTTCGAAAGGGTATAAACGACAGTGAAGGCAAAAGGGTCCCTCGATTTGTACCTTTTAGTATTGCACGCCTGGATCAAACGAACTCTGAGAAAGAAGACGACGACGTGTTGCAAAAAGCTGTACCATCACATCTGCGATTGTTTACATTATGCAGCAAGCACCTGTTCCAACTTCTGTTTCCTTGTCTTTCCCTACTACTGCCTCATCACATCAGTTTCATACACTCCCAGAACATGAGCAGATTAGGAGAACAGAATACTTTAGTAATAATTCATTTATTCAGTTATTGCATCAGCATCAACTGGTAAAGAACACCACTGATTGTTGGGTCTGTGGGCTTATGCACCATAATACAGAGAGAGGGATGCCATATTTAGTCCTTCCATTTTCCTATGAGCTTGGGCCTATTTGGCTATGTTTTCTAATGTTTATCAGAAACCAACTACGGTATCCTCTTGGTAGTCCATATGGTGGAGGAGCAGATTTTAGTCACAGTTCTTTGATAAAGGGAATAGTGGCCATGGCTAGAATTTGCTGAGATTAGTAAGATTCGCGTGGATGAGAAAAGAGCATATGATGGCTGGAATGTAACCCGTTATGTTACTAGCCTAACAGATATGGCTAGGCGAAGGAGATCCCCACCAATTTGGACTGTACCTCATTGAGGTAATTTCTGTCTACAGATTAATGGTCAGAATATTAAAAATCAACAGGAGAAGAGTGTCTGTTCCCATACTTATGTCTATTCACCTCAGATTTCTTCACCGTTAGTGCCATCACAAGGCACATATTTTATCTGCCATGATAGAGCCTTCCTACCTACTTTTCAGGAACTTGCTATGTGGCTTTTTTTCTTCCTCCAACATATACTGCTCCTTCAGGTCATCATAGAAAGAGATATGGCAGAGGGGTTACTGATTCAAAAGACACAGCAGGACAAGAAGGAGGTGACTTTATTAAAGGGTTACTTCCTTTCCGGGGGCCCAATGGCCAATAGCAGAGACATCAGACAACTAGTTCGTGTTGTTGAGGCTACCATAAATGTAACTTCTGGAGCCTTGAGTAATCTGACAGCTGAACTTCAGGCGGATTGTCTCATGGCTTTGCAGAACAGAATGGTTCTAGACATTGTCCTTGCGGATCGTGGAAGAGTCTGTAAATTGATCGGGTCTAGTTGCTGCATTTACATTCCTGATAATGCCCCTACGGTATACCAAGCCATCTCCAAGTTGCATATCATCTCCGAGACTATACACCAGGACACAGGAGATTGGTCTGTGATGGGATGGTTTTGGGGACTACTGTCCACATGGGGATGGAAGATACTAACTTTTCTTGGAATGGTCTTGGCCATCATTTTCTCTTGTTGTCTCTGTGTACAGTGTGGCCCTGCCATCTGTGGTCTTTGTGCCACTATGTGTGTCTCAAAGCCTGTGTCACAGAAAACAGAGAATATTAGAATGATGTACAGCAACAGCTCAATGACCTCTTGGCCATTGACATCGACTCAGACTAACTTGAGTCCTTTGTGTCTTGCCTGAGTAATGGCAAAAGGAGGGTCTGAGGTTTTTCGATTTCTGACTTCGTCCCGTATTTAGCCGCCATTTTGTGTTGCCCTCACTCAGGCAGCACGGCGAACTGAGTGTTTTTGCTTTTCTCAGCTGCTATGTGTCTCTTCTGTTAAAGAGTAACCCCTGCTTGTTTACGAAACCAATGTCAGGGTCTGGCCGAGTTCGTTAATCCATGTCTGGGTTGATTGATCCCTGTCTCGACTGACTATTTGTCTTCTCCTATTCTTTCCTTATATTATCTTATCCGACTGGCCTTCGCTATTCTCTCCTAGTATTCTCTTGTTACACAACTATCCTTTGAGGCACACAAATACGTCCTGCCACCTGCAAATTGGATTGTTGGTACTAACACTGATTAATTTGTTGGGAGGGGTAGCACACGGGGTCTGAGAGAGGGGCGTATTTGAGACACCTGATAGCTTGTTTTCCAACTTTTCTTATTGGTTCGTTTTGTATGTGTAGGGAGTAAAATCGGTAAATGTGTTTCCTATAAAAGATTGTGCGCCGCGGATTGAAGTGGCAGTCTCCTTAGAATTTACATTTCATGTGTACTTCTCGGACAGCTGTGCTTGGCTGCCTTATGGGCCTGGCGGCGCACGGGACGCCTTAAATCCCCGAGTTCACCTGCCTTGTTGAACAGAGACACGAGACACTCTGTTGAGCGTGGAAAAACAGGTTTATTAGCTGCAGCCAAGCACAGTTGTCCTAGAAGTACACACAAAATAAAAGTATGCGCAAACTAAAACTCAAAAAGTACCTTGCCTTGAACAAACAGGGTACAGATCAAATGCCACTACGGTCCAACAACAATAGGAGGGATATTGAATGTTCCCAAACCACAGAAACATTGATGGAGGAAAGAAATGAATTGTGGATGGCAGATCCGATGAGTGACAGTGGAACAACCCAGTCCAGAGCAAGTCCTACAGAAACAGACATGATAACATCTCAGACTAAGCAACCGCTAACAGAATTTAGAGCAAAATCTACATTCAACCCAGTAATGTTGAAAGATACAATCAATCTTTTTCACGATCAAGTCACAAAGCAACTGAAGGATCTTAATATCAGAGTGTACAGGGGCAAACATAAGTATAACAAGGAAGCAGCCAATTACAAAACCCTGGTAACAAAACTACAGAAAAACAACAAAGTGATTATTCGAGCCTCCGACAAAGGAGGAAATATTGTTTTACTACACAGGGTTATGTACATTAAAGAGGCCCATGGACAATTAAATGATAAATGTCGCTATACCAAATTTACTGGGACTGAACTTAAAATGATGTATGCCAATTGTTATAGAAAACTTGCCAAATGGAAATCTGAGGGCCTGATCACGGGGCAAGAACATAAATTCCTAAACATTTTTTACCCAGTAGTGCCAACAATGTGTTTTCTACCTAAGCTGCATAAAAATGCAAAGAACCCCCCAGGTCGAACAATTATTTCAGCCAGAAATGGATGTCTAGAACATATGTCTCAATATGTCGACTTCTTTTTGCAAAGCCATGTAAAGAATTTGCCATCTTATGTGAGCGATACCAGTGATATCTTGTACAAGATAAAGGACATTGAATGGAAGGAAAACTATTTATTGATAGCATTGGACGTATGCTCGCTATACACTAGCATTCTACACTCTGATGGCTTGAATGCACTTGACTTTTACCTACAGAAATCTTGGCATAACATGACAAAACACAGACGTATGTTGTTGGAGATGGTGGACTTTTGTTTAAGTAACAATGTGTTCATGTTCAATAATTTTATGTATAGCAATTGCTGGGTGTCGCCATAGGGGCCAGCTTCTCCCCCAGCTACGCGTGTCTTCACATGGGCTGGTGGGAGGAGCTGGTCCTCATGACTGAGCACTTAGAGTCTATGAAATCTCATGTAAAATCCTGGCTACGTTTCATAGATGACTTGTTCGTAATATGGGACGGGGATCTAGACTCAGCAGAGAAATTTGTGCTGGATATTAATGTAAACAACTTAAACCTGCAATTTACGGCTACTATTAGTAAAACATCAATCACTTATCTAGACACAGAGGTATTTATTGAACAAAACAAAATAGAGACCAGACTCCACCGCAAATTAACTGCTGAAAATTCTACCTTGCACGCTAAAAGTTCACATGTGAAACATCTCATAAACAGCATCCCATATGGGCAGATGTTAAGATTGAAGCGTATACATAGCAGGGTCATCGATCTGATACAAGTCCAATATGATAGCAAATTGAGGTTTATGGAGAGGGGCTGCTCAGAGCACATAATAGAGGCTACCATCACTAAATCTATGCAGAAAAGCAGGCTGGACCTTCTAACGGGTGGGTCAGAAGCAACAATAACTAGTGAGGACACCCCACAAACCATACCCGAGTTTAGGATTATTGTACAATACAGCTCCCAACACAAACAGATTGAAACTATAATTAATAAGAATTGGCCCTTGATTTTAAGTGACCCAATAATAGGGAAAGATCTCCCCAAAAGACCATCCATAACTTATAGTATCGGGCAATCCATGAAGGATGAGCTCCTCAAAACCAGTCCAGAGGTTTTGGAATCTACAAATTGGCTCCAGACACATGCAGGCTTTTACAATTGTAAAATCTGCAAAGCCTGTCTCCAAGCGGTGAATAAAACCAGATATCATTCACCATTCGTCCTGAAAGAACATAAGATCAACAAGCTGCTCATGTGCAAAACGGAGTTTGCTCTTTATGTCTTGATCTGTCCATGCAACTTGATGTACCTAGGAGCACTAAGCTCCCCGTACATAAAAGGATCTTACAACATCTTAGAGCGATTTGCAATCAGGACAATACAGACCCTGTGGCAAGACACTTTAAAGCCAAACATGACTCCAAAAGTAATGAATTAAAATACTTTGTAATAGACTGTGTTCCGGCGAGCAGACGGGGAGGCAATAGGGAGGAAAATTACGCCGCCTCGAGACCCGCTACATACTTGAGCTAAACACTAAACATCCTTCGGGTCTTAACATCACAGAGGATTTGTATACATGTCTGTAATAGGCATCTCCCTTGAGGTCACAAACCATGAAATAGGAGCTCTTTTAGGTGATATATAGATTGCATTTAATATCTTTTTATGGGCTTTTAAATATTTATTAATAAATGTCTATTTAAATCTGGAACTAAAATTTCCCCCACCTATGAATTAATTGTTTGCAATTTTTAATACTACTACAATGAATTTATTTTTAGCCATTATTTAACCATTTTAAAGGTTTTACATTTTTTTGGTGTACTGATGATTCACTGATTTTGTAAGTATTTATTGCAGAACATGTGGTGAAACTCATGGGAAATGTTTTTTCTGTTCCTATCTGGCCCATCCAAGCATGCTTGATGAGAATCACCTATATACTCTCAATCCCGAACAGCTTGATATGTGGAGACTGAATGGGTATTTAAACCGGTATTAATTCATAGACATCCACTTATATCATCTATCAGGATGTAGTGGGTATTATACCAATATCAGACCTCAGCTTATAATTACCACCATATGGCCCGCAAGCACGAGGCACTTTATTTCACTTTATTGAACCCACTACTTAGTGATGTTGCTTGGCAATGGGGCTCTATTGCCACTGAGCGGTTACTTCTTGCATCTGGTGTAACATAAATGACTAAGATAAAGTCTACTCAATTGGACATAAAATAGAGAGAAAAAAAATTGTTCCAATCTAGGAATAGAAACATTGTATTTTGACACGCTGCATACCAGAAACTATTAAGAAATATTCGATTTTAATATACCTTGTTTTGCACTAATCACTTATTCTTTCAAGACATGGTTTTAATATGTAAAGTAATTTATATTTTTTTACATAATTTTAGCCACAACGTTTATAATGTATTTTGCACAAACAGTATTTTGTCATTAAGAAATGTATGTAGTTTTTGAACTGCGTAACTTTTCTATTTCCATTCGAGTTGTAGGCAATAACATGTGACTAATTTAGAGGCCTATTTAACCAATGTCCTGAATTGTGGCTGTGTCATGTGATCAAGCGCTCTGGGCAGCGTGAAACGTGTCATGGCGATTTGAATCTACAATAAACTTCACTTGCACTTACTTTGGGTCCGTATCCGTGTTTGCAGCTTTGGAAAGAACCTGTGAGAATTTGGATAATCCTTGGAATATATATATATATTGTGAACAAGAGTACGCTAGTACTCGAAACGTTGCATTTTTGAAAGGCATTTAAATAAATAACATCTTGCCCGGACAACGTGGGGTCTGCCTCTTCTTTCGACGCCTGCGTGTGGAGGTTTGAAGATGGTGTGGATATATATATATATATATTACCTACTGGCGGTCGCCAGTAGGTATATATAGTTAGGATTTTTTTGAATAGGGATTTCTGAAAATTCTATGTTGAATAACTTTGGCGTTGATGGACGGAATTGGCTGAAATTTTCAGGAAAATGGCACATTTTGTTTCTGAGCGTTTGGGGGGGGGGGGGGGTTCACCAAGCGGGGGCCGAGAAAAAAGGGGGATCCCAAAACGTGTTTTTAACATTGAGTTTTCCATAGGGCGGTTGGACTCACTTTTAGCTCGAACGGCTGAATGGATTTCCACAAAACTTGGCAAAATTGTAGGGACTGGTAGCCCGATGTACCTTTGCTATGTCTCAAGATATATGCTCCAGTGGTTTTTACGAAAATTAACTTTGAAAAGTATATATTGGGCTACATTGGGCTATATATATGTTAGAGCCCAAATGTAGCCCAATGTAGCCCAAAGATGGCCACCAGAGACAAAAAAAAAACAAATGTAGCCCAAATATCAGCCAGATGTAGCCCAACTATAGCCCAGTGACAGAATGTCCCAGAGTGTTCTAAAGAACAACTAGAGCGCTAACAGTCTTACTTATGACAAAAGTATGGCACACCTGAAGTCATCTTGATTGGAATAAAGTGTTAACACTTAAAACATTTAATTTGCAAAGGAACAAAATGAGGGGTTTCATTTTGCCATAGAAATGTTATTTATATATATATATATATATATATATATATATATAAATATATATATATATATATATATATATATATATATATATATATATATATATATATATAACCTACTGGCAGTCGCCAGTAGGTATATATAGTTAGGATTTTTTTGAATAGGGATTTCTGAAAATTCTATGTTGAATAACTTTGGCGTTGATGGACGGAATTGGATGAAATTTTAAGGAAAATGGCACATTTTGTTTCTGAGCGTCCCCTGAAAGTTTGGGGGGGTTTCGTCAAGCGGGGGCCCAAAACGTGTTTTTAACATTGAGTTTTCCATAGGGCGGTTGGACTCACTTTTAGCTCGAACGGCTGCATGGATTTCTATGAAACTTGGCAAACTTGTAGAGACTGTTTGCCCGATGTGCCTTTGCTAGGTCTCAAGATATGTGCTCCAGTGGATTTTGAGAAATTAAGTTTAAAAAAAATATATATATCTGTGACAGCGTCCCGGTTAGCGCCCCGGTTCGCGTACCAGACGCGTAACGGAACTTCGCGAGGAGAAGCGGATTAGCTCTCCGGTGACTCTCAACATTCTAAACAGTCCGGAGCGGCCGCCATCTTGTCTCTCGGTAGGATCGAGAGACAAGAGGTGGAAATAAACGAAGGGGGAAATGAATGAAAGGGGCAAGGTAGACCCCTCCTGACCCCCTAGGATTGATGTGGGGACTATTAAAGGGCCCGCGGGGCAAAAAAATAAAATACATTTTTTTTCGATTTTTCACGGTGGAAGCGCTACCCGGTACGCGAACCGAGTAGCTCACCGGTAGCGTAACGGGAGTCCGCCATCTTGTGTTTCGGACGAATTTAGTCACTAAATGGAGGATAAACAATGTTGGGAATGGGTATAAGGGGGCACGGGAGACATATCCTGACCCCCTAGGTTTTCTGAGGGTGGCTGAGGAGGCCCATATATGTAAAAAAGCGCCCGGTCCGCGCACCGGGTAGCGTTCCGGAAAGCGTAACAAGGGGAAAACCAAGGGAAATAGTAAAATATTATTTTAGAGTGCTTTGAGGTAGGGTAGCTCTGAATAGAGCTGTTGTGTTGTGTGGGTGATGTAAGTACCAACATGTAGGTACCAATGAAGAGTCTAAAATTCAATGTACACCGTCTCCTCTGTAGATATTTTGTATGTTCTAATATGGGTTATTTAAATGTAAATGTGTGGAAAAGCACTTCATGCTTTAAAGCAATTGTATTTTTGAACTGATTGTTCTTTACTCTTAGTCCTCCTCTTTGGTTTTTTTCCCCCACACTCTTCTTCAGCATGATAGTTGATAAATTTGTTCCCTCAAAAAATGTATATACATAAAAAAAGTATATTAAATACATATAAAATATATCTTTCCTTTAAAAGAAGAATACATTTTACAGCTTTTGATATTTGCTATTAAAAAACCATTGAAATTCACTGAATAAACCATAGGTTATAGACCATATATAGTTAGGAATTAGCATTTACAAAACCTTGAAAATTCACAGAAAAAAACATAGATTATAGACCATATATAGTTAGGAGTTAGCATTTACAAAACCTTATTTTACTCACACAAAACCATTGAAATTCGCATATATAGTTAGTTGCACTAACTATATATCGCGCACCCGCAATCCACTGCTAATCATGTCACATATTACATCATTCATGACATGGTCAGTGACATCACTGATGACATCACTGATGACATCTCAAATGACATCACTGATGACAACATCCAGTGACTTTATGTTCCTGTAAAGTTAAAATATGTCTTACATATTGAAGAATGAGTGGATGTATACGTGTCTGGATGAAGGATTTAGTAGGTGCATGACTGACTGTATGAGTGAGTGATTAAATGTGTCTCACTGAGTGCATGGGTTAGTGACTAAACTGTCTTAATTTGTGCATCATTATGTCTGTTGTTATGTAAACTGCTGCATGTGTCGATCAGTAGCTATATGAGTAACTATATGGGTTATTGATTGGTTGCCCAAGTATTTGTATGGGAGACTGAGTGTGTGTGTGGGTGGCTGGGAGGTGTATGACTCTGTGCATAGATGTGTGAGCAGTTGATTCACTAGATGTATGGGTTCAAAAGTGCATGTGGAAACAGCTGTATGGGCGGTTGACTGTGTGCATGAGTGTATTGGTGAGTGAATGGATATCTCAGTGCTACATGTCAAAGTAAGTACATATGTAAAACACAGTACATGTGAGAGTTGACATATATAAATAACTGTGCATAAGAGCCAGTGAATGTGTGAGTGGCTGTATGGATCATTGTGAACTTGTATCAGGGATTGTATAAGAGAGTAAATATGTGTTAGTATATGTTTGAATAAGTAAGGTGTGTATAACTGTATAGTTGAGGAAATGGAGGTGTGATTGATTCTTTGCATGACTGACTAGGTGTGTGAGTAACTCCATGGATGAGTGACAGTCTGTGAGTGTCTGTTTACACTGAGTGTATCTAAGGTTATATTAGAGTCTGAAGAGGTTCATCGTATTATCACATGAATGATGTCATCAGTGATGTGATCAGTAATGTCAAATGAGATGTCATCAGTGATGTCATCAGATGTCATCAGTGATGTCATTTGAGATGTCATCAGTGATGTCATCAGTGATGTCACTGACCATGTCATGAATTATGTAATATGTGACATGATCAGCAGTGGATTGCGGGTGCGCGATATATAGTTAGTGCAACTAACTATATATGCGAATTTCAATGGTTTTGTGTGAGTAAAATAAGGTTTTGTAAATGCTAATTTCTAACTATATATATATATATTCAACACAAAAGTTGCCTGCTGAAAGGAGGCCCAACGCAGGTAAGTTCAAATCATGCCCTTTTTATTGGTACGTGGAAGACAATGTTCAGGCGACCTGCAGTGTTCAACAAAGGAATAAAGCCCAACGCGTTTCGTGATAGAGAATCACTTCCTCAGGGGCTGCGGGCCAAATGCAAAACAGGTATCACTGCAATTATTTGAAGGTATTGCTCCCGCCCCAGTGGGCGTGGCCATGCCATTGGCCTGCTGGTATTTGGAGTCCCAGTGATGATAATCACATGAGTAGCTGTATAATACCTGCTGTTAGCAACGTAAATCCCAAGTGGGTTTGAAGTTCACTGTGGCAGTCTGTCACGTCACTTGGATCCACAACCGGCAACGAACCTGTTCCTCAGCTACAGCGCAGGTTGGCGCTGCAGCGGAACTGCACACGTGCAGCAGGGCACTCCTCGCAGCTCAGGCGGGGCCGCATTAGTATTCAACACAAAAGTTGCCTGCTGAAAGGAGGCCCAACGCAGGTAAGTTCAAATCATGCCCTCTTTATTGGTACATGGAAGACAATGTTCAGGCGACCTGCAGCGTTCAACAAAGGAATAAAGCCCAACGCGTTTTGTGATAGAGAATCACTTCCTCAGGGGCTGTGTGCCAAATGCAAAACAGGTATCACTGCAATTATTTGAAGGTATTGCTCCCGCCCCAGTGGGCGTGGCCATGCCATTGGCCTGCTGGTATTTGGAGTCCCAGTGATGATATTCACACGAGTAGCTGTATAATACCTGCTGTTAGCAACGTAAATCCCAAGTGGGTTTGAAGTTCACTGTGGCAGTCTGTCATGTCACTTGGATCCACAACCGGCAACGAACCTGTTCCTCAGCTACAGCGCAGGTTGGCGCTGCAGCGGAACTGCACACGTGCAGCAGGGCACTCCTCGCGGCTCAGGCGGGGCCGCATTAGTATTCAACACAAAAGTTGCCTGCTGAAAGGAGGCCCAAACGCAGGTAAGTTCAAATCATGCCCTTTTTATTGGTACGTGGAAGACAATGTTCAGGCGACCTGCAGTGTTCAACAGAGGAATAAAGCCCAACGCGTTTCGTGATAGAGAATCACTTCCTCAGGGGCTGCGGGCCAAATGCAAAACAGGTATCACTGCAATTATTTGAAGGTATTGCTCCCGCCCCAGTGGGCGTGGCCATGCCATTGGCCTGCTGGTATTTGGAGTCCCAGTGATGATAATCACACGAGTAGTTGTATATTACCTTCTATTAGCAACGTAAATCTCAAGTGGGTTTGAAGTTCACTGTGGCAGTCTGTCATGTCACTTGGATACACAACTGGCAACAAACCTGTTCCTCGGGTACAGCGCAGGTTGGCGCTGCAGCGGAACTGCACACGTGCAGCAGGGCACTCCTCGCGGCTCAGGCGGGGCCGCATTAGTATTCAACACAAAAGTTGCCTGCTGAAAGGAGGCCCAACGCAGGTAAGTTCAAATCATGCCCTTTTTATTGGTGCGTGGAAGACAATGTTCAGGCGACCTGCAGTGTTCAACAGAGGAATAAAGCCCAACGCGTTTCGTGATAGAGAATCACTTCCTCAGGGGCTGCGGGCCAAATGCAAAACAGGTATCACTGCAATTATTTGAAGGTATTGCTCCCGCCCCAGTGGGCGTGGCCATGCCATTGGCCTGCTGGTATTTGGAGTCCCAGTGATGATAATCACACGAGTAGCTGTATATTACCTTCTGTTAGCAACGTAAATCTCAAGTGGGTTTGAAGTTCACTGTGGCAGTCTGTCATGTCACTTGGATCCACAACCGGCAACGAACCTGTTCCTCAGCTACAGCGCAGGTTGACGCTGCAGCGGAACTGCACACGTGCAGCAGGGCACTCCTCGCAGCTCAGGTGAGGCCGCATTAGTATTCAACACAAAAGTTGCCTGCTGAAAGGAGGCCCAACGCAGGTAAGTTCAAATCATGCCCTTTTTATTGGTACGTGGAAGACAATGTTCAGGCGACCTGCAGTGTTCAACAAAGGAATAAAGCCCAACACGTTTCGTGATAGAGAATCACTTCCTCAGGGGCTGCGGGCCAAATGCAAAACAGGTATCACTGCAATTATTTGAAGGTATTGCTCCCGCCCCAGTGGGCGTGGCCATGCGATTGGCCTGCTGGTATTTGGAGTCCCAGTGATGATAATCACACGAATAGCTGTACAATACCTGCTGTTAGCAACGTAAATCCCAAGTGGGTTTGAAGTTCACTGTGGCAGTCTGTCATGTCACTTGGATCCACAACCGGCAACAAACCTGTTCCTCAGCTACAGCGCAGGTTGGCGCTGCAGCGGAACTGCACACGTGCAGCAGGGCACTCCTCGCGGCTCAGGCGGGGCCGCATTAGTATTCAACACAAAAGTTGCTTGCTAAAAGGAGGCCCAACGCAGGTAAGTTCAAATCATGCCTTCTTTATTGGTACGTGGAAGACAATGTTCAGGCGACCTGCAGTGTTCAACAAAGGAATAAAGCCCAACCCGTTTCGTGATAGAGAATCACTTCCTCAGGGGCTGCGGGCCAAATGCAAAATAGGTATCACTGCAATTATTTGAAGGTATTGCTCCCGCCCCAGTGGGCGTGGCCAATGCATTGGCCTGCTGGTATTTGGAGTCCCAGTGATGATAATCACAGTAGCTGTATATTACCTGCTGTTAGCAACGTAAATCTCAAGTGGGTTTGAAGTTCACTGTGGCAGTCTGTCATGTCACTTGGATACACAACCGGCAACGAACCTGTTCCTCAGGTACAGCGCAGGTTGGCGCTGCAGCGGAACTGCACACGTGCAGCAGGGCACTCCTCGCGGCTCAGGCGGGGCCGCATTAGTATTCAACACAAAAGTTGCCTGCTGAAAGGAGGCCCAACGCAGGTAAGTTCAAATCATGCCCTTTTTATTGGTACGTGGAAGACAATGTTCAGGCGACCTGCAGTGTTCAACAAAGGAATAAAGCCCAACGCGTTTCGTGATAGAGAATCACTTCCTCAGGGACTGCGGGCCAAATGCAAAACAGGTATCACTGCAATTATTTGAAGGTATTGCTCCCGTCCCAGTGATGATAATCACACGAGTAGCTGTATAATACCTGCTGTTAGCAACGTAAATCCCAAGTGGGTTTGAAGTTCACTGTGGCAGTCTGTCATGTCACTTGGATCCACAACTGGCAACTAACCTGTTCCTCAGCTACAGCGCAGGTTGGCGCTGCAGCGGAACTGCACACGTGCAGCAGGGCTCTCCTCGCGGCTCAGGCGGGGCCGCATTAGTATTCAACACAAAGGAGGCCCAACGCAGGTAAGTTCAAATCATGCCCTTTTTATTGGTACGTGGAAGACAATGTTCAGGCGACCTGCAGTGTTAAACAAAGGAATGAAGCCCAATGCGTTTCGTGATAGAGAATCACTTCCTCAGGGACTGCGGGCCAAATGCAAAACAGGTATCACTGCAATTATTTGAAGGTATTGCTCCCGCCCCAGTGGGCGTGGCCATGCCATTGGCCTGCTGGTATTTGGAGTCCCAGTGATGATAATCACACGAGTAGCTGTATAATACCTGCTGTTAGCAACGTAAATCCCAAGTGGGTTTGAAGTTCACTGTGGCAGTCTGTCATGTCACTTGGATCCACAACCGGCAACGAGCCTGTTCCTCAGCTACAGCGCAGGTTGGCGCTGCAGCGGAACTGCACACGTGCAGCAGGGCACTCCTCGCGACTCCTCGTACCTACTGGCGACCGCCAGTAGGTAATATATATATATATTACCTACTGGCGGTCGCCAGTAGGTATATATAGTTAGGATTTTTTCTCTATGGGACTTTTGAAAGTTCTATGTCTAATAACTTTGGCGTTTGTGGACGGAATCGGCTGAAATGTTCAGGAAAATGTCACATTTTGTTTCTGAGCAGCCCCTGAAAATTTGGGGGGGGTTTCGTCAAGGGGGGGCCGAGAAAAAAGGGGGGTCCCAAAACACGTTTTTCCCATTCATTTTTCCATAGGGCGTTTGGCCTCACTTTTAGCTCGAACGGCTGAATGGATTTGCACGAAACTTGGCAAAATTGTAGGGACTGTTAGCCCGATGTGCCTTTGCTAGGTCTCAATATATGTGCTCTAGTGGATTTTGAGAAATTAACGTTTTAAAAAACAGATATATCTGTGACAGCGTCCCGGGTAGCGCTCCGGTTCGCGTACTTTTCGCGTAACGGAACTTTGCGAAGCGAAGCTGATTCGCTCTCCGGTGTCTGTCAACATTCTAAACAGTCCGGAGCGGCCGCCATCTTGTCTCTCGGTAGGATTGAGAGACAAGAGGAGGAGAAAAACGAAGGGGGAATTTATTGAAAGGGGGCAAGGTAGTCCCCTCTTGACCCCCTAGGAATAATGTTGGGGTTATTAAAGGGTCCCGTGGGGCAAATGAAAAAAATTTGATTTTTCGCGGTAGAAGCGCTTCCCGGTTCGCGAACCGGGTCGCGAAACGGGTATTCGCCATTTTGTGTTTCGTTTTAATTAAATTACAAGATGGAGGAAAAACAATGTGAGAAGTGGGTATAAGGGGGTACGGGAGACGTATCCTGACCCCTTATGTTTTCTGAGGGTGGCTGAGGATGCTCATATATGTTGATACTTGTCTTCCAGCGGCTGCGCGCGAGCGTGTTTATTTTTTTTGCTGTGTGACGTCTGTTAACGTTCGATTCGAAGGAAATCAGGAAGTGTTGACCGCCATTTTGACATTGCGAGTAAATATATTGTTGAAAATAATTATTATAAATTAATCCGTATTGATAAACATTGTTTGCGCCATCTTGCTTTTTTTCCAATGCCACACTTTTGTCGTGCACGGCAGCCATTTTAGATGCCTTGACCAGACCCACTCTCTGCACGCCGCCGATCCTCAGCATGGCTCCCCACCCTCGTAAGCATCTCCCCCACGCACTGGTCACCCCCGCTCTCTCTCTCATGCATGGGTCATAAACCTCCCCCATCTGCGCTGCTCTTCCCTGAGAATCACACCCCGTGCCCGCCCGACACCTCCCTTTCACCGTATTCACTACCGCACCCTTGACACTCCTCTTCCTCTGTGTCCGATTGTCCAGGCCGGTCCCAGGCTATCACCTAGCCCTGCGGAAGTAGTTTATGGCCCCAACTGTAAAGAATCACCCCTCTTCAAAGGAGTTACAGTAGATCAAGGCCCCCACCCCATGAGATCCGTCACACCACACGTGTTCCTACTATCTGATAACGATCCTGTATTGTGATTGGGGAGGGGATTGTCACTGTGAGGGTGTGTGGGACCGAGCCTGAAGCGGAAGATTCCAGGGATGCCTTTTTGTACATCAAAGTCTTCACAATTATGTGTCACATTAAAAATATATAGCACTCCAACAAAGTAGTAGGATTATAACACTGTAATAACTTATAAATATATACAACGCTCCGAAAAAGTAAACACGTTAAAAAAAAAATGTAAAACAAAGCAACCGTGGTCTTCTGTGAGGTGGCGTCAGTAGCGGTCTGTTGTGCGAATAGTCCGAAGGCAGCACAACGTGCTGAGATCTGGACGGCACCCAGGTGATGTCCTTTACTTGCCGCACTGGTCTTGGCATCCTACAATGCTGCGCCGAAAAACGGCGTGGGGCGCCCCGGGGGGGGGGGAGAGGCGGCGTGAACGGGCCTCCCCAGGTGGAGGCTCCTCTGCTGCAATGGGGCACCCCTTTACCCTTTCAGTTGCCATTCAGCGGTTTTCCGCCCGCTTTCGCTGCACTGTGCCTCATCCGCCATTCAGCGGTTTACCGCCCGCTCTTGCGGCTACAGCGTCTCGCCCACCATCCAGTTGAGTTGCGCCCGCTCTTGCGGCTACAGCGTCTCGCCCACCATCTAGTTGAATTTCGCCCACTCTTGCGGTGCAGCGATAGGCGGCTGCCACAGGACTCTTAAAATGGCGGCCGGCTCTTCGGATTTGGGCCTGGCCCACTAAAATGGCCCTGGGACACATTTGAACTCGGACATTTGCCTGCTAGGGCTTGGGCCCCATTCTCGAAAGCGTCCCCTCAGCCTTGAAGATTCTACAAAAGTCATGGGGGCCCCCGACTCCCGCAGGCTTCCGGTGGGGAGCGGCTGCCATGATTGCTTGCGGAATGGCCACGACGGAGCTACGAGATGGTGGTGCTCTCATGCTGACGTCAGCTTCAGTCTGAAACATCCAGAAACACTGTAGACTATCAATTCGATGACTTCCGGTGGAGCCTCAATGTGACCCGGTAGGGAAGAACTTGCCCTCCCCTCTTTTGACTGATGGTTCTTGTTGCCTGTCCCCTCTGTTGTCATCTAACGGAATCTTTTTGGATTGCCGAGTGAGAAAAAAAAAAAAGGTGGGTTCATCGTTTGGGAAAAAAAAATGTTTTAAACCAATGAAAAGTGTTATTTTTAGGTCATATGATCAAGCATTTCATCATTAGGAAACCAAAAGTAAAATGAACCAATGAAAAGTTTTATAAACAAGTCACATGACCTGTTATGCGGCTTTGGGCTATAAAAAGCCTACAAAATCCTTTGGCCTGTGAGGCGGCGTCAGTAGCGGACCGATGTGCGAATAGGCGAAGGCAGCACAACGCGCCGAGATCCGGATGGCACCGAGGTGGTGTCCAGCAAGTTGCCGCACTGGTGGGGCCATCCTACAATGCTGCGCCGAAAGACGGCCTCTCTCGCCTCCCCAGGTGGAGGAACCTGATGTGCAGTGCGGCGCCCCTTACCGTTTCACTCGCCATCTAGCAGAGTTGCGCCCGCACTTGCTGCTACAGTAGGTCGAAGGCAGCACAACGCGCCGAGATCCGGATGGCACCGAGGGGGTGTCCAGCAAGTTTCACTGGTGTGGCCATCCTACAATGCTGCATCTGCAGTGGGGCGCCTCTTAGCGTTTCACTCGCCTTCCAGCTGAGTTCCGCCCGCTCTTGCGGCACAGTGCCTCACCCTCCATCCAGCTGAGTTCCGCCCGCTCTTGCGGTACAGTGACTCACCCGCCATCTAGCTGAATTGCGGCTACTCTTGTGGTGCAGCGATAGCCGGCTGCAACAGGACTCTCAAAATGGTGGCCAGCTCTTTGGATTTGGGCCTGGTCCACTAAAATGGCCCTGGGACACCTTGGAACTCGGACGCTTGCCTGCTAGGGCATGGGCCCCATTCACGAAAGCGTCTCCTCTTTTGACTGATTGTTCTTGTTGCCTATTTCTTCTGTTGTCATTTAACGGAACCTTTTTGGACTGCCGAAAGGGGTTCTGGTCCGACCGCTGGTTGGTGGAGACATTTGACTATATCCTGGACCTGCCCGGCCTCGCCCAAAATGGCGCCGGTATAAATGGGACTCGTAACTCCTTGTTGTGTACTGGTTGCCCAACCTTGATATCACGAGATACGTATGCAGTTTTGAAGCACATGGCGGGCGGGGACGAGAATTGATTGAACATTTGGACATCCCTATTGATATTAAGTTCTCATGTGTTATTGATTACTGTACTATTGAAAGTTCAAATTAACGTCACCCATGGTACTTGCCCGCAAATGTATATCTAGATAATTTTATTGTAACTGGCCCTGTCGTACTTTAATTATAAAATGTACGTCCACCGATTCCGCAAATGTTAGACACCTTAGTTCTTGCAACCTAATGGGTCGCCCGTTACGTTCTTCTACAGTGTAAATGTCCCCTCATCATATACGATTCCAGTTTGCTCCGTGGCCGGCCCACGTGGTTATAGGCCCGTATTTGTATACTGACATTTTCACAATAAAGGTTTTTAAAACAAAACATGGTAGTAGTACCTAGATTGGTGAAGTTTTGAATAATAGCCACTGTTTTCGAATCAGTAAAAGGCAAGTGAAATAAAGCAGTCCAATTACATGACGGTTAAAAGGTATAATACGCAGGAACGCAGTAAGGATAAATGGTCAAGGGCTGTTGTGTTTTCTACTCCTGCAACATAAAATGATCGATACGAATCCAATATTCATGCCTATCAGCGACTAAGACAGCAGGCCGAGTCTCTTTTGTTCAACAGCTCCCTCATGGGACGAAGAAACGCCCTTTTTTCGGAATAGGAATATTTTACTTGCAAGACAGTTGTAAATTTCCTGGGAAAATACATTAGCCTGGAACATTGTTAGTGATAAACTGTAAATGCATCTGGGTCCTTTGCTTTACAAGTCAGAGTGAGAAAAAAAAAGGTGGGGCTTTCATCATTTGGCAAAGAAAAATATTCGAAAGCAATGAAAAGTGTTATTTTTAGGTCATATGACCAAGCCTTTCATCATTAGAATAACAAAAGTAAAATGAACCAATGAAAAGTTTTATTAACAAGTCACATGACCTGTTATGCTTACGTTACGCGCTGCGTGCCGCACTCTGGATCATTTCCGGGAAGCTGCGCCTCGCGCACCGGAGCACTTCCGGGTGCGCTAACGCGGCGCGTCATATGACGCATTACGCGACAACGCAGGTCCAGAATATAGTCAAAATGTCTCCACCAACCAGCGGTCGGAACACAACCCTATTCAGCAGTCCAAAAAGTTCTGTTAAATGACAAGAGAAGGGACAGGCAACAAGAACCATCAATCAAAGAGGGGAGGGAGGTTCTTCTCTACCGGGTCACGTTGGGGCTCCACCGGAACTGATCGAATTGGTAGTCTACAGTGTTTCTGGATGTTTCAGACTGAAGCTGGCGTCAGCATGAGAGCACCACCATCTCGTGGCTACGTTGTGGCCATTCCACGAGCAATCATGGCAGTCGCTTCCCACCGGAAGTCTACGGGAGTCGGGGGTCCCGGTGACTGTTGTAGAATCTTCAAGGCTGAGGGGACTCTTTTGGGAATGGGGCCCATGCCCTAGCAGTCAAGCGTCCGAGTTCCACGGTTGCCCAGAGCCATCTTTGCAGGCCAGGCCCAAGTCTGTGTAGCCGACCGCCATTTCGTGAGCTCCGTAGCAGCCGCCTGTCACTGTACCGCAAGATTGGGTGCAATTCCGTTGGATGGCGGGTGAGACGTTGTAATAGCAAGAGCAGGCGCAATTCAGCTGGCCGAGCGAGGCACTGTGTCGCAAGAGCGGGCGCAAGTCAGCTGGTCGAGTGAAGCACTGGGGTGTAGCTGAGAAACCTCCACCTGGGGAGGTGGGGGAGGCTCGTTCGTGCCGCCTCTCCCTTCTACTGCACCCCACGCCGTCTCCTGGCGCAGGTATATGTGATGGTCGGAAAAGGGCACCGCAGGACGTGTCTTCAGGTCAAACGGATTGTGGGACAAGGTGTGGAGCAGGCGCAATTATCTTGGGGGCCTCCGTCAAGCGGTTCAGGGAGGCACCGCATCACATTGTTTTCCAATGCAGTCAGGTCCACAAACAGCCCCCACTTACTTTGAGAATAATGAAGCTGCAGCAGGTGCAAATAAGCTTCAGACAGTGTTACAAACACTGCTCGGAACCCTCAACTATGGCACCCAACATCCAGGACTTATGCCATTTGTGCAAGGCAGTGACATCGAAGCATCTCAGGGACCAACTAACATACTATATCCAGAGTCCTTACCACAACCTCTGCCTTCCTTCTTACCTAGTTATTGTTATTTCACTCCCACTCCAGGCTTTTAGTCTGTGGATGGAAAACCATGAACCTACACTCACCTATGAAAATCTTACTATTGATGCTTGACTGAGGCCAAGGAGATCAGAGTGCATGAGTCTCATGCTCGATCGATTGAGCTAGCCGGATCAGGCAATAAGAAGGTGGTGGTGGGGGTGGCGGCATCAGCAAGGCATCCCCCCACACAACTTATCGGACATCACCTCTGGATGTACTGGGGACGAGCCTAGGCGCATGGTGTCGTCCCAGGGCAATTTGCACAACGGTCCTCCACCCCTAGGCCGCCAGCTATGCTACCTCGACAGGAACAGTGATGGATGTTGCAGCAGGCTGCCATGTAAATAGTTATTTAATAAAACGTTTCACCATGTTACTTTGCTGGTGTGTTGTATATATTTATAATATTTGCATAGGGTTTGTCGTTGTTTTGGGCGGGGTGGGCGGCGGAGCCGAGCTGTCTTGCAGCCATCATGGCGTCGAGCTCAGTTCCTCTCACTAGTTTCGTATTTCTCATGAGGTGTTGTTCCTAATGTTTCTATTTTAGAGAGGTCAAAAAGAGATCCCATTAGTGGCCTACTGATTTTGCTTGATTCCTTTTGTTTTTTTAACGATTTTTCACTATCTGCAAAGACTAAACAGAGTATTGCGACTCTGTGCTTGTTTGTAAATAGAGAATGAACCAAAGAGAACCAATTCCAAAACAATAAATGCTAGGATAACAATCAATCAAATGGAGAGGGAAGCAGGCACGACGGATTACAACGGGGGCAAAGGCCTGCGTTACCTACCCTTCACTATCTGCAAAGAGAGAATACTCCTAAAAGAAAAGAGGAGGGGGGGGGGCAGCGTTCAAAGCACATCAGCGTGCATAAACACGAAAATGTTTTTACCTACCACGTACTTCACATTTTACAGCTTTTGATATTTGCTATTAAAAAACCATTGAAATTCACTGAAAAAACCATAGGTTATAGACCATATATAGTTAGGAATTAGCATTTACAAAACCTTGAAAATTCACTGAAAAAACCATGGGTTATAGACCATATATAGTTAGGGATTAGCATTTACAAAACCTTATTTTACTCGCACAAAACCATTGAAATTCGAATATATAGTTATTTGCACTAACTATATATCGCGCACCAGCAATCCACTGCTGATGATGTCACATATTACATCATTCATGACATGGTCAGTGACATCACTGATGACATCACTGATGACATCTCAAATGACATCACTGATGACATCACTGATGACATCACTGATGACATTTCATTTGACATTACTGATCACATCACTGATGATATCACTGATGACATCACTGATGACATCTCAAATGACATCACTGATGATATCACTGATGATATCATTCATGTGACAATACAATGCATCTCCTCACACTTTAATATAACCTCTGTTTCATCCAGTGTAAAATACAGAATATAATTTTTTAAACCATTGACACACCAATACTAGTTACTACATACGCACTCACTGATTCCTATGTCTACACACAGATTCACTCATTCACCCATACAATCATTCATACATACAATCACTCATCTTTACAACACTATCATATGCACTCATACACCTATACAGACACTCACACTCTGCCACTCATCCATGGAGTTACTCACACACCTAGTCAGTCCTGTAAAGAATCAATCACACTTCCATTTTCTAATCAATACAGTTAAACATAGAGTACAAGAACACATTGATCTGCACAGAGTTACACATCTCCCAGCCAGCCACACACACACTCAGTCTCCCATACAAATACTTCGACAATCAATCAATAACCCATATAGTTACTCACATAGCTACTGATCAACACATGCAGCAGTTTACAGAACAACAGACGTAATGAAGCACAAATTAAGACAGTTTAGTCACTAACCCATGCACTCAGTGAGACACATTAAATCACTCACTCATCCAGTCAGTCATGCACCTACTAAATCCTCCATCCAGACACCCATACCTCCAATCTTTCTTCAATATGTAAGACATATTTTAACTTTACAGAAACATACAGTCACTGGGTGTTGTCATCAGTGATGTCATCAGTGATGTCATTTGAGATGTCATCAGTGATGTCATCAGTGATGTCACTGACCATTTCATGAATGATGTAATATGTGACATCATCAGCAGTGGATTGCGGGTGCGGATATATAGTTAGTGCAACTAACTATATATGCGAATTTCAATAGTTTTGTGCGAGTAAAATAAGGTTTTGTAAATGCTAATCCCTAACTATATATGGTCTATAACCCATGGTTTTTTCAGTGAATATATATATATATATATATATATATATATATATATATATATATATATATATATATATATATATATATATATATATATATATATATATATGAAAGAAAGGGTTGCCCCATGGTGGGAATGCACTTACGGGTAGGAATTAATGCCACCGCAAGGGCGCGAGCCGCGAACAAAGTCCTTTTCCTGCCAGACGCGTTTCGGGCCAACGCCCTCTTCAGTGGCAGACCATGTGACATGACGGCAAGCGGCAAACACCAGTAAATACCCACAGTAATTATACGCAGGTGTAATACCTGAAGCAATGCTTTCTGGGACTGGTAGTTTATAAGTAGAACCCAAGTGGGTCGCCGCCGCCATTCACATGTAAAAAAGTATTAAAAGGATTGCCAATGTCCCCGCAAGCACCCCGCAAGTAAAAGGCACCACCCGTACCACAATACGCTACCCAAATGAGGCAGCTGTGGACCCGCAGTTTGTATGCGGTAGTGCAATCCCGCGACCGGGCCGGCCGCTAACAAATGAAAGAAAGGGTTGCCCCATGGTGGGAATGCACTTACGGGTAGGAATTAATGCCACCGCAAGGGCGCGAGCCGCGAACAAAGTCCTTTTCCTGCCAGACGCGTTTCGGGCCAACGCCCTCTTCAGTGGCAGACCATGTGACATGACGGCAAGCGGCAAACACCAGTAAATACCCACAGTAATTATACGCAGGTGTAATACCTGAAGCAATGCTTTCTGGGACTGGTAGTTTATAAGTAGAACCCAAGTGGGTCGCCGCCGCCATTCACATGTAAAAAAGTATTAAAAGGATTGCCAATGTCCCCACAAGCACCCCGCAAGTAAAAGGCACCTCCCGTACCACAATACGCTACCCAAATGAGGCAGCTGTGGGCCCGCAGTTTGTATGCGGTAGTGCAAACCCGCGACCGGGCCTGCCGCTAACAAATGAAAGAAAGGGTTGCCCCATGGTGGGAATGCACTTACGGGTAGGAATTAATGCCACCGCAAGGGCGCGAGCCGCGAACAAAGTCCTTTTCCTGCCAGACGCGTTTCGGGCCAACGCCCTCTTCAGTGGCAGACCATGTGACATGACGGCAAGCGGCAAACACCAGTAAATACCCACAGTAATTATACGCAGGTGTAATACCTGAAGCAATGCTTTCTGGGACTGGTAGTTTATAAGTAGAACCCAAGTGGGTCGCCGCCGCCATTCACATGTAAAAAAGTATTAAAAGGATTGCCAATGTCCCCGCAAGCACCCCGCAGGTAAAAGGCACCTCCCGTACCACAATACGCTACCCAAATGAGGCAGCTGTGGACCCGCAGTTTGTATGCGGTAGTGCAAACCCGCGACCGGGCCGGCCACTAACAAATGAAAGAAAGGGTTGCCCCATGGTGGGAATGCACTTACGGGTAGGAATTAATGCCACCGCAAGGGCGCGAGCCGCGAACAAAGTCCTTTTCCTGCCAGACGCGTTTCGGGCCAACGCCCTCTTCAGTGGCAGACCATGTGACATGACGGCAAGCGGCAAACACCAGTAAATACCCACAGTAATTATACGCAGGTGTAATACCTGCAGCAATGCTTTCTGGGACTGGTAGTTTATAAGTAGAACCCAAGTGGGTCGCCGCCGCCATTCACATGTAAAAAAGTATTAAAAGGATTGCCAATGTCCCCGCAAGCATCCCGCAAGTAAAAGGCACCTCCCGTACCACAATACACTACCCAAATGAGGCAGCTGTGGACCCGCAGTTTGTATGCGGTAGTGCAAACCCGCGACCGGGCCGGCCGCTAACAAATGAAAGAAAGGGTTGCCCCATGGTGGGAATGCACTTACGGGTAGGAATTAATGCCACCGCAAGGGCGCGAGCCGCGAACAATTACTGTGGGTATTTACTGGTGTTTGGGCAGCGTATTGGGGTACGGGAGGTGCCTTTTACTTGCGGGGTGCTTGCGGGGACATTGGCAATCCTTTTAATACTTTTTTACATGTGAATGGCGGCGGCGACCCACTTGGGTTCTACTTATAAACTACCAGTCCCAGAAAGCATTGCTTCAGGTATTACACCTGCGTATAATTACTGTGGGTATTTACTGGTGTTTGCCCCTTGCTGTCATGTCACATGGTCTGCCACTGAAGAGGGTGTTGGCCCGAAACGCGTCTGGCAGGAAAAGGACTTTGTTCGCGGCTCGCGCCCTTGCGGTGGCATTAATTCCTACCCGTAAGTGCATTCCCACCATGGGGCAACCCTTTCTTTCATTTGTTAGCGGCCGGCCCGGTCGCGGGTTTGCACTACCGCATACAAACTGCGGGTCCACAGCTGCCTCATTTGGGTAGCGTATTGTGGTACGGGAGGTGCCTTTTACTTGCGGGGTGCTTGCGGGGACATTGGCAATCCTTTTAATACTTTTTTACATGTGAATGGCGGCGGCGACCCACTTGGGTTCTACTTATAAACTACCAGTCCCAGAAAGCATTGCTTCAGGTATTACACCTGCGTATAATTACTGTGGGTATTTACTGGTGTTTGCCGCTTGCCGTATGTCACATGGTCTGCCACTGAAGAGGGTGTTGGCCCGAAACGAGTCTGGCAGGAAAAGGACTTTGTTCGCGGCTCGCGCCCTTGCGGTGGCATTAATTCCTACCCGTAAGTGCATTCCCACCATGGGGCAACCCTTTCTTTCATTTGTTAGCGGCCGGCCCGGTCGCGGGTTTGCACTACCGCATACAAACTGCGGGTCCACAGCTGCCTCATTTGGGTAGCGTATTGTGGTACGGGAGGTGCCTTTTACTTGCAGGGTGCTTGCGGGGACATTGGCAATCCTTTTAATACTGTTTTTACATGTGAATGGCGGCGGCGACCCACTTGGGTTCTACTTATAAACTACCAGTCCCAGAAAGCATTGCTTGAGGTATTACACCTGCGTATAATTACTGTGGGTATTTACTGGTGTTTGCCGCTTGCCGTCATGTCACATGGTCTGCCACTGAAGAGGGTGTTGGCCTGAAACGCGTCTGGCAGGAAAAGGACTTTGTTCGCGGCTCGCGCCCCTTGCGGTGGCATTAATTCCTACCCGTAAGTGCATTCCCACCATGGGGCAACCCTTTCTTTCATTTGTTAGCGGCCGGCCCGGTCGCGGGTTTGCACTACCGCATACAAACTGCGGGTCCACAGCTGCCTCATTTGGGTAGCGTATTGTGGTACGGGAGGTGCCTTTTACTTGCGGGGTGCTTGCGGGGACATTGGCAATCCTTTTAATACTTTTTTACATGTGAATGGCGGCGGCGACCCACTTGGGTTCTACTTATAAACTACCAGTACCAGAAAGCATTGCTTCAGGTATTACACCTGCGTATAATTACTATGGGTATTTACTGGTGTTTGCCGCTTGCCGTCATGTCACATGGTCTGCCACTGAAGAGGGTGTTGGCCCGAAACGCGTCTGGCAGGAAAAGGACTTTGTTCGCGGCTCGCGCACTTGCGGTGGCATTAATTCCTACCCGTAAGTGCATTCCCACCATGGGGCAACCCTTTCTTTCATATATATATATGTGTGTATATATATATATATATATATATATATATATATATATATATATATATATATGTATTATCTACTGGCTGTCGCCAGTAGGTAGTTATAGTTAGGATGATTGTTTTCTATAGGAAATCCGCAACATTCTATTGGGAATAACTTTGGCGCCGGTTGAGGAATCTGCCTGTAATTTTCCTTAAATTTGCCTCGCTGGCTCCGCTCCTTCCCTGAAAGTTTGGGGGGGATTCGTCAAGCGGGGGCCGAGATAAAAGGGGGGTCCCAAAACGTGTTTTCCCTATGTTAATTTCCATAGGGTGGTTGGACTCACTTTTAGCCCGAACGGCTGAATGGATTTCCACAAAACTTGGCAAAATTGTAGGGACTGGTAGCCTGATGTGCCTTTGCTATGTCTCAAGATATGTGCTTCAGTGGATTTTGAGTAATTTAGGTTAAAAAATATATATATATCTGGGCGGAGCCTAACCACACATCTGATCTGATTGGCTGTCAGCACTTCATCCAAGAAGTGTTGGCAGCCATCTTGGGACCAATATACATGATAGCACCTCATTAAAAAGCATTGTAGTTAATAGAGGGTTTTAGGACTTTAGTTACATTATAAATCATTTGTTGATGGTACCATACTCATTTTAGGAATTGTGGTGTGTTCTAAGGGGATTTTACCATGTGAAAAAGCCTTCTGCTGTGATATCATGAATCATGTTTGAAAGAAAACTAATATCTCACGATTTTCCCACAGTGGTTTGGAAGGGGATCTATAAGCTAAACTGAAAGTATATTTTCTGTAAATTCACATTATCTTTCTCAGTCATGTGAGAATGAAGTCTGACATTCTCAGTAAAACATGTACACACAACAAGGACAGAGACTGTCAGTTGATTCCTTTGTGTTCTACTGCAGCCTCCTAGAGTGTTCTAAAGAACAACTAGAACGCTAACAGTCCTACTTATCACAAAGGTATAGCACACCTGAAGCCATCGTGATGGGAATAAAGTGGTAACTCTTAAAACATTTAATTTAAAAAGGAACAAAATGAGGGGGTATATTATGCCATCGAAAGTATTATTAGTGCTGCAGAAAGAAAAATTAGGGCACATTTTGAGTGACTTCTCAAATACTCTTCTATTTCATTAAAAATACTGACATGCAGTCTCCCAAGATGGCCACCAGAGACAAAAGAGCCCAAATGTAGCCCAAATATCACCCAGATGTAGCCCAAGTAAAGCCCAATGACAGAATGTCCCAGAGTGTTCTAAAGAACAACTAGAGCGCTAACAGTCCTACTTATTACAAAGGTATGGCACACCTGAAGCCATCTTGATTGGAATAAAGTGGTAACTCTTAAAACATTTAATTTAAAAAGGAACAAAATGAGGGGGTATATTTTGCCATAGAAAGTATGATTAATGCTGCAGAAAGAAAAATTAGGGCACATTTTGAGTGACGTCTCAAATCCTCTTCAATTTCATTAAAAAATTCTGACATGCAGTCTCCCAAGATGGCCACCAGAGACAAAAGAGCCTAAATGTAGCCCAAATATCACCCAGATGTAGCCCAAATATAGCCCAATGACAGAATTCCCCAGAGTGTTCCAAAGAACAACTAGAACGCTAACAGTCTTACTTATGACAAAAGTCTGGCACACAAGAAGCAATCTTGATTGGAATGAAGTGGTAAGTCTGAAAACATTTAATTTAAAAAGGAACAAAATGAGAGGGTTAATTTTGCCATAGAAAGTATGATTAGTGCTTCAGAAAGAAAAATTAGGGATCATTTTGAGTGACTTCTCAAATCCTCTTCTATTTCATTAAAAAAATTCTGATATGCAGACTGAAACAAGCACTTTGAATACCAGCAGCAGACTTCCCTGGTGAGCAGTAGCTTTACTACAGTGATCTAATGAGCAACTAGAGAGCTAGCATTCAGAATTTATGGCAAATGTGTGACACATCTGAATGCCTTCTTGATGGAACCAAAGTAAACAAGCATTGAAAATGCAATAGATCTCGCCCTTGTTTCAGTTAAGGCCATTCTATTTGTAAAGAGGTGGCTTTTTAGCTTTGCTTTTATTAGTGTTTTTTAAACTTTCATGTAAATAACATGCATCTGTATGCATATATGTATATGTATGCATGCATTTATATTTGTATTTATATAGATATACAGGTTATATATGTTTATATATGTATGTATATATATATATATATACATAAACATACATATATATAAATGCAGATGCCTATATATGCATATATATATGTGTATATGTGTGCGTGTAGAGAGAGGTAGAGAGGTAGAGGTGTAGAGGTAGAGAGGTTGAGGTAGAGAGGTAGCGGTAGAAAGGTAGAGACTAGTAGAGAGAGAAGTAGAGAGAGGTAGAGAGGTAGAGAGTAGAGAGTGAGTAATAGAGAGTAGAGAGTGAGTAGTAGAGAGTAGTAGAGAGCAGTAGAGAGAGTTTCAGAGAGTGAGTAGTAGAGAGTAGTAGAGTGAATAGTAGAGTGAGTAGTAGAGAGTAGTAGAGAGTGAGTAGTAGAGAGTGAGTAGTAGAGAGTAGTAGAGAGTAAGTAGTAGAGTGAGTAGTAGAGAGTAGTAAAGAGTGAGTAGTAGAGAGTAGTAGAGAGTGAGTAGTAGAGAGTGAGTAGTAGAGAGTAGTAGAGAGTGAGTAGCAGAGAGAGAATAGTAGAGAGTAGTAGAGAGTGAGTAGTAGAGTGAGTAGTAGAGAGAGAGTAGTAGAGAGTGAGTAGTAGAGAGTAGTAGAGAGTGAGTAGTAGAGTAAGTAGTAGAGAGTGAGTAGTAGAGAGAGAGTAGTAGAGAGTGAGTAGTAGAGAGTAGTAGAGAGTGAGAAGTAGAGAGTGAGTAGTAGAGAGTAGTAGAGAGTGAGTACTAAAGAGTGAGTAGTAGAGAGAGAGTAGTAGCGAGTGAGTAGTAGAGAGTAGTAGAGAGTGAGTAGTAGAGAGAGTAGTAGAGAGTGAGTAGTAGAGAGTAGTAGAGAGTGAGAAGTAGAGAGTGAGTAGTAGAGAGTAGTAGAGAGTGAGTAGTAAAGAGTGAACAGTAGAGAGAGAGTAGTAGCGAGTGAGTAGTAGAGAGTAGTAGATAGTGAGTAGTAGGGAGTGAGTAGTAGAGAGAGAGTAGTAGAGAGTAGTAGAGTAGCAGAGAATGAGTAGTAAGAGTGAGTATTTGAGAGTAGTGGAGTAGGAGAGAGTACGTAGTAGAGAGTAGTGGAGAATATTCCAAAGTTTGGCACAGCACCACTTGCACAATAAGTCCAATCAAATCATATCACTTAGAGTCCTTATTGAAGCACTGAATCTTGGTGTATATTCAAATGCTTTTATTTTCCTTAAGTTTATGTACCACAGCCAGCCGAAACGTTTCGTTCTGTACAACAGCACTTCTTCAGGGTGTTCTTATTTCCTTCAAGTTATGTCGGTATCCTGTTGTCATATAACTAGATATTTCTTCCAAATGTTAGACGAGACGTAAGTACATTCTTATTCAAAGTGACTAGGTATCAATTTTACCCACACAATTCGGGCAGACTTGAGTAATTTATAGCATCCTCAAAGTCAGTCTTTCAAAAATTCCAAAGTATAGGACATGATAATCCAAATCCAAATGTTTCTCAAGAAAAGTCATTTTCAATCGTTTGGAATATCGGTGTTTGGGCAGATATGACCCAGGGACCCCCAGTATGCAAGGGGAATTAGTCCCCCCTCTGCAAACCCGCCAGTGGCCTGCGTTGAAGAGAGGTGTAAAAAGGGGCATAGCCTCATTACACCTCTGTGCAATGCAGCCCCCTGGCGCATACTGGAGGTTCCAGGTGGGCTAGTTGGCCCCCAGGGACCCCTAGTATGCAAGGGGAATTAGTTCCCCCTCTTCAAACATGCACGGTGCTGCGTTGCAGAGAGGTGTAAAAAAGGGTGTGGCCTCATTACACCTCTCTGCAATGCAGCCCCCTGGCGCATACTGGAGGCTCCTGGTGGGCTAGTTGGTCCCCAGGGACCCCCAGTATGCAAGGGGAATTAGTTCCCCCTCTGCAAACGCGGCAGGGGGCTGCGTTGCAGAGAGGTGTAACAAGGGGCATAGCCTCATTACACCTCTGCAATGCAGCCCCCTGGCGCATGCTGGAGGTTCCAGGTGGGCTAGTTGGTCCCCAGGGGCCCTCAGTATGCAAGGGGAATTAGTTCCCCCTCTTCAAACATGCACGGGGGCTACGTTGCAGAGAGGTGTAAAAAGGGGCGTGGCTTCATTACACCTCTCTGCAATGCAGTCCCCTGGCTCATACTGGAGATTCCTGGTGGGCTTTCAGGTCTTATATATTTAGGAATTAGCATTAAAAAAACCTTTGAAATTCACTGAAAAAAACATAGGTTTCAGGCCTTATATAGTTAGGAAATAGCATCTAAAAAACCTTGCAAATTCACTGAAAAAAACCATAGGTTTCAGGCCTTATATAGTTAGGAATTAGCATTTAAAAACCTTTGAAATTCACTGAAAAAAACATACGTTTCAGGCCTTATACAGTTAGAGATTAGCATTTTAAAAACCTTTAAAATTCACTCAAAAAACTATACGTTTTAGGGTTGTTATAGTTAGCTGGACATTTCACTCATACAAAACCATTGGAATTGCTCCTATATAGTTAGTTGTACTAACTATATTTCGCACTTATATCAAATGCGCTCGGGTGCTTCCGGGTGCGCTTACACGGTGCGTATCATGGGAACGTGGCTACGTGATACGTCACGATGAGGTTTTCGTTCACGGCAATAGCGCAAACGGGACGCTCACCGGTACGCGCACCGGGGCGCGCCGCAAGATTGCGCTTTCCGGTGCGCACACCGGTACACGCACCGGGAGCGCTCCAGGGCAAAAAAATAAAAAATCAATTTAAAAAATGAAGAATATACATAAAAAAATAGTATTACATAAATATACAATAAAGGATTCATTATAAAAAATATTATATTTGATAGCAATAGAAATTTGCTATTAAAAAACCTTTGAAATTCATTGAAAAAACATAGGTTTGAGGCACTATATATAGTTAGGAATTAGCATTTACAAAACCTATGACATTCACAGAAAAAACCATAGGTTTCACACCAGTTATAGTTAGGAATTAGCATTTAAAAAACCTATTAAATTCACTGAAAAAACCATAGGTTTGACACCAGTTATAGTTATCTGGAAATTTTACTGACATAAAACCATTGAAATTACCACGTTATAGTTAGTTGGACTTACTATAACTTGCGCGCCTGCAATGCACTGCTGATGACGTCACATCTTACATCACTCATGACATGGTCAGTGACATCACTCATGACATCACTGATGACACCATCCTTGTGACTGAGTGACAGACCTCCTTTCAGTGTAATGTAACCCTTGAAACACATATTCAAAAATAGAAACTAAAATTTTCAAAAAAATAGAGATACCCATACCAGTTACAACAACCAATTCAATAATACCACCATCTATATACACATCCACTCATTCACCAACAGTTCTATATAGTCACTCATACATATATTCACTCATCATATGTAGTAAAACGCCTATACATCCTGTTACGCACCGACTGTCATCCAAAAGTTACTCACACACATAATCACACATGCAAATAAACTATTGAACATCCATTTATTTGCGTATACAGCTATACACACACTACCACCTTACTTCTAAGGAAACTTACACATACTTACTCTCTTAAACAATCACTTATAGAAACACATACTTATTTAAACAAGAACTCTTTCAATCTCTCACTCTCACATATACTCACTTATATACATCAATACTCACATATACTAGATTAAAACATATGTAGTTACTGATAAAGACACTAGTGAGACAGTCATTCACTCACTAACACACACATAAACACACTCCTCCACCCATACAGGCCTGCACATATGCTGTCTTCAAAACACATACAAACAGTGAGTCAGTCATTGATGCATCTATGTGCTAAGTAACACCCCCACCAAACCATACAGACACTCATACTGATACTAAAAAAAACATCAAACAACCCATATACACACACAGGTAGCTACTCACCAACCCATGCAGCCACTTATACACAAAGTGAAACACTAATACAAACATTTAAATATTTAAACAATACTCGCTAATATGTGTATTCACTAAGATACACTTAATAAGCCAGTTAACCAATTAATTTTTTTTTAAACAAACATCCATTAAGACACTTATTTAAACATTTATTCTTCCATCGACCTTTACATATACATATATAAAACATATTTATTTTTCAGAAAGACACACATTCACTGGATGGTGTCATCAGTGATGTCATGAGTGATGTCACTGACCATGTCATGAGTGATGTAATATGTGACGTCATCAGCAGTGCATTGCAGGCGCGCAAGTTATAGTGAGTCCAATTAACTATAACGTGGGAATTTCAATGGTTTTATGTCAGTAAAATTTCCAGCTAACTATAACTGGTGTCAAACCTATGGTTTTTTTCAGTGAATATATATATATCTATACAAATATAATAAAGAGAGAGCCCAAACCTTTGAGGCGGGTAATCTCAGGAACCACAGCACCAATCACAACACCCAATACAGCGTTGGAAAGGGCAGTTGCAGCAGAAGGACATAGGCTATGCAGATGCCCACCATATACATTTAAAAGGTAAAAGAACCGTGCCAGCAAAGTAGTCCCTTGTGGGCGTGTCTGAGTTGTGCTGTGGGCGTGTGCTGGGGGCGTGACTAACGCTGGGGGCGTTTGGTACGTTCCGGCCTTCATGCCTGGTCTCATATTGTGTGCTAATCCCATCCTGCTCCCTTTAAATACCCCTGTACCCCATAATCATAAGCCACCCTTTCTCCTTAAAATACCCCAACACCCTTAAGCACTAACCCATCTTAACCCTATAAATAGACCCTGTACCCCAAAAGCCAAACCTAGCCCTGAACCCTATAAATACCTCTGTACCTCAAAACCCAAACCTACCCCTGAACCCAAAAATACCCCTGTACCCCAAAACCCAAAACTAGCCCTGATCCGTAAAAATACCACTGTACCCCAAAACCCAAACCTACACCTGAACCCTAAAATACCCCTGTACCCCAAAACCCAAACCTAGCCCTGAACCCTCAAAACCCAAACCTCCCCTGAACCCTAAAAATACCCCTGTACCCCAAAACCCAAACCTAGCCTGAACCCTAAAAATAACCCTGTACCCCAAAACCCCAAACCTACCCCTGAACCCTAAAATACCCCTGTACCCCAAAACCTAAACCTAGCCCTGAACCCTAAAAATACCCCGTACCCCAAAGCCCAAACCTACCCCTGAACCCTAAAAATACCTCTATACCCAAAAACCCAAACCTAGCCCTGAACCCTAAAAATACCCCTGTACCCCAAAACCCTTACGTATCCCTAAACCCTAAAACTACCCCTGTACCCCACACCCCAAAACTATATCTGAACCCTTAAAATACCCAAACACCTCAAAACATATACCTCAGTACCCCAAAACATATACCCCTATACCCATACTTACCTTATCCAAACATTAAAAAAAAACATACTTTTACCATTCATGCATTAACAACAAATTTCTTTGTAAATGTATGCGTGGTAAAAGCATATAAAATGTAATGTCATGCATTATAATGGCATTGTGGAGTCATGGTACTTTTGTGATGAAAGTATGCGGACTGATGGTATGCAGAAAGAAATGGGTGTTTACCCTCCCTGGGTAAGTACATTGGTGGCACGGCGGCCCACATCTCCAGTAACTTACTCATATTTTTTCACCACCCATTTGAAAAATGCACAGGTCTCTCTCATTGATGGCCAGCACCGACATACACTTTTAGACACACCTCCCGCCACAAGTTCTAGAATTGCAAACTTTAGAGCTGGGGAGCTACGTTTGAATCTCGGCATCAGCTCAACATCCTGTGATTCCAGGCAAATCGCTTTGTCTCCCCATGCCTACCACAAATGAATGTGTTTTTCTGTAATGTAAATTGTGCTCATGCCATGTTGTCGAGTTTGTGCTACATATTATTGCAAGGAAAAATAAAGTAGGGAAACTCGAGTTCACACACTACTGAACGAGCACTCTTAAGTGCATCAGCAGTGCACTGTGAATCGGAGCGTTTCACAGGCCTGTCACAGATAAGAAATGCTATCAAAACGAAATCCTACAAAACAGTATACTACTGGCCGGCAACAACGTCGGGACGGGCTGCTAGTATATATACACACAAAAGAAACACTGTTCTCAGCATTAGGAGGCCTCAGACTTTGTGCTTAACTCCATGGCTGCTAAGGCAATTCCCCTCCTGTGCTGGGAATTGCTATTTGACATTATTTTATGACGAGCTGGGCTCGTCATCAGTATACGAGGAGGCTACACCATGACGAGCCCAGCTCGTCATCAGCTTGGAAGGGGTTAAGTACCATTTATTGGTGCTTTCACAGGGATGAAACAGCGTGCAACTAAACAGTTACTTCAGCCTTCATTGTCCATATGCGTTTCGGGAGCGATCTCTCTTGGTCACTGGAACATGTTAAGCGCGTAACAAAAGGTTCACTCTTTTCATTGTAAAAGAATTTGTGAAATAGCTTTGAAGGTGCACAGCGCTCAACAGCAATTCCCAGGACTAGTCAGCCTTCAATCAGAAGTCTGTTAACTGAGTAACATCAAATTCAATTGGAGTTACTAATGGGAGAAGGGCAGCATAAGGCACTTTTTATATAGGACGTTATTATTATTATGATTTTTATTATGATTATTGCTATTATTTAGGTAGTTTCCTTTTAATTTGTTTTTTGTATGTCACCATCAATATGTCCCTTTCCAAAGATATTCTCTCAGATGTTTCATTAAATTAAAAGAGTGATGTTAAGTAATCTGAAAGCCTAGAAACAGTGGCACCTTATGACCCTGTACAGGACAATACCGATGATGGTCTTAACATCATTACCTGGAACATAGCAGGTATTGCCAGTAAATTAACTACCCCTTTTTGGAACACCTTTATTAGACAGGGGCATGATATAATTTGTCTCCAGGAGACGTGGCATAGAGCCCAAATACAAGTTGAGGGGTGTACATCGTATAATGTGGATGCAACAACCCCCTCAGCAGGAAGAGCAAAAGGTGGACTTCTGACTTTGGTATCAACCACCATAACAGAGTTTATCGCTGGTAGCTGCGTAGAGGTGGCCCCGTATGCCCAGATTCTGCACCTGGCACATGTTAAGGGCAGGGACATAGTTATAGTCAACTTCTATAACAGCATCATAGGAGTAAATCGGGGCATGATTGTACAAGATATAGAGCGGGCAATAGAGGGAGTATTAGAGCAAATAGGTGACCCCCCTGTAATCATTTGGGCGGGAGATTTAAACATCCAAGCATGCAGTCACGCATTGAAGGGGATCTGTGGTCATCGAGGGGAGTACTATAGCGGAGGTAGTAATGTGTATAACCATTTCCCACATACTAACTACGGAAGCGCTTTGAATAATTTAGCCGCTAAATTGGATCTGGAGCTACTAGATTGCACAAAGAATAGAAACAATGTAGAGTGCCCGTCATTTAAAGGTAAGGATGCTCACTCTAACATTGACCACATTCTTGTGTCCAACCTATGGGTAATCGAGCAGACAGTGAGCGATCATAACAGTATATCGCTAGTACTATATGGATGGGGCGAAAAACCCATACTCATGGAAGACCCGTTCAAGGGATTACAGCAGAAAGATCGAACGGTATGAGAATCAAGTGGGTTAGAATCAACCCCGCCCAATTTATGAGGGAAGTCCTTCTAAAATGTAGTGTGGAAATAGATTATTGTCTTGGTTCCAATGTGATGTCAGGTAATCTACTCATTAACTTTTTAAAAATAACTAAAGTGATCGCCGAATTACTTACAGTTAGGACCCGAAAGTTGAGGAAAATTCGAGTGGTCTGGTTCGACAAGAATTGTGCTCAGACATTAAACAAACTGAAATTAGCTCTAGATACCAAGCCCAGAGACATTGTAAAAATTAGAGAGGAGCGCCATAATTATAAGATCTCACTGGCCACTAGAAAAAAAGAACTTCAAAATGAGGCTTGGGCCAATTTGGACATGGCAGCCGCAGCAAAAAATCATAAATTATTTTGGGAAACCATCAATAGCCCGCTCCTAAAGAATGACAACATCCCTGAAATTAGCTCACATGTTAGTTGCCGCGCTTAGATAGCCCACTTTACTGGGATTTTTAATTCTGATTTTAATACAGATGGGTTGATACTGGATACAGATATAGCAGCCAGTCCAAAATGGCAAAAAAGCAGCTATCTGTGACCCTAACCGAGGTGACCGAGGCAATTAGAAAGAGTAAGGGCGGTAAAGCCCCGGGCCCCGAGGGTATGCCCATGGACTTTTATAAACATGAAATGAACTTATGGGCACCTATTCTGACACGCTATTTTAATGCTGACATAGAAGATAGGCACCCACCAACATGGGGCCAGTCCATTATCGTACCCCTTTACAAGAAAGGCTCCAGGTCAGAGGCACGTAACTACCGCCCCATCTCGCTTCTGGACTCATCAATTAAAATCCTTAGCCGTGTCCTCTTAGAGAGACTGGAAGCCTGGGTAGAGGAAAATAACATATTATCCCCAGTGCAGTACGGGTTCAGAAGGGGGATGGGAACAATAGAGCAGTGTGTGAACCTAGAACTAACCATCAGTAAATACACAAAGGCCAAAGAAGGCAACCTATTTTTGTGCTTTGCCGATTTAAGCTCGGCTTTTGACCTGGTGGAACATTTGCTCTTATGGCCAGTTTTACTAGAAATGGGCACCCCTACTGAAATCATTCATTTGCTGGCTAGACTCTATGAAAACTTTTCCAGTAAAGTCAGATTCGGTACTGCTGGCGAATGCACACCTTTCTTTAGAATCAACAGAGGCATTCGGCAAGGATGTGTTCTTGCCCCTCTTTTATTTTCTTTGTTCATAAATCATATCGACCAAATCCTAAGAACAACCCAAGCAGATGCCCCCATTATAAACGGTAATCCTATTCCAATCCTTTTATACGCAGACAACGCGGTCCTCCTCTCCCGGACCCAAAATGGTCTGCAATGTTTAATTAATAGGTTTCAGACTTTCATAGAAAGTAGAAAGCTAATAATCAATAAAGGAAAAACATTTATAATGTCATGTGGAAGGAAGACAAGGAAGAATAGGACCTTTTATTTAGATGGGGAGAAATTGGAAACTGTAAAAAAATTCTGCTATTTGGGTATTACATTTTCAGGAGACGGAAGGTGGACTAACGAACAGGAGAACGTTCGTTTAAAAATGGTCAGGAATACCAGAAGCGTTTTTAGATTTGCAGCAAAATTAGGTGGCCGTACAATACAAGAGATGGTGTCTATCTATAACTCCAGATGCATATCATCAGCCCTGTATGGTGCGGGGATATGGGGCTATCATACTCAGAGTGGTAATCAAATCCAGCATGAAGAGAATGCCTTTTTGAAACGACTGCTTTGTGCCCCGGCTGCGGCCTCAAATGAGTTAACACATAGGGAAGTGGGCTTGAACTATGTTAAGGACCTGGTAGCCTTGCGCCCCCTGGCCCTATGGCGCTCAATCTGGTCAAAAGAAGAAACTAAATTCACTCAGGATTTGATTATAGACTGTTTAAAGCTCGACCACCGCTCAAAAATACCCTGGTTATGCCATATTCAATCTTGGTATAAAACCCTCTATGATTTTGATGTTTTCAGAGAGCCTACAATGGGGGCAGGTCCATCAAAAAAAGAGCTTAAAGTCACTTTCCTGAACCACAAAAGAAATACCAGAATGATAGAATATGCAAAACAAAGCACGTTTAACTCTTATTTAGAGTAGAGCGTTAGCAATGGTTTCCAGTCATACCTTACTGTTGTTACCAAAAGCTCCCATCGCTTTGTTTTAACCCGCCTACGCCTAGGAATTGTACATCACCTAGTAGCATTCCCGCTGACCAAGCAACCCGGCTCATGTTTATGCCCCTGTGACAGCACTTCAAAGCAGAGTAGCTGTCATTTTATGTTGTTCTGTAAATTTTATGTTCCTTATAGGAAATTTTATTTGAAACCCATCTTTTTTAAACATGATATACATAGCACCAAGAAAGCTATGCAGCTGATGTATAATTTAGGGAGCCCAGACATATGTTTCCATGTGGCTGCATACATCTTAAAATGCACATCTGCATGGAAATCAATTATAGTATGAATTCAATACATGGTTTTAACTTATATGTATTTTATTAATATTAGCTTGCACATGTATATGCATTGTATCTATATTAGCCAGCATATGTATATAAAATGTTTTTAAATATATGCATTTTGTTATTGCAATTTTGCACATGCGCCTGATAATGAATATCTTATATTGTGTTTGCCAATTTTGCACATCTGATTAATTCGTTATTGCATATTATGATCGTGGTCTCATACCAAACTGTTAAGACATGTATCTCCTACGACAAATGTTGCTACCACGAAAAGTAAATCCCTTGTTATGCGTCAACCAGAACTAATAAGGAGCATACAATGCTGTTTTTTTTTTGGGGACTTGATAAATTAGGGCTTGATGTAAATACATGATGCACATGTAATTTTTATTTTGTATTGGTTGCTATATGGTTATATTTATATATACCGAATAAAGCACTTTTGACCTGAACTGAAGTAATCTTCATAACAGGGGGCCAAAGGGTCAAACTAGTCAGCCCATCCTCAAGGCACCTGATTCAATAGGCAGGTTAGAATGCCACTGTCTCAGACATTTGTAACAAGCATAAGACACAGCATACTCATTGGCATCAAGGAGGTAATTTAGAAGTATGCAGTAATGTGACAGCCACCAAACAATTGATCATGTCCTGCCTGCCCGCCTCTTACTACCCTGACTCATTTTACTGTACCAAGTAGGGTGGTCTTCCTGATAGGGGGTCAATTTCATGCTTCACCATTAAAGTAGCATGCCTACATGGTTGGTATTGATAAAAAATAGTGTTATGGAGGCTGCCAAGTTAGGCTATCTGGGCCCACTGAAGAGTATTCATGATGGAATAGCGGGTGGTGGCTTGGCTGTCGGAAATCAATGTCAGTCCTGGAGAGAAAGCTTCTAAACATTCTTCAGATGCTGAATGAAAACTCCCGGCATGAGGGGCATTGATTATGAGAGACTTGGTGAGGAAATCCCTGCTTTGGGGACCCATATGTGCACCTTTATAAGTGATGATATTTCCACCATGGTGTCTTGTCATGGCAGAACTGCTGTCAAATTATTTTTGGGGACACATTATTTCTGTGGCCCTAGTGGAGGAAACTTGAACTGACACTCCAAAGATGTTTGAGGGTTAGTATGCAGGAGCATAAGTGCTGTGCCTGGTATGACTGCGGTGGCCACAGTTTATTTGGGGCAGAGTTACAAGCCCATTGCGACACTTTTGAGCCACCATTGGGTCACTTTTTTGTGATGCTGTGGCAGTGTAAACAATGTGCCACATTGCGGCCCATTTACAACGTGACACATCTAGGGAGATGCATCACCTTGTAAAGCCATGTGCCATATTATACCTACGTCAGATATAATGTATGCAAGGTGGGTGTTTCCATGCAGGAAAGCCTTGTAGAATTGACGCAGTGAAATCATCAGAGATTTCACTGTGCCACTTCTAGGATGCCACTGCATCAAAACCCTATGCCTGCTTGGAGCTGGCATAAGGAGTAACGCAGTGTATTAGAAATAGGCCTCCCCATGCATTTCTGGCGTTGCACCGTGCTTGCGACACAACTGCATCAATGTATAACTTTTCCGCCGACAGATGTATCAAAATGTCTGACGCATCTGTCAATCATTGAGCCATGGTACACCGTATTATAAATGCAGCGCATCCATGGTTGAGCAAGGGTTTCGCACGCAGGCGCAGGGAAACTGACGCATCTAAAGAGCTGCGTCGGTTTCTTGTCAATAAGCCAATTTGCATCGATGAAGGAACCATTTAAGTTGCGCCACTACAGATTTGTCAGCAGTTTGAAGAGGTGGTAGCGATTTTACTGTGTCGTTGGCCTGAGAACTCTCTATAATCATCAAAAAGATCAGACATAACTACAATCCAGTGTGGTTGACCTTTTGTTTTCGTTTCATTTAGGGGAAGCCGGGCATATCAAAGGAATCATAATGTAGTGTCTGTCATGCTTCGAAAGTGGCTTCAATATTGGCTTAATACCTACTGCCCATCCCCTGGGGAGATATATTTTCATGAAAGATTTATTTGCATTTTCCTGCTACAGATTTCGAGGCATATATTCAGCCACACAATAATTCCAATTGACAACAAATATTATGCAACGCATGAATAAAAAATTGTAGTACATATTGCATTGGGTCCAACTCTATTTATAAGAAAATGTTGAAGATGTGCTGAAAAATACTTCCGGTTTCTTAAAATAGAATAGTCATTTGAATCCGCAGCTGAAAGAGCAGCTTGTTTTCATAACGTCATCATATGGCAATACGAACAGTCTTCCATAAGTGTAACAGACTGTAGCAGTGGATATTCACTTTGAGATTTTGCAATTGTATCAACAAACACGTGTAGCCATAGCCACACGTTGCAAATGTGAATATGATGATGATGAAGAGTTCCATTGCACCAGTGATAGTGGGGTTACGTCAGCAGTAAATCTATAACATTTAATCAAGTAGTTAATCTAGTGAATTTAGAACACCTGGAAAGTAAACACAGAGGGCCTACTTTATGAAAAGTGATGCATCGCTGAGTGAAAACCGGGATCCGTCACTTTCCATTGCGCCCTCCTTGCGACATGATGGCTGTATCATATTTACAGTATGATGCATCATGTCACAAGGAGGTACAGATACGATGTATCTGTAGGCACAAAAGTGACGCATTACTGGAATGTGTCACAAAAGTGACGCAACTCCAGCAATGTGTCCTTTCACATGGGGCAAACCCCATGTGTAAGGGCCTGCGTCAGTCTTCCGCCTGCTGTGAGGCAAGCGTAAGATATTGACGCATTTGCATCCTAGAAGTGGCGCAGTGAAATCTTATAGATTTCACTGCATCACTTCTAGGAGGCGTACATGCATGGGAATGCCCCTGCATACATTATACCTGGCGCAGGTATAATGTGGCGCAGGGGTTTACAAAGTGACACATCTACCTAGATGCGTCACTTTGTAAATATGACGCAGCATGGCGCATGTTTTACCCTGCTGGTGCATCACAAAATGTGATGCACCAGCGGATCAAAAGTGATGCAAGGGCTCATAAATAAGACCCAGAGTACAATTCACAAAGATGGAGGTAGCTATACACATGCGACCTATGCAATTGTGCAAGTTACGGGATTACTGAATGGTGAAGAGCCCATTGTGAAAATTGGTATCAGGGAATTGATGTAGCCCATGTAAATCCAAATTATTGGCCTATAACACCGTTAGCAGAGTTTTCTGTTTTTCCTACAGTCTTTCACTGGCACAATTTACCTCCTCCGCCATAAAAAAAAAAATAACTTGCCATCTAAACCCACCCATATTAGTTGGTGCTGAAAATGGATGTGCCATTTTCTCGCAAGTTAACTTAAAGCAGTTATCCCCGTAACAAAGAAACTGGATTGTTGCAAACAATCCTTTCTTTCTCAAAACAGCCTAAAAGGACGCCCAAATCCCACTTTTAACATCAGAAATCCCATTCGGAAACTTTGCATTCAACGAGTTGTAATTGTAGTATGAGCATGTATTATGGAGTCGTTTTGACATACAAACCTTCTAACTTTGCACACCTTGAGCAAGGACATCGCTAATTCATTAAAATGATTGCAAAGCCATAGGTACCGGCTAGAACAGGAGCAGCTAGTTTCCTTTTTCACAATGGTAATTTTCTCTAATTCTAATAAAGGTATACAGGTAAATCCTGAATAGAGGCCCAACAGAAGCTGAGATCAGCGGTGGCTCGTAAAAGCACACATAGGGGCTGCTTGTACTTGTAGAACAGTAATGGTCATATTTATGGCCAAGTCATGCAGTGCAGCCCAGCAAGTCAATTTCAATTTCAATTTCAAAAAGCTTTATTCGAATTGTGCAAACAGATTCATAAAAGCATACAGATAAAAGTCATATTTAGGAAAGACAAGTCTAATACAGCTTAAATGACTACATATTAAATACACAGTTAAAAAGAGATAAAAGGTCTGTTAAAAAGTTTTTAAAATAGTAAGAAGCATGATAAAATAAAAGTAACAAAAAGTTCATTTTAGGTTGTAAGCATTCCAACTACTGGGCACGTACAGGTACAAATTTCGATTTACATCGTATTCCTATACCTCACGATTGCTCTCAGGAAACAGGATACAATTCCAATGGTGCACTTGTTGTCTAGGGATCTTAACTTGTCATATACCTCTCTACAAGACCTCAAGCCCCATGATACAAGCATAGGTTTCAGCAGTTTCTTCCTCCGATGGCTATAAAAAGTGCAAAGAAGAGTACAATGTATGTTTGACTGATATGAGACATCATCACAAGGACAAGTTCTTTTTTCTTTTGACCAGTCATTGCACTGTGGGAAGGAAACAAGTCTGTAAAAGGTATCTAGGCAAAAGTAGGTCAAGAGCATATGGTGAAAAGGGGGTTGTTTAATCAGAAGATACAACTGAATGCCCTCATTATCTGTTATCGTGCTCCATGACTGTCTTCTTACATCTTTCTTCCCGCCATCTTTTACTCTCAAGGGGTTGTAGGAGAGATTTTTTGAGGGCAGTTCTGGACACATTCTCCATACTATCTGGGTTGGAGAAGTATTCAGGATGCCCAATTTCATACAAAATATATATATTTTTTTTTATTGCAAGATTATATAGACATTTCCAACAACATTACATATTTGTGCCTACATCCCTGAGGCCGGCATGACAGGTCTCAAGTGAGTGGTATACAAGCATGCATTCGGGTCTTCTCTGGTCGTAGGTATGCTATTGATCCGATAGTTTGTTGGATCACTAGGAACAAGTTAGATATGCACATAGTGATAACTTGCATTTTGTATTTTATGTAAAACTAAAATCTCAATACGTGACTCAGTATTAACACACATAAAGTATACTTTGCTGACCGATATCAGCGCTACCCTGCTAGATGTCATGTCTGCAAGTCTTACACGATTACACCTCTTCTTCCACCCGCTCCTCCCACCAGCTCCTACTGTATCAGACCAAGCCTGTGTCCATTGTGCGTGTCACATTCTGTAACCCTTGGCCATCAACCAATGTCTTCCTCATCCTCTGAGCTATCAATATCATCCTCTTGCAATGGTTCACAGATGTCCCCTCTGTACGTGTTCCAGGGCTGCCAAATTCCATTCCACTTACGCGGATTGGCTCTCACTTTGTACACCGCCCTCTCTGTGAACATGAGCATATCCATATTCCTACTCCATTGTGCCAGGGTGGGGAGTTCTGCCGTCCCCCATTTTTGTGCAATGTACGTTTGGCTGTCATGAGGCCTATCGTGGTCCACATCCTACCATAATATGTTAAATCTGTAGGTCCCCATACGTTCAGCAGGCACACACGTGGGTCCAGTGTTAGTGAGGTGTCAAGTGTTTGTGCGATGGTGCGGAGTACTCGCTGCCAATATCGCACGAGGCCCGTGCAACTCCAAAGTGTGTGTATGAAAGTGCCTTCTTCACCGCAACCCCTAAGACAATAAGGGTGATCCGCCCTCTGTAATTTATGTAAGGTAGTTCTCGTGTAGTATATCCTGTGTAGGATTTTCAATTGTACCAGGCGGAACCTAGCTGATATGCCAGCCTCACGTGGGGATGCAATAGCTGCGTTCCAATCAGATTCGTCAAAGTCTCCTACGTCCTCTACCCATTTATCTTTTAGTTTCCCCAGTGGGTCAGGTAGGTTATTAAGCAGTTTACGGTACGTTAAGGATGTCGCACCCTCCTGCATAAAGTCTGTGAGCAGACGGTCTTCAAGCGGGGAAGACTCTGGGGGTGTGGTATTCGGTGGGATCACTGCCTGAAGGGCATGCCTAATTTGTATGTATCTAAACAGTTTAGTGTCTCCTAGTTCGTACTGTTCCTGAAGGGATGCAAATGGGATCACCCCCTCTCTAGACCACATGTCTCCTACTGTTGATATCCCAATGTTGTCCCACTGGGTGAAACCCTTGATGCACCTCAAGTGTCCCAATGCCTTAGTGTCCCATAGTGGTGTGAGTTTCGTGATGATCCCTTCCCAGTGTAGTGTTGATTGTGCCCTGTACCACAGCTGCACGGTATGCTTGGTGGGTCCTATCAGTTTTGCCGCAATACCCTTGTGATACAGAGGCGCAAGTAGGCTGTTGGTGCCCAGTTGTGCCCTGTCCGCCTGAAATGCCGGGTCATCCTGTGGGGCGTGGACCCATTGATTGAGAATCTTGAGTTGAGCCGCCCAGTAGTACAATTGCATATTAGGTAATGCGATCCCGCCGTCGTACCAGCTCCTGTTAAGCTTCATGTGGGCTATTCGGGCCGGGCGATTCCCCCATAATAAACTCGATATCAGTGCAGTCACCCATTGAAAGTAGCTGGTAGGTATTAATGTTGGAGTGTTTTCAAGTATGTACAAGAAGCGCGGCAGTGCCATCATTTTAAATAATGCTGCTCTACCCAGCAATGTTAATGGAAGTTCCTTCCAGTGCTGTACGTCATTACGTAGCCGAATGAGAGGGGGTTGCAGATTAAGAGTAGTGAATTCCGTGGCGTCTCGGGTGACATATATCCCTAAGTATTTGAAGGAAGTAGTAGCCACTTCCAGAGGACAAGACTCCGGAAGGGGCGGGAGTGGACCCTTAAGCTCATAAATAGTCGATTTCGACCAGTTAATAGTGTAGCTGGACACCCGCCCATGTGAGTTGCATATTGTTAGGAGGTTTGGAAGACTACTGCTCAGGTCCGTGAGGTAAATCAACATATCGTCCGCGTACAAGGACACTCTATCTTCCCAGTTATGATCCCATCTAATCCCTTTCAATAGCGGCGTCTTTCGAATAGTAACTGCCAGTGGCTCTAGGACCAACGCAAAGAGGAGGGGTGAGAGCGGGCATCCCTGCCTAGTCCCCCGCGCCAAATGTATGTCATGTGATATGTGACCGTTTGCTACTACTCTCGCCACCGAATCTTTGTGCAGTAACCTGATCCAGGAGATAAAATTGGGACCAAACCCCATGCGCTAAGTACTGCGAATAGGTAGTTCCATTCCACCATGTCGAATGCCATTTTGGCATCCAGTGACAGTATCGCTGCCGGTTCCGTCAACAGTGGGGTTCTCGCCAGTACTCCCTGCACTCTACGAAGATTCAATGCCGTACTTCTGTGTGGCATGAAGCCAGATTGGTCTGGGTGGATCAGTTGGCCCAAGTACGGCATGAGCCTGTTTGCCAATAGTTTTGCTAGTATTTTCGCTTCAGGGTTCAGGAGTGAGATAGGCCTATAGGACTTACATTTGTTAGGCGGTTTGCCCGGCTTCGGAATGGCCACTATGGTTGCCATCCATTGGTCTTGGGGCAGCGTACCTTTCTCCCTACTTTCCTCATACATCTGGAGAAGGGGTTCGCTCAGGGATTCCGACATCATTTTAAACCATTCAATGGGCACCCCGTTGGGGCCCAAAGCCTTGCCCGAATGGAGTGCGTTGATAGCCAGCTGAATTTCATCGTTTGTCAAGGTGGAATCAAGGTCTTTCACCGCTTCCTCCGTCAGTGTCGGCAAGGACACATGACCGAGGGCAGCCCGAGCCTCTTCCTCTGTCACAACTACCGCTGGGGTGTATACTTCGCTAAAATGATCGTCCAATGCATCTACGATTTCCTCCGGCCGTGTATGTACTGTCCCATGTGTGTCTGTAATTTGCAGTATATTCCTGCTGCCACCCTGTTTCCTATCGAGCCATGCCAAGAGCTTACTAGCTTTGTCCCCAATGTCATAGACCCTGTGTTTAGTGGCTGCAATATCCGCCAAGGTTACTCGCCTCAGGTGGTCATCCAGGCGGCGTTGATGTAATTGTAGGGAATGTAGTGTGTCATCGGATGGATCTGCCATATGAGCAGTGTTAGCCCTTTCGAGGTCCAATTCCAGCTCTAAAACTTCCCTCCCTTGCGTTCTCTTGTGGTGTGTTATCACTGCAATGGCTTGCCCTCTGAACACTGTTTTATATGCTTCCCACAGTATTGAAGGTGATGCTACCGAGGACTGATTTTCTTCAAAATAATGTTGGGTCGCTTTCTTCAGGTCTTTACTAACGGATGGAATTTTAAGATACCCTGGAAAGATCGGGTAGACCCTCTTGCGCGTCTTTTCTAAGCTAGACAAGGTTAAAGTAATCGGTGAATGATCCGAAATACCCCTTGGTTTTATCTGCGCTTCGTCTATGGTAACAAGACCGCTCCCTAATGTGAGGAAGTAATCTATCCTTGAGAGACTATTGTGCATTGCTGAGTAATAGGTGTATTGCAGTTGTTCTGGGTGCAGTACGCGCCATACATCCACCAACCCCTGCGCCTCCAGAAATCCATGAAGCTTGCTGGGACTGTCTGTGTGTGCTCGTACAGGGAATCGATCACAAGTGTTATGTAGTATTGTGTTAAAGTCTCCTCCTATGATTAAATCCCCTTCTGGGAGTTCCAAGAGGAATTTGCCGAGGTCTGGCAGTGCCACGGCATGCAGCGCTGGTGGGATGTAAACCGATACTACATTCAACGGCTTGCCCTCCCACTGGCCATGAACCGCCGCGAAGCGGCCCTGATCGTCTATCTTTGTGGACTGTATTATGTATTGGGAGGATTTTCGCAGTAATATGCCTGTACCACGGGACCCGGAGGTGAATTCCGCGTGTGCAATCATGCGGTAGCCCCGTCTATCCATCGCCTGTGTGGCAGCACCCACTAGGTGTGTCTCCTGCAAAAGGACTAGGGCGGGACCCAATCTCTTAATTCCCTGTAAAACCAAGCCTCTTTTGACCTTATCTCTCAGTCCCCTAACGTTCCATGACATGATTTGTAGCGGGGCTGTCAGGGTGACACGATCTACTCTGGCCATGGCAGTGGCTTGTAGCGGGGCCTACCTAGTGTCTCCGGATTCATCCTATCCCGCACCCCGTGGAAAGATTTTATCTGGGAGCGGGCCCACCGCCTTGTACATGGGGCAGTGTGTCCGACCAGGAGCAGAACAGGTGTGTCGCCAGCAGGCCCACTGTCTTGTGCCCTTACTTGTGTCCTGTGACGTTTTGCAGTGGTAGTGTTATACAGTATAGTGTGGTTGTGAATCAAACCCGTAACCTTTAGGACCAACTGATCCAGAACAGTAACCATCCCCTTTCCCTTAATCTCCCCCCTCCCTGCCCCCCTGCTACACAGACTCAAAACTGCCCGCCCCCCAACTTAGCAGAGTGCATGCCCCGTCCCCCCAACAGTGTACTTGCGCGCCGGGGTAAAGGACTCTCCGAAGTCAGCGGCCCCTCAGAATCTTTCCCAGAGGTCCATCGCCCAGTGTCCAAACGCGGGCCTTAGGCGGGCAGCACAATAAATCCGACAGAATGTAAATCCTGGAAATCATTGTTCTTCGTTGTCGTCTTCACCCATATCTTCCCTCAAGGGTGAGCCGCTTTCTATCCCCCCTCCTGATGCTTGGGACTCCGGGTGACGTCCGGCGTTACGACCCTTCTGGTGCCGGTTAGATCGCCGAGGGTGGGCGTTTGTCCTCCACCCCTCCAGCCAGTCTTGCGCGGATTCTGGGGTATCGAAGAACCAAGTTTTATTTTCCGCTACAACCCGCAACCTGGCCGGGAAGAGCATTGAATATGGGATCTCTCTCGCTCTAAGTTCTTTCTTCACTTCAAAAAATGTTCTTCTCCTGCGTGCGACATCCGCCGTATAATCTGGGAAGAAAGCCACAGTGGAGTTCTGAAGTCTAATAGGGGGGATGTCCGGGCAGCTTGCAAGATGGCATCCCGATCCCGGAAATTGAACAGTCGTGCGACAATAGGCCGTGGGGTCGCCCCCGGTTTTGGTTGGCCACCTGGCACGCGGTGCGCCCTCTCCACAGAAAAGAAAGTGGACAGCCCTTTCGGTTTAAGTTCATTCGTGATCAGGCTTTCAACGTACAAGTCCATGGCTCTCGTGCCTTCTGACTCTGGCACGCCAATTATGCGGATGTTATTCCGTCTAGAGCACCCTTCCTGCTCATCGAGCTTCCCACGCAGTACCTTGTTGTCTGTCGCCAACTTCTCCACTGCCTGCTGAAGTTCAGACACATCCTCCACTAGGGATTTTGTTACCACTTCCATGGCGTTGACCTTCTCTGTCATTTTATGGAAGTCTGCTCTAATCAATGTAATATCGGTCAAAATCGAGCCCACTGTCGTTTGTAGTTGTGCCAAGGCCTGCATCACGTCATCCAGCGTCGCTTTCTTACCCCCTGGTGCCTCCACGGATTTGCCGGCTGTCTCTCTCCCTGTCGTCGGGGAGGTGGCTGGCTTGTCGCAGTCGTATCGGTCTATTCGGTTCTGTGTGGTGCCACTCTTGGGTCCCTTCCCCGCCATGCCTGTGTTCTTCGCGGTCTTCAGGCACTCCCTATCTTGAGGATCACGTCCACCTCTCCTGCGATTAATGTTGTGTACTGACGTCTGTGCCCGTGCTCGTGGTCAGGCAGGGGGCTTCGTATCTGCCCAGGGGTGATTGCGAGTAGAGTTCTGCAGAGCCACACCGCCCCGTTCGTGCCAGGTGAGTTCTATAGGAGGAGACCCGCTCTGCAATGGTGATTGTACCCAGCTCTTCGGGCCTGTGATGCGTGTCACAGTTCAATTCCAACGCAAAGGGCCAGATATCAGGGGGTGCCCACTCATGGTGCCATACAGGGGTGCCAGACGTCCCCCCGCCGCCTATACCACTGAGGACGTGCATTGGCAACAGGTGGTCGGACCCACCTGTAGGGCACAGCTAGGTTGTGCGCGTCACCTCGTCTCTGCGTCCCCAAGTTCAGGATGTGTTGTCCCTCGGTTGTATGCCCTCTGGGTGGGTCAGCCAGACAGTTTGCGGTGACAGTAGCACCCCGCTGTCGTCGTTTGGGGCCATCGCTGGAGGTGTGTCACGGGCCCCTGTGTTTACTGCAGACCGCGGCGCCGTGTAGCCGGTGTAGATTCCCGCAGTCTAGTGGCACCTTCGAGGGTGCTCCTGCCTCCCCAGCGGCATGCGTCCCGTGCTGATGGCCCCACCGGTGGAATCCAGAGTAAGGTGCGGGGGGTACCGCAATCTTCCGACGTCCCTCCTGTCTCGTGAGGCTTGGTGTTGTTCCCCACCCGCCCGAGGTACACACAGTCGTCAGGCCGGTTCCAGAGGTGTCTTCCACCCGCACTCACCGTGTCTCCTTGATCCGGGAGCGGAGCACGTAGCCAGCGAGTAGTCCGCGCCTGGTGTGCAATGACCTCCCCTTCTCATAAAATGGCGGCCACCTCCGTTTTCAGTAGCTGTGTTTTCAGTCTGCAGTGCACGATTCGGCCGCCGAGGCGAGGGGAAAAGTAGAGCAGGCGCGTCCTCCGTAGCTCCGATTCCGGTCGGAGTCCAGCCGATCGGTGCACTCTCCGGAGTTCGGCACACCCCCACGATGCAAGGGTACCCGGCGAGGGCTTCCGGTGTGGGTCCCCCGGAGCGGCTTCACTTCCTGATGGGCAAGGCTGTCAGGACAATCCCCGGCTTTAGCAATCCGTGCGGGCCAGTCCGCAGCTCCGTCGGCACTCGACCTCCAGATGTCGGATTCGGGTACCGCTGGCCGCCACTTGCACCGCCCGGTCCTGGGATCTGGTTCCCTCCTGCGGGGGTGAAAAAATGTATCGGATCGTGTGCTGGATTGTAGGAGAGGCCGCCTCAACCACGGAGCCTGTCCCTTATGCTGCCGCCATCATCGGCTGCTAGCCACGCCCCCATACAAAAGATGTTTAACATAGGTAAACCATTTGATGTTAGTGGGTCCATCACATGTCAAACAATCCTTTACTATCTCTCTATTCAGGCTGGTACATGGATTAACCCACACATTGTGCCATAGCAAGACTGGGGCTCATTTAATGATGTCCGTGAGATACGGGAAGGCCACTTCCGTGTGTACCACATAAGTTGCCGTACTCTTTGGGGCGGCCAGTAGGTACAGTAGGAATCGATTCTCAATGCTTTGTATAGCCTCCACTGGCTCGATCCCCCAAAGACCGGCCCCATATGTCCCGGTAGAAACATATTTTGCCTTAAAAATCTGCAGCAACTCTCTTACTGGTCTACCATCTATTTTTTTGGCAAAGGTTACCAGAGCACCAGAGGCTCTAGTAAATGCAAGAGCCCTGGCAGTTACTGTGGGTTTCCATGAGCCCTTTCTCTCGAAATGTACACCCAGGTAACAGAATCTGTCGGCAAGCTCTACCCGTCTACCATCCAAAGTGATCAGACAGGGTGTTTTTCGTTTCTTGGGTCCGCAAGACATGGTGTAAGTCTTAGAAACGTTTACACTGAGACCTCTATTTTTCATGAAATCCGAGAATTTCAGCACCGCTTTTTGTAGACCAACCTTAGTCTGGGACAAGATTGCCGCGTCTTCCGTGTAGAAAAGTATGGGTATAGGCAACCCGTTTACTGTAGGGTAATCATGGTAGACTTCAGTAAGGACCCACCTTGTTTATATATAGAGTGAAGAGTAGGGGCGCTAGAATGCACCCCTGTCTTACTCCTCTACTGATGCGAAACATAGCGGAACACTCACCCATCCTACCGAATCAAACACGTGCACCAGCCCCATTATAGAGCTCTTTAATAAAAGTGAGAATTTGATTGTCCAGATCAATGTCCATTAGAGTTTGCCAAAGCATGCCATGGTCACACAATCAAATGCAGAGCCAAGGTCTACAAATGTTACAAAAGAGATTTCTTTTTTTAGCATGAATATACTTAGCTGTTATTAACGCTAAATTTAATCCCTGCTCAACTGTCCCTCTTCCTGTCGTAAACCCATATTGCAGGTTAGAAAGTATCTCTTGTTCTTCCAACCAGTCCTGGATTGGGGCTAGAATGCTCCTGCCTGCGACCTTCATTAGGCCATCGAGTAGTGAAATTTGCCGGTAGCAGGCAGGATCAGTCCTGACCCCCTTTTTATAGATCGGGACAACTGCTGCCTCCGACCAGGTGGCAATGAAGCCAATTTTATTTGAGGAGTTCAGTACTCTGGTCAGCAGGGGTGCCCAGAGGTCAGGTACACTCTTAAAGACGTCAATTGGGACCCAGTCCGGCCCTGGGCCTTACCCGCCGGGCTTTCTGATAAAGCCTTGATCACTTCTTCCAATTGAAAATGAATACCCAGTGGAAAGGAAGTGCACAATTTCTCGGCCATCGGAGCCTTAGGCTCCTTTGGAGTTTTTCCTGGAAGGTCTATTTCGTTATACAGGCCCTTAAAATGGTTAACCCAGTCCTGTGATGTAATGGCATTGTCTATCTGGGGGCCCTGATGGCCTTGGAGGAATGGGGCGTTGACGGCCTTCCAAAAAGCTGTATTGTCTTTTAACTCAGAGGCTACATGCAGGGCTGACTAAGCCTACAACTTAAGTTCTTTTTTCCTGTTTGTTAGAGCGTTCAGATAGGTACGTCTCGCTAACTGGATGTTTGCTCTAGATTGTGGGCGAGAATGAAGTGCTTTTTTCAGAGCAGTAAGTGCCTTGGTACAGTTTCCATCAAACCATCCCTGGGACCCCTTTGGAGGATTTCATGGTGTTCTAGTCAGCAGTTGTTTTATACTAGAGGAGATTTCTATAGATGAGCCAACAATGGCATGGGCATCGTCTTCAAATGAGAGGCAGATTTTAAACTCCTCGTACGCATTCCTAACAAGTTTTTCTAGGAAATTCGTGGGTGTGACCTTTTCCCGTTTTTCGCTGCAAGTATTGGCTTTAGATCATATGTAATATTATCCTTGCAGCTTGAGCCACCATCCTTAACCTTCAATGTTACAGAAATGGGATAGTGATCGCTAAGGCCAGTAACAATGGTCTCCCAGTTAGACACCACACCTGCATAGAGAGTTGATAGAAGAGTGAAATCAATGGTCGAATTATTTCCCCTCCCATTGAAAGTTGGTCTAAATGCTCTGGGAGGGCTACAAAGTTCATTAATAAAAGAAAGAGAGAATTGAGCTGATATGATGTTATACATATCCCCTAACTTAGTGTGGGTAAAGTGGCTCATGGCCCCTTCATTGTCGTCATCCATACCTCACACACCCGCTGTTCCTCGGGGACATAGTGAACAATTAAAGTCCCCTACCCCCAACAGGGCCATGTCTCCGAGCATATGTTCTTCAATTTTAGTGAGGTCCTTTAAGAGGTTATTGATGTCAAGTCAAGTCAAGTCAATAGATTTATATAGCGCGCTACATACCCATAGGGTCTCAAGGCGCTGGAGGGAGGGTGGGGGGTTACTTGTCGAATATCCACGTTTTAAGTTGTTTTCTGAATGCTAGGTGGTTCTGAGTAAGGCGAAGGTGAGTGGGAAGTGAGTTCCAGGTTTTAGCTGCGAGGTAGGAGAAGGATCTACCTCCCATGGTGGTTTTGTTGATGCGAGGTACCGTGGCAAGGGCTTGGTTGGAGGATCGCAGCTGACGGGAGGGGGTGTAGAAGGAGGATCACTGAAATAATATCGAGGGACAAAATATCGACTTGCCAAAATATCGTGGACAAAATATCGACAGTCAAAATATCGAGTTTGTATCTACAAACAGGTAAGTACAAAAATATCGAGTACAAAATATCGTTAACAATAATATAGATGTAAAAATATCGACTTTATTAAAAACAGTGTTAAATTAAATTAATATTAAATTTTTATTACTAAAATATACTTAAAACTACTTAAATTAAATTATAATAATTAAATAATAAATGAAAATAATAAAAATAATTTTTTACAATCTTATTTGTTGACCCTGAACCCTAAAAATACCCCTTTACCCAAAAACCCAAAACTGACCCTGAACCCTAAAAATACCCCTTTACCCAAAAACCCCAAACTGACCCTGAACCCTAAAAATACCCCTTTACCCAAAAACTGAAAACTGACCCTGAACCCTAAAAATGCCCCTTTACCCAAAAACTGAAAACTGACCCTAAACCCTAAAAATACCCCTTTACCCAAGAACTGAAAACTGACCCTGAACCCTAAAAATAGCCCTTTACTCATGAACTGAAAACTGACCCTGAACCCTAAAAATACCCCTTTACCCATGAACTGAAAACTGACCCTGAACCCTAAAAATACCCCTTTACCCTAAAACTGAAAACTGACCCTGAACCCTAAAAATGCCCCTTTACCCAAAAACTGAAAACTGACCCTGAACCCCAAAAATACCCCTTTACCCTAAAACTGAAAACTGACCCTGAACCCTAAAAATGCTCCTTTACCCAAAATTTATCAATATTATTTAATTACCAATTAATTATTAATTAACAATAACAATAAAGTAAATATATTAGAACATTAGCTGTAATTATTTTAATAATTAATATTATTTTTTCCAAATTAATTACTTAAAAATAACACAAAATTATATATATTAAAAATGTACTCTAATTAATGTAATTAACTAATTACAATTAATTAATTAACAATTAATTACTAATACAAAATATGTTCAAAATTATATTAATTAATTAACTAATTAATATTAATTAATTATCAATTAATTATTAATTAAAAATATTAACAAACATATATTAATTAATTAATTATTATTAAATTACTTCCCACCCTATTCCCCTATAAACCCACAACCCGCTACAGAATTACATTACGCAATTATTATAAAAACAAAATTCATTTAATAAAATATTTTATAACATTAATACACACTATTCACACATATTATTACATAAAAATACACTATAAAATATTATATATTATTAAAAATTCGATATTTTTGCTATCTATATTTTAAACAGTCGATATTACTTCACTTACCTGAAAAACAATATTTTTGTAGTCGATATTATGTCCAGTCGATATTTTGTCCAGTCTATATTTAAAACTCGATATTATGTCCAGTCGATATTTTGGAGTCGATATTTTGTCTGTACACCGTAGAAGGACAATCGTGTGTTGAGGCATTCGGGCCCAAGTTCGTAAAGTGCTTTGTGTGCGTGGGTTAGGAGGCGGAAAGTAATCCTCTTATTTACGGGGAGCCAGTGGAGGTTTTTCAGGTGACCAGAGATGTGTTCTTTACGCGGGATGTCTAGTATGAGCCTGGCTGAAGCGTTCTGGATGCGTTGGAGTTTTTTCTGGAGTTTTGCGGTTGTACCGGCGTATAGTGTGTTTCCGTAGTCCAGGCGGCTCGTGACCAGTGCGTGGGTGACCGTTTTTCTAGTTTCGGTGGGGATTCAGCGAAATGTTTTTTTTGAGCATGCGAAGAATGTTGAAGCAAGATGATGAAACGGCGTTGACTTGTCTGGTCATCGAGAGTGAGGAGTCCAGGATGACGCCCAGGTTCCGTGCGTGGTCCGTCGGGATGGGGGCTTTTCCAAGGGCTTCTGGCCACCAAGAGTCATCCCAGGCGGAGGGGGAGGTGCCTAAGATGAGGACTTCTGTTTTGTCTGAGTTCAGTTTCAGACGGCTGTGCTTCATCCACTCGGCTACTTCTTTCATTCCTTCGTGTAAGTTGGTTTTGGCGGTGTTAGGGTCTTTGGTGAGTGATAGGATCAGTTGAGTGTCATCCGCGTAGGAGATGATGTTGAGATTGTGTTGGCGAGCGATGGCCGCAAGGGGGCTCATGTATACGCTGAAAAGGGTGGGGCTGAGTGACGATCCTTGTGGCACGCCGCAGATGACTTCAGAGGCCTTTGACTTGAATGGTGGGAGGCGGACTCTCTGTGTTCTTCCGGTGAGGAACGAGGTGATGCATTCCAGTGCTTTTCCTTGGATTCCTACGTCTCTGAGGCGCTGTAGGAGGGTGCTGTGACAGACTGTGTCGAAGGCAGCGGAAAGGTCGAGGAGGATGAGGGCGACTCTGTCTCCATTGTCCAGTAGAGTTCGAATGTCGTCTGTTGCTGCGATTAGGGCGGTTTCAGTGCTGTGTTTGGCTCGGAAGCCGGACTGTGAGGAGTCGAGGGATTTGTTGGTTTCGAGGAAGGCGGCGAGCTGGTTGTTGACAGATTTCTCAATGACTTTGGCCGGGAATGGAAGAAGCGAGATGGGGCGGTAGTTTTTGAGTTCGGTGGGGTCAGCTGTGGGTTTTTTCAGAAGGGCGCTGAGTTCTGCGTGTTTCCAGCTTTCCGGGAAGGTGGCGGAGTTGAGGGAGCAGTTGATGACATCTCGGAGGTGTGGTGCTATGATGGAGTCTGCTTTGTTGAAGATGTGGTGAGGGCATGGGTCAGTTGGGGATCCTGAGTGGATGGAGTTCATCAGGCGGATGGTTTCCTCAGTGGAGATTGGGTTCCAGTCGTTAAGGATGTTCAAGGGGGGTGAAGGTTCTGCAGAAGATTGGGTAGGTTGGTCTTCGGGTCGGTTGTCGAAGCTGTTGTGGATGTCTGCGATTTTGTTGTGGAAGAAGGAAGCTAGGGAGTCGCAGAGGGCTTGGGAGGGGGTGATGTCGTTGGAGTTGGCTGATGGGTTGGTAAATTCTTTGACGATGTTGAATAATTCCTTGCTGTTGTGGGCGTTGTTATCTAGACGGTCTTTGAATGCGGCTTTCTTGGCAGATCGGATTAGTTGGTGGTGTATGCGGGTGGCGATTTTGAAGGCGTCCCTGGTGCTGGTGTTAGGATCTTTTTTCCAGGCCTTTTTGAGGGAGCGACATTGTTTCTTCGATTTCTTAAGATCATCGTTGAACCAGGATGCGTTTTTGCTGCCTAGCTTGATTTGGCGTTTTTTCAACGGTGCTAGGATGTCGGCGCTGTTGGATAGCCATTGGGTGAGGTTGATAGCTGCTTGGTCGGGGTTTGAGGTGTGGGCGGGGGGGTTTAGTAGAAGCGATGAGGAGATCTGGTCGCTGGTGATTTTGTTCCAGTTTCTTCGCAGGGTGGGTTGTGGATGGTTGTGGATTGTGGTCTTATTGTAGGTAAAGTGAACGCAGCTGTGGTCCGTCCAGTGAAGAGCTGTGGTGTGACTGAAAGAGATATATTTGCTGGAGGTGAAGATAGGGTCGAGCGTGTGACCTGCAATGTGGGTGGGCGTAGAGACAAGTTGTTTGAGTCCGAGGTCGGGGAGATTGTCCAGAAGGGTGGTGGTGTTCCTGTCGTTGCACTTTTCCAGGTGAAAATTGAGGTCTCCCAATAGAATGTAGTCCTCGGAGGGGAGGGCGTGTGGGGTGATAAAGTCGGGAATGTCGTCACTGAATTGTGTACGGGGTCCTGGAGGCCGGTAGAGGAGGGTGCCTCTGAGTGTGGTCTTGGGGTCGGTGTGGATCTGGAAGTGAAGGTGTTCGGCGCTAGCGAGGTTGACGTCTGAACTGGTTGAGATGCGGATGGAGTTCTTATGGACGATAGCGATGCCTCCTCCTGTATGCTTGATGCGGTCCTTTCGGATGATCTTGTATCCTTCCGGAATGGCAATGGTGATGTCTGGGGCTGAAGAAGCATTCATCCATGTTTCCGTTAGGAAGGCGACGTCCGGTGCAATGGTGTCGAGTAGATTCCAGAGGTCGATGGCGTGTCTGTGGACCGAGCGGGTGTTGAGCAGGATGCATTTAAGGTGGTTGGTGTCAGATATCTGGTTGGTGTTAGTGGATGAGGAGTTGTTCTTGGTGCCGTTGAACTTGCAGGAGTTGCAAGAGAAGGGTCCATGGGTGTGTCCAGGAACGGCTTGAATGCAGTTGGGGGAGCGGCCGGGGTTAAGGGCTAGGAGGGTGGTGGCATCGTAAGTGATGCGAGTGGGCTGGGCAATACGGGGACCAGGGGGTCTGGCGCTGGGCGCGGGCCAGGCGCGGACGGGCGTAGACGGGCTTACCTTTGGCGCACCTTCGGCGCGACTGGGGCGCGAACGCTGCGCGTGAATGCTGCGCGCAAATGCATCTGTCATTAATGGATGGTGGAGGGGGAGGGGCGAGGGAGGGGCAGCAGGGAGGCGGGTGCGTGCTGGGGAGCCTCGCTACGAGGCACAACAAACAAAATGGCCGGGAGTTAGTAAACAAATGTTTCAACAGGCGTCCAGTCAAAGCAGTCTCTAGTATAGCCAAACACTAGGCATAAGCGAGCGCACAAACAATGAGGGCAATCAACACAGCAGATGAGCAAATGCGAGCGCGCACACAATTAAAGCAATTCAGCTGTTCAAATGGGCAAAAACGAGCGCACAGTAATAATTCGAAATTCGGCTATGCAAATGAGTTAGGAGCGAGCGCGCAATTAGAGGATCATTAAATAAGGTAAATGCGAGGCAGAAACTCAAATACCAGGCAGCCAGGGCGAGCGCTGTGATTTGTGTTCTGGGAGCGTGAGGGAGCGACCTCTTCTCACGAGGATAGGGAGGTCACAGCTCTCTTTGTACGGGGGGGATATTATTATAAAAGTTTACCAAGACCACATTTTTCAGGTGTCCCCAAGATGTGATTAAGATTTGGTAGTAATCATCAGTGGAAAATGTAACCTTGGAGGGTCCAGTAGAGGTTGAAATGTACGTACATAGACCACCCTTGTGTCTTCCACTTTGACTGGGTGTAGCTGGAGTAAAAAAAGTTTGGTATCCCACCCTGTGAAATTCTTTATTAGCCCATGTTTCTTGGAGGCATATTACGCCATTACTTAAAGTCAGTGATTGTCACATCGGATCATTAATTTTGGCAGACAAGCCTGCCACATTCCAAGTTATAATACTTCTGGGAGATACAGATTCCAATGGAGTATCAATTTCAATGGCTACAGAGGGAATAGATTCAACACTTCCTGCTGATGGAACGGGACCAAAGGACTGTTTACGCCCTGGTGGAATTTCTATGTGGTGACTTGCAATTGACTGGGGTGCATGCGATTTAAGTCCCACTATGGAGTTAGAAGATTGGGCAGGATTGACTGAGTTTATGCATTGTGGTAGGAAGTTTGTAGCACCTATTTCTTGAATTTGATTGGAATTATTTAAAAAGCTGATTGCTCTGTTAAGGTGTTTTATGGCATTAACATTTTTATTATAGTGATATTTTTTAATTCTGTTATCAAGACTACCATTTATAACAGGCGCCGTCAGATTGGCCGGGGCTATATTAGGAATATAGTTTTTTTTGCTCCCAGGCCTTCTGTCAACATTTCTCCTGCCATCCTCTATGGGGATCTCTCTAGTATGGATGCCTTTGCTTAATTCCTCGTTATACTGTGATGAAATGAAAAAAATGACCAGTACTTATCATCTTGTGGGCGCAGGAACGTACATTTCTTGTGATTAAGTCAATCTACTCCGTCTAGACCTGTGAAGGGATTGAATCTATTAGCGGTCGCGATTTGAAAGATGGGGCCCCCTGAAATCTCTGATGTCTGTTTTCAATTCCCTCAGATCCATCTGATCTTATCGTTGTTTTGGCAATAATTGGAATCTGAGTTTTCTCTACTAGTGTATGTGTATGTTCTAGCGTGTTATTGGTCTTGCTGGTGTTAAGTGTCCTGGGTTCCACTATCATGGGTTTGATGACTGCGTTGTTTGGTAGGTCCCTTAATAAGCTTGTAATTAATTTAACAGCTGCTTCAATGTTACCTAGTTGCTCAGCTATCCTCTTAACTCTTTCAACTAGTGGAAGAAATAAAGATTTTACCAGGACTTCGATGTTTCCTATAAGCTCCTGTGTTGAAGAAGAAGACGTTGGGACCTGACCTGGGATTGATTTTTCTGTTGTAATCTCTGTTCCTGCAGTTTGATGTAGAGGGGGATATAGACTGATCTTGGTCATTTTAGCCTGTCTACCCCCGTGCCTGTTTCCATCTCTTTTCCTCTTTAGTGTATGTTCTTTTGTTTGTATTTGAGCCCGAAATGTATTAATTAATTAGAGTTACGGGGTTTCAGTGGCAGATATTCGTCTGATGTTATTACTAAGGTACGCTCTATACTCAAATCTTTACTGCTCTGTAACCTATTGTACTCAGATATATTTGTGACATCTTTAAACTGGGGGAGGGGGGGGTACTGATGTTACTGTGCCAGGAGCTCTCCTTGTCTGGATTTGGCGTCGGGGTAGTCGCTAGTTTAAGGGGTCCCAAAGATGAAAGTTTGTTTTGGAGTTCAGTTGAAATGCGACGCTCAGTGATGGCTATCTCATGCTCCAGCATGGAAGCCGCCCTGGTGATAAACTGATCGAGCGTCCCCCTCACAGATTCACCCACTAGTGATTTCCTTCCCTTAGGGGCCCTTGGTGACATAATATGCGATTTATATGCTATAATTATACGTGACTTTGGAGAAGGTAAATAGATGAATAAAGGTCCCGTCAACAGAACACAATATAGCAAGCAATTCTAATCATGAGGTACCGCGTCAGATGGGCAAGTACCTTTATCCTTGGATGTCTCTAGTAGGCTAATACGAGATGTAAGGGGATTGTCCCAGCCCAGCCTCCTCTGGCCTCGGAGGGCCACAGAGGGCCTTCCCTTTGCCCGGGCTTAGCCCGGATTGTCCTGCGCGCGTCCCGCGATGCGGGAGGAGTGGTGAGATTTTAAAGGCCTCCTGGCGCCTTGTGGGCATGCGCAGAGTAGAGGCTCCTGGGAATTGTAGTCTCCGTTCCCCCTCTCGGCGGCCACGCCTGATCCCAAATGGCGGCGGCAGTGGGGGAAACGGCAGCGGGAGTTACAAGCAGCAATCAGGCACAAAACAAAGTAAGCACACACCAAAACGCCAGGGTCAGTAGTCTATTATGGCAACCCCTAGCCCAGCAAGTCACTTTTTTGTGTTGCCCTGCATGACAGGGAAAGGGCAGTAATGCGCCTTATTTAAGGCAAGATGGTGCATTACTACCTTTTCCTCTGCGCTGACGTCCTTTGGGTTGCCTAGCGCCAACGGAGGCACCCTTGCACCAGGGTGCAAGGGTGACTGCGTAGTAAGGAGGAGTGTTTTTGCGCAGGAATGGGCACCTTCCTGCACATAAATAACCCCAGGAGGCTTTTTCCTCTTTCTATGTTTGCTGTAGAATGCAGCCCATTTAGAAAGAGGAAGAAATGGAGAGAAATAAACAAATTTCTCCACAATCCGCCTCACCTGGGAAGCATAGGTTTTTGGCACATTCCTAGGTCTACCACTTCTGGTACAACTGGAAATGCATCAAAATCCATGGATGTTGCGTGGAAACACCCACACAACAACAATGAAAACCCCTCCCCAGTGTAGAGGAATCCAACACAGATATTGCTTTACTCAAGATTCATTAAGCCACTCAGGGCCATGCAAGGTTGCCTTGCCTGGCTTTATAAATGTAATTTTAAATTTGCAATTCTCTCGCCCTTCATTGCATGGTGCAAGAGCAATGTAAAGGGGCTTATAAATGTGCCCCCATGTCCGGGGCCCAAAGTCTAGCTGCCAGCAGTACAAATATTGGTGGTGCTTAATACCAGTGCTACCTAGTATTAATCACACCTCGTGCCTTTTTTTTCACCAACAGACACTCCCTGCTGCTATCTCATTATTGTTTGTTCCGTCTCAGCGATACTTTCTCCTGATGTCACTGTTTTCCATCTTTCTCTTCCTCTTTCATCACGTTTTTTTGTGTGTGTTTCTTTGTCTTGCTCTCAGAGAAAGTCTAATGTGAAAACATAAGTGCAGATCGGCAAAATGAGTGCTGGTGGCCCCCACCGGCAAACACTATCTCAAATTAAGCACTTAAAACAAGGAAACCCTTTGTGTTTTTTATATAATTAGCATACAACATCAGTCAACTTACAATCATAGACCACGTGCACCACATTCAAATAGCCCCCTGGGAGCTGAAGAATACAACGTTAAAATCAGTTACAAATGCATTTATTAAAAAGGTCCTCTTACTATCATGAAATCATTTACGAGATTTAAAACCATGTGTAATAATCACATAAGAATGCACACATTGTTTTCAAACATAGCAGAATACACAAATTGTAGTAATCAAATCTATACACAAAATATAACAAACAAAGTTATACAAAGAAAATAAATAATACACAAAATAGTAAGCAAAAACAAGGAGGGTTTATCTTTTGTCAACACACTTTAGGAGATCAATCTTCAATAAGCCCTGTTATTATTATTTTTCAGGGCTGGCAAATTCAGGCTTAGGTCTACTTAAGAGATGAGCTTTGTGTTGATACTGGTATGAACCAAAACAACCGATGATTTAAACAAGCAAAGCGACACGTTTCGGTGACATATGATACTTTCCACCTTCCTCAGGCTAACAATAGGTATTTGGTAAATCTCCCTACGGTTAATCCAAAAAATTATAATTACAAAAACCTGTTAAAAAGAAGACACCTCCATAATGATTTTAAAAAAACAATGCATGTTACAGTACAGAAGTTACAAAATCCGTTTCGGCTTTACAATAAGTAGCTTTTACTGAAAACATTCCAAAATGAACAATCAAGAAAATAAGCAATTCAACAGTACATTATTTGACCATTTCATTCCCGGCTCCTACTGGGTGCTATTAGTGAGACAATAGCCTCCTAATACGCTCCATTCTTCAATCACACACTCTCTTGTCCACAATCAGAATAAATGAAAAAGGAATAAAGCATAGGTACCCACCGATAAAATTTGTGGGTTATCGGAGGACAACAATCTCTCCCGGATAGCTAATCTAATATCCACTGGAGGTACACAGGCACATCAATGGAAATAGTTAAGGGCGATAACAATCACCCTAAAACGACATGCATAAAGGTAAGCGTCAATGAGATCATTGTTAATGGCGACTTATACTGTTTAGACATCTCAAAAGACCCCTTAGTATTGAAGGCCAATGTCTCATAATTTAATAATAATGGGCCATGAGTCCTCCAAACCACCTTGTTCTCAGGGCAATAAATACCTCAATGCAATGAATGTCCCAGAGCTCAATAAATCACTCAGATCCCAAAGCAAGGGGGATATACAGCTCAAAATTTGCCTCAGATATAAGGACACTGCAATGATTCACAGGTCTCCTGGCTTCATGCGTAGCTCTTTACGGTAAAATCACCGTACTACGTCCTTAAGTACCCGCCTACTGACAGCCGGAATGCCGATCACTAAAATCAAAGATGGACTAACGAAACAAACCCGGACCCGCCATCTTGTAGAGTGCAAATACATCATTAAAACGTAATCTGGCGAAAGGCAACCCGAATAACGTATAAGGGCACTAAATAGAGTGTTGCCAATGATTATAAAGTCATGTCATAATTTAATCTAATCTACCCTAATATAAGTAGAGTGCAAAACACCTATGAAGCGCCGATATGGATATCCTAAATCCGCCTCATGGCCACATAGCCCCCCACCCACTTGAGAAATACTTGCCCATTATTGGTGAGATAATGACCAATGTTGCCGCACTCATAAAAAGTGGGTTGAACGGGCTAATTTAAAAAGATTCGGACAGCCTTGACTTTCATGTAATGCCCATTATCAATCTCGTATTAACAGAGCTAGCTAATAGATAAATCAGCTACATAACAGTTCAGATCCGCCCCAAAACAGGCATTGATCAAAGCTGGCAATCGAAGTTTTAAACTGAGGATGAAAAAACGCCAGTTGGGCTTGTCAAATGAACCTTGTAAAGGGCACCTGTTGATTGATTAACCTATTTCAGTAGCTTCTCCCATTCCTCACGTGTATTCAGGCCATTTCTCATGGTGTTTAAAATAGAAATGTACCACTGTTCCCTCGCCTTTCTTTTTTCATCCATATTGCCACCTCTCTTATTCATAGTGACTTTCTCAATGATGTACCAACTAAAATCGGTTTCTTTGTGTCCCTGGTCAATGAAATGAGGAACCAACGGAGCATTCATTTTCTTGGTTTTGATCGCCGATCTATGTTCCAAGAGACGTATCCTTAACTCCCTGCTTGTCTCCCCAACATAAGCTAATTCACAGGGGCACTGCAGGAAGTATATTACAATTTTGCTACGACAATTGCTCAAACTGTGTGCCACCAATGTAGTGTCATTGTGCTTAAGTTCTTTAATGACCAAACACTGCGCACAAAGGGAACAACTGCCGCATCTGATGTTACCAGTAATTGTAGTGTTATCTAAAGTCATTGGATTGACTACAGGTTCTTCCCTATACGTATGGACAAAATGGTTGCGCAGGTTAGTGTTTTTTTATAAGTAAAATGGGTTTTTCAAGCTTAACAGTTTCCTCATTGGTCAAAATGTGCCAATGTTTGTGGATCACATTTTTGATTTGATTGCTAATCCCATAAAATTGACTCACAACCACTGTCTTGTTATTGCGCTCTTTAGTTTTAGGTGCCTCAAACATCGCTTCTCTATTATAGAAGCGAGCTCTCTTGTAGGAGTGTGAGATCAATTTTTTTGGGATAATCTCTATCTCTAAGCTTGGATTTGAGGGTATCTGAGTGTTTGTAAAAATCATTCAGGTCCGTGCATTCATGCCTCAACCGAAGAAATTGGCTGAAGGGTATATTGTCTTTTTGGGACTTAGGATGGAAACTGGAGTAGTGGAGGAGTGTATTTTTATCCATAGGTTTAGTGAATAACTCCACCTCCAGTCTGCCATCCTTAGCCCCAATAGTTATATTCAAATAGTTGACACTTACCTTACTATAATTGGCTGTAAACCGGAGATTGGCATCTCCCAGATTTAGCCAAATTAAAAATTCATCAAGTAGTTCCATAGGGCCAGTCCATATAAATAGAACTTCATCGATAAATCAATGCCATTCATGGATATTTTCATAAAACGGAGCCAGCTCATTGTAAATATGTTTTTTCTCAAATTCTCCACAATATAATCATGCCAAACTTGGGGCACAAGTAGCGCCCATACTGGTGCCCTTCCTCAATCTATAAAGTTGGTTTTTGAACAAAAAAATATTATTTCGGAGCACTAAATCAGTACATGCGACAATAAATTCCTTACTAGCTACTTCCAATGTGATATTTTCTAAAATGTCCTCAATTACCTGAACAGTCGATGACTGCAGAATATTCGTGTAAAGCGCCTCAATGTCTAGTGTCACCAGACATTGAGCAGCCTCGCAGAATGGCTTGTTTTAAACCAAGCTAATGATATGAGTGGTATCCTTCACATAGGACCTAAGGTCATTCACTAAGGGTTTTAAAAAGAAGTCAATATATTGACTCAAGGGCTCTAGTAACGATCCCAAACAGCTCACTTTAGGGCGCATGGGTGGATTTAAATGATCCTTGTGGACCTTAGGAAGGCCATACATTGCCGGGGTCCCAGGGTTATTGTTAAAAAAGAACATGTATTCTTCATCACAAATCCAGTCCTGTAATCTGGCGTTCTCCAGGAGATCCCTACACTTAGTAATAAGGAGAGTCTGGTCTTTGACCTGCACTTTTTCATAATGTTCAGACACATTTAGAAGGGATAAAATCCTATTGTCATAATCAGCGGTATCAAAAATGACAATCCCGCCCCCCTTATGGGTGGGTTTGATGGTAATCGAGTAGTCCTCTTTAAGGGTACTGATAGCTATTCTATGACAACTCTCTAGATTTTGTCCTTGGATAAACTCTTTCTTCAAGATGTTTTGAATTTCTATTTCCACTACACGTTTAAAGGTTTCAATATTATGTCCCAATTGTGATAGGGAGGGAGTAAAAGTGGATTTAGGTTTGAAACCCGTAATATTATTGGAAATCCTAGTGGGCTTATCTTCAAAAAAAAGTCTAACTCTGATTTTTCTAAAAAATGGTCTGAGATCTCTTTCAAGTTGAAATCTATTGGTCTTGGCAGTGGGTATAAAAGTAAAACCTTTCCCTAACACCTCAATTTCATCCTGACTCATGGCCTCACTGGATAAGTTGATGATTGGGATTTTTTCTATCGCCAATATCTCTGGCGTCTGGTGTCCATGTAATCCTGAGGGGGTTGGTTCCGTACTTGTTGACCTCCCGTCTGGTTTCCATTGAATCTGCCTCTCCTGTTTCTCTGTTCTAAAACCCCCCCTGTTGTTCAACGGGTCCTCTGGTTTGATCGCCCCTATGGCCAAAATCCTCCTCACTGCTATATCCTGAGGCTTCTGAGAACGTAATTTGTTTTCTCCCGCCTCATGTAAACCTAGGTCTCCTGAATGTGTTTCTGTCCCACTCACGTATCATTTTTCTGTTCATAAAAATTGTCCCTAAGAAAAGGATAAGCGAGTTCCTGACTACACCTAATGATATCCTTTTTGAGTTTGTTGTTTTTCTGAGAAGTTAGGTACTCTTTGTACCCGTCTACATCCTTATTGATTTCCTCTAATTTAGCCTTTGCCTCTTCCAGGGCAGTTTTATCACTCAGTTCTCGTTCTAGTTTTTCTAGCGCTTCCTTTTCAATCATAATAATTTCTTGTGCGGTTTCTATAATCAGGAGCATCCAATCTCGGATGCAACGATTAGAGATTTGAGTCCACACTTCAAGAAATGTTTTGTTTTCTATGAACAAACGTGGTTCGTTCCGCACCTGTAGGCCGATGAGAATCACCCCAGATTTAACATAATTAATCAGGACCTCAGCATGTGCTTCAGTTCTTATTAATTTTTTCTTGAGGTTAAGGAAGGCCCCCCATTTTTCACCTTTCCCAGCCACTACTGTAATTCTACTGCCATTTTTACTACTAATGATCCTGTTGCACTGATCATTACTAAACCCAAAGGTTTTAAGAGAATCCATCCGTTTATAAAAATTGGACAGGTAAAGCTACTAATAAGTCGGGAATTAACCTCAATAACAGTGACTAAATCACGCAAACTCTCCAGTCCAAAGGACAGTACTTCAATATCAAAAATGAAAGAGAGGGGTCCAAAACAAACCAAAGGGAAAGGACACCAAGTTCAAAGACTTAAAACAAGGAAACCCTTAGTGTTTTTTATATAATTAGCATACAACATTAGTCAACTTACAATCATAGACCTCGCGCACCACATTCAAATAGCACCCTGGGAGCTGAAGAATACAACGTCAAAATCAGTTACAAATGCATTTATTAAAAAAGTCCTCTTATTATCATGAAATCATTTACGAGATTTAAAACCATGTCTAATAATCACATAAGAATGCACACCTTGTTTTTAAGCATAGCAGAATACACAAATTGTAGTAAGCAAATCTATACACAAAATATAACAAAAAAGTTATACAAAGAAAATAAATAATACACAAAATAGTAAGCAAAAACAGGGAGGGTTTATCTTTTGTCAACACACTTTAGGAGATCAATCTTCAATAAGCCCTGTTATTATTATTTTTCAGGGCTGGCAAATTCAGGCTTAGGTCTACTTAAGAGATCAGCATTGTTTTGATACTGATATGAACCAAAACAAAATGATGATTTAAACAAGCAAAGCGACGCGTTTTGGTGGCATATGATACTTTTCACCTTCCTCAAGCTAACAATAGGTATTTGATAAATCTCCCCACGGTTAATCTAAAAAATGATAATGATAAAAACATGTTAAAAAGAAGACACCTCCATAATGATTTAAAAAAAACAATGCATGTTACAGTACACAAGTTACACAATCCGTTTTGGCTTTACAATAAGTAGCTTTTACTGAAAACATTCCAAAATGACCAATCAAGAAAATAAGCAATTTAACAGTACATCATTTGTCCATTTCATTACAGGCTCCTACTGGGTGCTATTAGTGAGACAATAGACTCCTAATACGCTCCATTCTTCAATCACACACTCTCTTGTCCACAATCAGAATAAGTGAAAAAGGAATAAAGCATAGGTACCCACCGATAAAATTCGTGGGTTATCGGAGGACAACAATCTCTCCCGGATCACTGCTCTAATGTCCACTGGTGGTACACAAGCACATCAATGGAAATAGTAAAGGGCAATAACAATCACCCTAAAATGACATGCATAAAGGTAAGCATCAATGAGATCACTGTTAATGGCGTCTTATACTATTTATACATCTCAAAAGACCCCTTAGTATTGAAGGCCAATGTCTCATAATTTAATAATAATGGGCCATGAGACCTCCAAACCACTTTGTTCTCAGGGCAATAAATACCTCAATGCGACGAATGTCCCAAAGCTCAATAAATCACTCGGATCCCAAAGCAAGGGGCATATACAGTTTAAAATTTGCCTCAGATATAAGGACACTGCAATGATTAAATGCCAAGAAAAAGGCTATTAAGAATCACACATAAACCAAATTTGAGTATCTAGCTGTCAAGTGACACACAGTTAAACATAGCATAGTGTGTTCAATAAAGTTACCTGTTGATGTCGAAGGCCTGTTAAATGCACTTCGGGCTAACCTTGGACCCCACGTGGTGGTGTAAGTCGTGTTTTAATAAAAGATATTTAAATGTGCCTGAAGAGACATAATAAAAAAACACCAGTTTTTCACTCCATCTATTCAAAACTAGTTTCTAATCACTTATTGCGCAGTCCGGTGTTGCATAGCACATGTACCGCCCCAAGACCCCGATAGAAATCTAAATCTTGATGCCAACAAAGGCAATCACTTATTGCGCAGTCCGGTGTTACATAGCACATGTTCCGCCAAAAGAACCCGATAGAAATCTAAATCTTGATACCAGTGAGGGGGGGGGATCCTTACGCAAAGATCACCGCTATGTGTGCCACATGCGGGCAAACAGCAGTAAACCCAACCCATCCTCGAACCTATATCACGAATGGTCGGTTCAAGGACATGTTACTACCACGGACCCAAAGTGCCGCAAAACAACACTTACTGGGACTCACAGGTCTCCTGGCTTCATGCGTAGCTCTTCACAGTAAAAAAGGAACCCGCCATTACCGTACTAGGTCCTTAAGTACCCGCCTACTGACAGCCAGAATACCGATCACTAAAATCAAAGAAGGACTACCAAAACAAACCCGGACCCGCCATCTTGTAAAGTGCAAATATATCATTAAAACGTAATCTGGCGAAAGGCAACCCTAATAACGTATAAGGGCACTAAATGGAGTGTTGCCAATGATTATAATGCCTTGTCATATTTTAATCTAATCTACCCTAATATAATTAGAGTGCAAAACACCTATGAAGCGCCGATATGGATATCCTAAATCCGCCTCATGGCCACATAGCCCCCCACCCACTTTAGAAATACTTGCCCATTATTGGTGAGATAATGACCATTGTTGCCGCACTCATAAAAAGTGGGTGGAACGGGCTAATATAAAAAGATTCAGACAGCCTTGACTTTCATGTAATGCCCATTATCAATCTCGTATTAACAGAGCTAGCTAAAAGATAAATCAGCTACATAACAGTTCAGATCCACCCCAAAACAGGCATTGATCAAAACTGGCAATCGAAGTTTTAACCTGAGGATGAAAGAACGCCAGTTGGACTTGTCAAATGAACCTTGTAAAGGGCACCTTTTGATTGATTAACCTATTTCAGTAGCTTCTCCCATTCCTCACGTGTATTCAGGCCATTTCTCATGGTGTTTAAAATAGAAATGTACCACTGTTGCCTCGCCTTTCTTTTTTCTTCCATATTGCCACCTCTCTTATTCTTAGTGACTTTATCAATGATGTACCAACTAAAATCGGTTTCTTTGTGTCCCTGGTCGATAAAATGAGGAACCAACGTAGCATTCATTTTCTTGGTTTTGATCGCCAATCTATGTTCCAAGAGGCGTATCCTTAATTCCCTGCTGGTCTCCCCAACATAAGCTAATCCACAGGGGCACTGCAAGAAGTATATTACATTTTTGCTACGACAATTGCTCAAACTGTGTGCCACCAATGTAGTGCCATTGTGCTTAAGTTCTTTAATGACCATACACTGAGCACAAAGGGAGCAACTGCTGCATCTGATGTTACCAGTAATTTTAGTGTTATCTATAGTCATTTGAGTGACTACAGGTTCTTCCCTATACGTATGGACAAAATGGTTGCGCAGGTTAGTGTTTTTTATATAAGCAAAAATGGTTTTTCAAGCTTAACAGTTTCCTCATTGTTCAAAATGTGCCAATGTTTGTGGATCACATTTTTGATTTGATTGCTAACCCCATAAAATTGACTCAAAGACACTGTCTTGTTATTGCGCTCTTTAGTTTTAGGTGCCTCAAACATAGCTTCTCTATTATGGAAGCGAGCTCTCTTGTAGGAGTGTGAGATCAATTTTTTAGGATAACCTCTATCTCTAAAATTGGATATGAGGGTATCTGAGAGTTTATAAAAATCATTCAGGTCCGTGCAATTACGCCTCAACCGAAGAAATTGGCTGAAGGGTATATTGTCTTTTTGGGACTCAGGATGGATACTGGAGTAGTGGAGGAGTTTTTTTTATCCATAGGTTTAGTGAATAACTCCACCTCCAGTCTGCCATCCCTAGCCCCAATAGTTATATCCAAATAGTTGACACTTACCTTACTGTAATTGGCTGTAAACCGGAACTTAGCATCTCCCAGATTAAGCCAAATTAAAAATTCATCAAGTAGTTCCATAGGGCCAGTCCATATAAATAGAACGTCATCGATAAATCGATGCCATTCATGGATATTTTCGTAAAACGGAGCAAGCTCATTGTAAATATGTTTTTTCTCAAATTCTCCAACATATAAACATGCCAAACTTGGGGCACAAGTAGCGCCCATACTGGTGCCCTTCCTCTGTCTATAAAGTTGGTTTTTCAACAAAGAAATATTATTTCTGAGCACTAAATCAGTATATGCTACAATAAATTCCTTACTAGCTCCTTCCAACGTGATATTTTCTAAAATGTCCTCAATTACCTGAACAGTCGATGTCTGCGGAATATTCGTGTAAAGTTCCTCAATGTCTAGTGTCACCAGACATTGAGTAACCTCACAGAATGGTTTGTTTTCAACTAAACTAATGATATGAGTGGGATCCTTCACCTAGGACCTAAGGTCACTCACTAAGGGTTTTAAAAAGAAGTCAATATATTGACTAAAGGGCTCTAGTTACGATCCCAAACAGCTCACTATAGGGCGCATGGGTGGATTTAAATGATCCTTGTGGACCTTAGGAAGGCCATACATTGCCGGGGTCCCAGGGTTATTGTTAAAAAGGAACCTGTATTCTTTATCACAAATCCAGTCCTGTAATCTGGCGATCTCCAGGAGATCCCTACACTTATTAATAAGGAGAGTCTGGTCTTTGACCTGCACTTTTTCATAATGTTCAGGCACATTTAGAAGGGATAAAATCCTTTTGTCATAATCAGTGGTATAAAAAATGACAATCCCGCCCCTCTTATCTGCGGGTTTGATGGTAATCGAGTAGTCCTCTTTAAGGGTACAAATTAAGCACTGCCCGTAGGTCAGTTGTGCCACATGTATGCTTGGGTTTGTGTAATGTGCTGGAAGACAGACTTCTGCTCACTGTTCTTTCACTGCACCAGAGCTGCAGCAGAGTAGTGCACCAAAGCAACTTCTTGCTGGATCGGACTGGGAAACAAATAGGGGCCATCACAGAAATATTTGTGTTTAATGTTAGAGAACCAGATAGCTAAAAATGTTGGCCAAATTTGCAAATTGGGCCGGTTTTATACTTGTAAAAACACACAGTATTGGTATTTTGCAAGGAATGTCGGACTGCATGCATTTGTGTTTGCTGGGGGCAGATTTGTTTTAATATCAGAAAAATCAACAGTAAAAACCTGCCCAGTTGGACATAACACGGCCCTACAAACTGGTAAAATAAAGTGGGCCACACACTCACCTGTGAGACCAGCCCATCTGTAACTGCTTGATTGCTCTACAGGCCTGTTCAACTCTGCTTCTTTACAATCTAAGGGCCTGATTTTGATCTAGTAGGGACTAGTCCTGCTGCAGGGATTCTCCATAGTCACAGAACTATGCTTGGGCGTATGGAATCTTAGTAGGCAGGGACTAAGTTACCCTATCACCTGAGTAACCATGAGCCTGGGACTGGCTAGCTATAGTGTCTCACTTGCCCTCCTACTCACTCACAGAAGAACAAGTGATTAGACACCCCAGAATACAACACTCCTAACCCTCTCAGTAATCGCAGTTATGGGACACACCCTTTTGCTCTCACACTCGTACTAGTCCTCAATAAGTTCTGACAGAGACATGAGGAAAATGTAACACGTTTATTTTAACTATCGTGCTCTAGTGTGCAGTATTCGTGCCACAACAAGTAGTAAAATACGTAAAACAAATACGGTTAGCATAGCAAGTAGTCTGTAAATCATAACTGGAGCTGTCATTATATATGACAGTTCAATGAAACCTCCCTCCCCTTCTCCAGAAGCAAAATGATTACATATCAGAAGATCTCTAGGTGTTAGCAGCTGACCCCGTACCTTAGTATACACAGATGAAAGTTCTACATCGCAGGTGCTGTACCGATCTTTTCCCTTGAAAGGCCCCTCTGCATGTGTGTGTTAACTATCTGTGAACACATATATGACAAAAGTATGTGTTCCCAAAAGCTGCTGCATTTGTGTGTTTTGTCTAGGTACTAGGGTCTGACTAGAACAGAATAACAAGGGGCATTGTTGTTACACTTTGTTTACATGTTCAGACTAAATCCCAGGAAAGAACAGAACACACAAACAACAGTGTGTTCTGTGTCAAAGTACAGTGCGGCACAGCAAAATATGTCTGTAGATTAACATGTGGAAAGCAGGGCACATCTGCAACGTGCTCATGTTAACATTGGGAAAACGACAATGGGCCTGCACGGGACATATGACAGTCCCGCAGTCACTTTTGAGGCAGTCTTCCAGCCTGCTAGCTTGGCTGTCTGTCCGCCCGATTTAGATGTTGGCAAGGCATTGGAGTGAAGCCTGCCACATCCATGCCAACTCCGCCGAGACTCCTGCTCCCATGGTGATGGCGACAGAGCCAGAAGCAGCTTTGTAAGGGAGTCCTACCGAGATTCCGCCATTCAGATCACGAAGTGCCTTTCCACCAAAGCAACTGTGTCAGGGATATCTCCCAGCTCGTAATGGCAGAAACAAAGGAAAAGGTGTGAAAACTCACCTTTTTATGGGTCCCACGTCACAATCCGTCTGGTAAACCATTGTCCAGGCCCCACCTTTACTGCTCCAACTCTAGCACAATGCCAAATGACTCCGTTGTTACAAAAATTGCAGGTAATCTTTTTCTATAAATTCCTATTTTTCATGTGTTCGCGATCGCTGTAGGCTTGTGTTGTGCGTTTCGCATGAAATATGTAACACAAAGGGATATAACTCATTGTCTACATATTGTTGCATGCAAACATGATACATATGTGTATTTACGAAGAAATAGGTTGAATTTGCCTGTCTCCTTGCCCCCCACTCCATCAGGTCTCTGCCGCCAGGACACCATCAGCACAACCCGAACATCTAAATTGGCTCAGTGCAATCCAGCCGCCCTGATGTTGGCAGAGTACTGTGAGCCAGCAGAGAAGACTGCCACCGCATCTCTAGCCGCAACATCTAAATATGGTGGGCTGGCGGACCACGGACTTCTTATGCACAGTTCAGAAAACAGCCTAAAACCTAGCTGTTTTCCCAGGCATATGTTGACTAAGCCAACCTACCTGCCGCTTCCTTGCCATTACTCTAACGCCATGAAACCGTTTGGTGTACGTGCGCTTAATAAGTGATTTTAACATAACATAACATAACACCACCATCAGCTCGAACAAGTACATGGGACTGTCACTGCGTCGGAATGGCAGTAAGACAACCAAAATGTAAATTAGGTCCTTAATCCTGCACAAATTTAAACATGCTTGCGTACTTTTGCAACAGAGTACAAAGGTCTACTTTGTGAATCTGAAAAGATTGTCAAAGTGCACGATTTGGGATACGTAAACGATGGCGGCTTGTGAGATTTGAAAGTGGTGAGGCGAAAATAATGATTGTACTGCATTGCAGCGAGCGAGCGAGCCCGACAACGTACGGAGAGTTCTCTCCTGAGAAAATGTTGAAAAAACATAGAACGGCCATAAGTATATATCATATCAACACTGGCACAGGGTGCCCCTTACAAAGGTTACATCACCCCCTCTAAACCATCAGTGAGAGACCCTCCCTGGGCATCATTCATCGCCTGGTGAGCTTTGAACAGCGCACCTCACCCAAAGCCACTTTGCAGGCTGTGTTCACTTCTGATTCCAGGCGCCACATCTCCAATTCTTAGCAGTCCAATACAATTGAGTGAAATGTTCATTATTTTGCTACATTAAATATTTCTATACACGAGTTTGGCAGTGCATCGCCCTACCTGTCACCTCTCACGTTACCACCCATCTATTTAACCACATGGACGGCAAATGACAAAACAGACTTTACCAAGAATTACTGGCATTCAAAAATAAATACAGATAAATCATCGAGGTTTTATCACCCAGGAGACTCTGAGGATAAACTGTGACAAACAGGAATGTCTTTTATCTGTAATCTGGAGGAGAAGAGAGGAGTCAGTCTGAAACGGGCCGCAGAGGGTGAGAACTTCTTCACCACCAGCCTTTAAATGATGTTCTTAAAGGTGACTAAGACAGGTTTGGGGATGAACGGAAGTGTATGGATTTCCACATGAGACTGTCCGCTACCCTGAATGATCTTACCCGTGCAAAACTTCTGGCGGTGTTTAAGCAGCACACTGTGCTGAGGTTGTTGCGGCGGAGTGGATGGGGGGGACGGGAGGTGGGATAATTAAATATTAAAACTTACCTTAGTTACTGGCTTCCCGGCGCTTTTCTTTCCTGACAGGCTCCAGACTTCCAACTCCCGCCGTCGCTGTGAATTCCGACCTCTGGGCTGAGCTCGTCATCAGAAGGCGGCAGGCAGCCTCCCTCCCCTCCACAGCAGCCAGCGCTGTGATTGGTTCGGCCGGCTGCCCTACCTACGTCATTTCTCTCTGTAAGCTGCAGCATACAGAGATCAGGGAGAGTGGGAGGGGTTACTCAAGGGCAGGGGGGAGGGGCTTGCCCACTTTCCTTAATACAGTTAATACTGTCTGTTTGGACAGCCTCTCAGGCTGCCCAAACAGACAGTAGGGAAAGCCACTCCTCCCTGCCCTCGAGTAACCCCTCCCACTCTCTCAAGCAGGAACTTCTCCTTTCTCGCCATGTGAGAAGGCAGAAACAAATGGTAGTTCTCTACTATTTGTTTCTGCCTTCTCGCACGGCGAGAAAGCAGTGGGGCGGTGCCCAAACGACCCCATTGAGGATCCGCCACTGCGTAAACCTCTTATGAGCATGTATATGTTTGACTAGCTCTTGTCCTAATAGACAAGTTTCAAGTTTATTTAAGTTATGTATGATGAATTAAGATCATTGGATGTATGTTCGTACAGATATTAAAAAAAATATTTGGTAGCACAGTTTAATCAAATTAATTAGAAACTATTGCAAAAGTTAAAACGCTCATCTGGGTAAGCTGCCCGGTATTAGTGGTGAGGTTTAAATGTTTAGTTGTCAGGAGCCGTCAGTTAATGCTTTCAGGTTTTTCTCTGCTTGATTTGAACATTTTACAAACATTTTTTTTTACACAAAGTTATTCGGTTCAAAGAATTCGATTATAACTTATCTGCATGAATGGATGCTCCTTTGATTGAAATGACTGTCATTTAAAGGCACAGTACACATGTAAATATGGTGCATCATTGTTTCTGCTGCTTTGTTGTACAGTCTACAGGTATTACAATTTATTTTCTTGTCCCATTCCTGACTGAAATCTAATGTTGGTAGGCAACCAAAGTGATAGGTCATTAACTTTAGATATGTGTATTTTGAGTTGTCGTTGCAAAATACGGTTGCCTGTGGAGTGAGGAGTAGTTATTTATAATCATCAATGCAAGGGGCCGATTTGCCAGCTCGTTTTTGCTCTGGGGGCTTGAAAATCTCTTCTTACTTATATTAAGGTGTTTTTTTAAAATTCCTCTAAAGTGACTGGTGCAGCCCAGACCTCTCTTATTTGCACATTGCTTAATGATTCCTCCAAATGTTGCCCAGATGGAGCTTTCACATTGGGTTATTAATTTCTGACCAGAGTAATTGGTCAAGTGTCACCTTTTTGGATGCTCACGAAAGCCCCTTGTCTTGCAATTACGTGCGTTATTACTTTATTGTAACTGAGGTCCGACTCTTGGGTGGTAGACCAGTTGTTTGCAGATGTTAGAAGGTAATAGTGTGCAGATACTTGGTTTCTCTACCGCGAAGTGATTCACACCCATAAATAATAGTATGTAGCATTTTAGGGTTGATAATGTTAATATAGGCTCCATAGTTGGCCCCCATAACGTTTTGGGCAAAGTAATGAATGCTGACAGTAGGGCACCAGCTCTAGCTTTGATTAGCTGTTCGAAAAAGAAGCCTTTGGAGCTGATGATCTCACACAGGTATGTATATTTTGTTAGCCTTTCAATTTTGTGATCATTTAAATACCAAGTTCCCGCTTTAAAAAAAATATTTTTGTCAACTACAATTACTTTAGTTGTATTTAGATGTATCTACAATTTATTGGTGTTGGAGTTACCTTGCAATGTATTTGATCTGCTTATCAGTACAACATTATCTGCTTATAATACATTTCATATTAATCATCAACCCAGCTTAGGAGGATGAGCATTACATTTATCCAGCTCATCTGTTAGGTCTGCTGAATACAGATTAAATACTTGCGTTGGGAACACGGTGGGGCCCAATCCCAGTGTTAACAAACATCCTGGGGTTTTGTGTACAGTAGGTGAAAGCCCCTGAGTTGCTTCTGTGGTATTCCCCAATGAGCAAGTTTTCCCCACAGTTCATTTCGTGTTACGGGATCACAAGTGGATTTAAAACCCACAAACATATATACAGTGATGTGTGAGTCACCAGGGTTTCATCCATAAATCAGTTAGAGTGTTATTAAGTTTGAGGTTGTACCTATACCTTTGACGGAAATCTGTTTAGTTCATTGGAACCATTGACTGCTCTGTGATCCAGGGGCCTCATTTACGAAAGCCTTGCGCCACCGGTGCGTCACTTTTTCCCATGTTAAAAGTGACGCACCGGCAGCGTAAGGCCTTCATAAATAAGGCCCCAGGAGTTGAGATCTTGCAGTAAGAGGCCGGCAAAGTATTTAGCCTCATTTTCGAGAAGGCCAATTAAGCAATAATGTGCTGGATTCAACTTTTTACACCTCTTGAATATTGGGTGAAAACTTGCCCCCCTCCATGAGCCTGACACTTTGTCGGGTTTTAAAATAGTAATAGAGCACGATTCAATTGGTAGACCGCATCTCAAAATGTGCTTTTATCAGGTCAGGTCTTGAGGGAAGCCGTTTGGCCTTGGTGTTTCATCATAGTGGCTTTTAGAAATTAGTTTTTTCATTTGACTTACAGTACAATGCAGCAAAATAGTTGCTTGGGGCACTGCTGGGGTTTTGATTACATCATCTGTACTAGGTGCGAGAGAGGATGTTGTGGTGTTGGAGAAGAAATTTACATTTTTGTCCTCCTTATAGATTCATCCTAGATGTGCGTCCCAACTGAATACTGCCAGCATAGAAAGTTGACCATGCTTGGTATGATATATTTGGATTACTAGCAGTCAGGCTTCCTCTTTCTATTTAGTTCACTATTTTCTGTAATGCTCTGGAGCTTAAGATTTAGCTTGCATGCAGGAGGTTTGCCAAAAATTGATCAAAACATTGTTTCTTTATGGCCCAAAGCTCCTTTTTGTATTTTTGTCTAGCATCCATAGTATAGTTATTACATCAGGTGTTTTTTCCAACTAACCGGATTCTCAATGTACCACTCTTTTACTTGTTCTGAGGCCCTTTGTGATCTGTTTCAAGTTTCTGCTCACTGGGCCAAAACAACGGTGCACAGTCTAAATATCGACCTTAAAAATATCGACATACAGTAATATCGAGTTGGAACTATCGAAGGTAAAGAATATCGAGGTCAAGAATATTGTTGGAAAGAAAATCGACCCTAAGATAAGTAATATTGATATTTATATTATTGTTATGTATTTTATTAGGTATTTAATATGTATGTAGTATATGTTTTTTGTTAAGTATTCTACTGGTTTAAAATTATATGTATAATATTTTTATATGTTAATGTTATTTTTGAGTTAATTTTGTGTTTTAGTACCAGAGCGAGTTGTGATTTTATAGGGGAATAGGGTGGGAAGTAATTTAATTATACTAAATTAAATATACATTTTTAGGAATTATAAATTAATTTTAATTAATGTTTGCGTTTAAGTTCTGTAGAGGGTTATGGGTTTATAAGGAAATTGGGTGGGAAGTAATTTAATTGCAATTAAGTAATGATTTATTTTTATTTATTGGTATTGATAATTGTTTTAATGAATTATTAATTGGTAATAAAACAAGAAATTCGTAATTATTTTTTTTAATTGGTAATCATTTTTTTATTGGTAATTAGTTTTTTTAATTGGTAATTAGTTTGAATTGATTGGAAATTATTGTTTATTAATTGGAAATTAATGTTTCGTAAGAAGTATTTTTGGGAATAAAAAATAATGTTATTGGTTAATATTTTTTAATTGTTAATCAATTTTTTATAATTAATATGTTTTTTGTTATGAAAGAAATTTTATTGTTCAATATTTATTATTTGGTAATTAATATTTATCAATTCATGTTTATTTTTATTCTTATTCATTGTTAATTTATTATTAATTAATTATTCAGTTGTAATTATGTTTTTAATAATTATTAATAGGTATTTGTAAATGATGTAGACTTATTTAAAAATTAAATTATTAATTTTAAATGCTAAAATTATTTTAAAGTATGTTATATTTGGGGGCGTGGCTAGCAGCCGGAGGGAATGGTCTTTGTTAACGCGGCTCCCAGGCCCCGCCTGACTATCCTCCTCAAAACTCCGTTATCCGGCTGAGGACTCCTCTACAATCGAGAGGTCCTCACGTAGACCCTGTGGTGCACTCCAGGGACTCGTTGTTGGCCAGTCAGTTGAAGCCGTGCGGGGACACGAATCGGCTGAAGGACGATCCTCATCGCGCACAAGATGGAGCCCGTTGCGGAGCTCCGGCTCTAGAGGAATCTGCCCGCTGAGGCCTGGGACGTGATCGGGCCTTCAGAGACACTGTCTGCCTTTCTGCCATCAAAAGGAGCAACTCCTACACCCTCCGCGCCTGTCTGGGGCCCGTTGCTTCGTTGGGAGACCCAGGTGAGACGCGCTGAGGAGCGGCCTGCTGCTGCCCGTGGTCCCGAGGAGGCATCCACGCAACGCCCCGGCTTCTGGGAATGGACTTTTTTTGGGAGCCCCGGATTTGGATCCTTCCGCTACAGGTATTGGCTGTGGCCCCTTCGCCCCAACTCCCCGGAAGCCCTCCAACACACGGGGGAGCTCACTGGTGAAATTACCTGTTCTCCATTGGTGACTGCCTTCCAGGCCTCGCGGTGGTGGGCCTGCTGCACTCCGCTCATGCCTCGCAACTCTTCCTGATCCAGCCTTCCATCTAACAGACTAGTCTGCCTATCTCTGTGGCACACCGAATTAGGGCCGGTCTTGAAGGTGTTGGCTCCCTACCATGGGGCCCTGGGTCCGGGGCTTGGGGAACTACTGACCTCGCTTCCCTGCATGACAAGGCCTGTGCTCTACCAGCCGGTCCCCCGGACTGGGACTATTTGAGTGGTATCTGGCGCCCCTGGACTCCCCCTGACTACGAGCAGCTTCTCACACTGGTGCAGGCGCCTACTTCAAGAGCTCTGCTTGGTGCCGGGGCTGTAGAAGCAGGCTGGACTGATCGCTTGGATGTGGGCAGAACTGTGCGGCATACCCTAGGATTCAACAGATCTTCCCCAGGGATCCCATGTGGTGACTCGGCGACCTGATCACCTACACTACCGCCAAAGCTGTACGTTGTACGTAAGGGGGGCCCTCCCTAGCGCAATGTGCCCTGTTACGTGTCTCTTGTCCCGGTGCGCTGGTACTTGAACTCCAGATGGCGTCCAACAAGGGGGCCAAGTTCTCAACTCAGAGACAAATTAATAAGCTCTCCTGGGGATCCAAGGGAAGACGGCAAGGTTGCAACTTCATCCAAGGACCCGAAACCCACGTCCCCCTTGCCAAGAGCGAAATCTCTCATCCTCGAAGACGTCATGCAGGCAATCGCTGGGGTCCGGTCCTCCCTAGAGACTCGGATTGACTCTGTTAAAATAGAGGTGACCCTCTTACGGGCGGACCTACGCAAAATGGACACAAAGGTCAAGGATGTAGAGGTTAAAACTGTGGCCCTCATAGACGACACCTCTACCCTACAGCAACAAGTCGCCCAACTTCAAAAACAACAGAAGCAGATGAGCGACCTCCTGGACGACTATGAAGAGAGGGCAAGGCGGAACATTATCCGTATTCTAGGTGTTCCGGAGTGGATGGAGGAGCCAGTGGCAGACTTATTTGTTGAGAGCCTAGTAACGAAACACCTCCGGCCGAAACACCTCTCAAGTTTTTTTCCGTAGAAGGGGCGCTTAGGGTCCCAGGAGGGAGACCAAAGCCAGGGGCCCCTCCCCGTGCTATCATTGCTAGTGTCTATAATTTTCGAGACCGCGATGCTATCCTCCAAGCAGCTCATGCGGGCCTCCCCTACTCCTGGAAAACACCTGTGTCACAATGTTCCTGGACTTTACGGTGAAGGTCCAGGCAAGACGGTGCAGTTTTCTGGAGGTCAAGAAAGCCCTGCGCGAGAAGCACATCAAGTACTCGATGCTCTTTCCTGCGAAATTGCGTGTGGAAATGGACGGGAAAGCCTGGTTCTTCCTGTCACCGGACGAGGTGTGGGACTGGCCGGAGGGCTGGCGTCGAGTAGGAGGGTCTCCAAGAAATTGCGATGACCCGAACGTCCTCCCACGGGAGGACCACCTGCCAGGCAGCCAGGAACTGTTCACTGGACTTAACGGCGATGAAGAATGATGTCCTTTTCTCACTTGGAGATCGCTGAGAATCAGAGTTTGGATAGTGTCTCGCTGGATTTCCTTCCTGTTGCTGTTGCTGCTGTGGACGATGGACTTATGCCCTGTATATGTCTCCGCTCCCGTGAGGCACTTCTTCTGGCCCCGACCGGACCACTCTGACTGACTGACAAGTACTTTTCTAATATGTGGATGTTGCACTGAGATTTGTTTTGGGTATACACTTGCACAGTTGTCACAACCCCTCTAGTATTGGCCGAGTGGCACCAACGGCTCACCAAGTGCCCCTGAACATGGTTGGGTGGGCGACAGGCACTCTGCCTAGTTGGGGTGTGGATAGTTTCGAATCCGCGGGCAGGGAAGCAGGGAGGGGGGATGGATTGGGGGGTGGGGGGGTTGGGTTTGTTTTGTTGATGTTTTATTGTTTCTTTGTCTTTTTTGCAGAGTCCTTTCTAGTCACACTTACCTACTTATCCAGGGTCCATTAATGGCGGGTTGGCCACCTTGGGTGGTATTTGGCCCCCAAGCGGTCCACAGGCCTCTTGCTCCTATGCCCTGTGCGGTCCCGATGACCCGGAGGCCCGGGCAGCCTTTCTCCCACTTCTCCGTCCACATATTCCACCTGTTTTCACCACAATGACACAGTCCCTCACTAGAACTCTCACGTACCTGTCATGGAATGTTAATGGCTTAGGGCACAGGATCAAGAGAAGCATAGTCCTTCAATTCCTAAGGCGCCACTAACCAGAAATAGTTCTGTTGCAGGAGACACACCTAGTGGGTAACACCTGTCAAGCTCTCCAGAGAGGGGGTTACAAACTGTTGGTCCACGCGGGGTTCACCTAAGGATCCCGCGGCACTGGGATTTTGGTTAGGAAGAGCCTCGCACTTACTCACTCACGGATCAGGGCTGACCCTTTGGGTAGATTTGCCTTGGTTGAGGCAGTATGGGAAGGGCGTCCCCTGAACATAATTTCTGCTTACCTTCCGCCGACGTTAGTCCGAGACTCCCTTAAGGAATTGGGCGCTCTATTGTTGGGCCTCCCCACAGGTACACTCCTGATCGGAGGGGGCTTTAATGTCACTATGTGTGATGACCTAGACCGCAGACCCAGGCGCAGCTCCCACCGGTTGAGCTTGGACTTCACACACGCCATGGGACTGGCGGACATCTGGCGCCACCACTATCCGGATACGTCGTATTTCACGCACTACTCAAACGCGCATAACAGTATGTCTCGCATTGATTATTTATTTTGTCCCGTTGCAGATATTGGATGTTTCATCCATTCGAAAGGTCTTCCGCGGGGCATATCCCACCATTCACCACTTAGTGTGGACTTAACCTATCATCGCCAATATATGCGTGGTCCCATTGTCATTAACCCCTGGCTTATGCAGATTCCGAATATCAAGGACGCCCTGACTGAATGTACTGCATTTTATTTTGCTGAAAATGTCGGCTCTGTCGACTCGGCGGTCATGCTCTGGGAGGCGTACCTGATAGTGGTGAAGGGTGAGGCTCTAGCACTTAAGATGGGATACCTACGGAAACGCGATGAGCAGATTCTTCAGGCTGAATCTGACCTCATCAGCCTTGAGGCGACCCATAACGCAGCCCCCTCGGATGACACCGCTCACCGGCTTCGTACCTAACAATTGGCCTACAAAGCGCTAGCACAGGAAAAGGCACAGGCGCGACTGCTTCACACGCGTCATCAGGTGCATGAGTTTGGAGACAGCGCGGGCAAAATGCTTGAGTGGCTGGAACGACGTGAACAGGGGTCCCGATGGGTGTCGTCCATAACTAGGCCAAATGGGTCCTCGGTTGTAGATCCACGAGACATCGTGGAGGCTTTTGCCGACCATCTGGAGCGCTTTTACACTGCTGGCGCATGTTACGCGCTGGAGGAGTCCAGACAACTTCTGGATGAGATGCGCCTCACGGTTATCTCGGACGTTGATAGAGAGGCCTTGGATGCTGACATCACGGCGGATGCGCTCACCACGGCTCTATGCTGTTAACTCCGGCAAGGCAATGGGTCCCGATGGGGTCCCCATCGAATTTCTGAAGGGCATGGTCCCGGAAATCGTTCCCCATCTTCAGGATATGTTTACGGAAAGCCGTGACAACGGTATTCTCCGGCTTGATCAAAGACTAGCCTCCATCGCGGTCATTCTCAAGCCTAATAAACCACCCACCAACTGCGGCTCGTACAGGCCGATCTCCCTGATTAGCGCGGAGGCAAAGGTCCTGGCTAAACTATTGGCGAATCGCCTCCTTTTGGTGCTTCCCTCTTTAATACATGACGACCAGTCCGGTTTTCTCCCGGGTCGCAACACTGCGTTGAACCTACGAAGAGTTCATAATGTCATGAGTCATCAATCCATTATACAACAGGACGCGACCATCTTATCCCTCGATGCCACGATGGCATTCAACTCAATTTAATGGCCCTATCTCTTCGAGGTCCTGCTCCGTTTTGGTTTCGGACCCCATTTCATTAGCTGGGTGCGACTCCTCTATACAGACCTTTTGGGCCAAGTTCGGGTCAACAACCACACGTCTCAGCGGTTTCCCCTCCACAGAGGAACAAGGCAGGGTTGCCCCTTGTCTCCTCTGCTGTTCGCCCTCACCCTCGAACCCCTAGCCCACTGGGTCCGTACTGACGACTCCATCAGAGGCCTCTGCTGGGCTGATGACATAAAGGACAAAATTTCCCTATATGCTGACGACATCCTGATATATGTGTCTTCCCCCCGATCCTCTATAAACAGCTTATTCCATGTTCTAACTAATTTTGGGAAATACTCGGGGTATTCTATTAATTGGACTAAACCACACTATACATGCTCCATGGTCCCACACCCCGCTTGCCCAGAGGGTTTTCCATTGCAGTGGCTACTGAAGGCTTTCAATACCTCGGTATCCATATCACGCCTGACCCTAAGATACTCTACGATCGCAACCTGTTGGGTCCTTTGGGTAGACTCCACAGTGACGTTGCCCACTGGCGGTCCCTCCCGCTCTCCCTCCCAGGCAGAGCGGCATTGTTCAAAATGCTAGCGCTCCCGCGCTTCCTATATGTTTCGCAGAATTGCCCCTTCCTGGTACCGGACTCTTATTTCCGCACGGTGGAGAGTGAGCTACGTCTTTTGTTGTGGGACGGTGGGGCTGCCCGTATTGCCCTTTGTAGACTTTTTCAGGGTTGGTATGATGGAGGCATAGTTTTACCCAACCTCCGCCTCTCATATTGGGCATCGCAATTGGTGGCTGTTAACTGCTGGACGCGCGTTTCGGTGACAGGCCAGTGAGGCCGCACCTTCGTCAGGGCAAGGGGCAGTATACTGGGAGGGGCACAGGGGTAAAAATCTGAAAGATAGAGAGCAAAACAAAATTCATTTTACTTTTGTGTATGTACATATGCTGCTCAAAGAACAGTTCTGTGCTAACAACCTATATTCATCATGATTCTTGTACAATTAAACATTTCAGACATCTATAAAATGACTAAGATTTGAAAAAACCATTTTGTCCATATAATAAACATTGGAGCAGTGCTCCTACAATTGACCGTTGATCGCTATGCAATGTCAAACCCTCTAGAGACACTCCCTGAGATAGATTCCCTATTACATGGAATCTAGAAAGGCATCATGGTAGCCTTCACTGAATGGACCATTGAGCACAATTCACACTACAGTAAATCTTCACTTGCAAGCAGGTATATAAACTTCTTTTTGTCGTACATGTTCTCATAGTACATGTTCTATACCAGCACTCATCTCTCTTGCACACACATGATCCTATAGAAAAGATCAAGACCAAGGTCCTGGAAAAGCAGATAGTTCTGCTAATCATAGTTTAGTCAATGTAGGTCTTAGCTGAAGGCTAAATCATCATTTAAAGTCATATAGGGAGGGCAGCTGGTTAATATTCCTAAACCTGTTATCCCAATATTTTACCTGTATGCGTATTTTACTCTGTTATTCAAAGATAACAGGCATCTGATGACGACATAACAATACAGGAGCACCACTGTGGCTGGTTTTCATAGGCAGGACTTCAGGTCGATTCAGGTCCTATAAAGGGGACAGATCAACAGCCTCCTAAATCAAGCTGCTAAGGTACATCTAATAGGGTCAGATTTCAATTATTTGCCCATACCAATACTAATCTCTGGGCTAATCCCCGTAAATTGTTGTTAGTGTATTAAATATCCCTTTCTAAATTCCTATTGTCTTTAAGGGAGATCGAGGCTCCTAGGAAGGATCTGGCCGGAGGGAACTGATATTTTATAAACTGAACATAATGTAGCGCTGTCAATGTCTAAAATACCTACCGGTATAACCGGCACATCAGCGTTGTGCTTTTTTTCAATGCCCCGGAGGTCACGCAAGTTCTAAACAATAGTTGGCATCTATCGAGCCTGTGGATGGAAGCGTGGCTAGGTCATTATAGTACATGAGAAGGGGTCCCAGACGGAACAACATAAGACAAACAAATCAGCAAAATTAACCTCATAAGCATAGACTTCAAAGAATGTTATTTAATATACATCCTTCCTTGTAAATTCATTACCATATCCTTTTCGCAATAATACAATTCAAAACATTTCATGATAAGCCCAGAAAATGGGGGGGGGGGGGGGGGGGGGGAAGGTGAAGAAAGGAAAATTGTGCAGCATAGGTTTAAATTAGTCATAAAGGAATAGCATAATATGTGGTCTCATCAATATTTGAACATATAGTGCCACACTGGATATATAGACATACTGTTATCCTTTCTTACCTGTGGGCAAACTGATCACTTGTGGACTGTGCCTGATTATTACAGGATAGGATTTTCTCAACCTATGAGTTGATATATGATAATGTATATATATCCAGTGTGGCACTATATGTTCAAATATTGATGAGACCACATATTATGCTATTCCTTTATGACTAATTTAAACCTATGCTGCACAATTTTCCTTTCTTCACCTTCCCCCCCCCCCCCCACCCCCCTTTTTCTGGGCTTATCATGAAATGTTTTGAATTGTATTGTTGCGAAAAGGATATGGTAATGAATTTACAAGGAAGGATGTATATTAAATAACATTCTTTGAAGTCTATGCTTATGAGGTTAATTTTGCTGATTTGTTTGTCTTATGTTGTTCCGTCTGGGACCCCTTCTCATATACTATTGATTACCCAGGTCCCAGTACTAGTGGGTTGACCCATTTATTATAATATAGGTCATTATAGTGTCATGACTAGTGTCATTGATTCTTTTCAATATAAAAAAATGCGTGCTTCAAGGTAGTTGTTTAGAGACTCACATCGCCACACTAAGGTTCTGCTGCTGTTATAAATACATACCGGGGATGCCGGCTCGTTAGCGCTGAGTTTATTCTTTCCAATGTCCAGGGGTCGCAGAGGTACACAATTATATTAGGCGTATGGCGAGCCTGTGGGTGGAAGCGGCATTTGATAAGTGCTAATCTACCCGACCTTCACAGCCTAGTGATTTACGCTTTTTCCCGTATTTACCTTTCGTGAATTAGGCAGCCGTTCCTAGACGGGGGTTCAGATAGTTCTTTAATTTGTCAATTTTCTCCGTAGATAACAGATCGATGTGACGCCTTCTCTGCGTGGAGGGTTGCCTCTGTAGGGGGCTGGCTGGTGCAAAGCCTAGGTGTAGGAAATTAGGGAAACGGGAGGATATTATAAATTTATTTAGCATGTGCAGGTTTCCTAGTTTTCAGGGCACTCGATTTTGCGTGCTTACCTTCGTCCCAAGGGCTGTCTCCTTCAATCTGGGGTTCCGCCGACCGAGTCTGCCGGCCCACTCGTGGAGACTGGATTCTTCCTCGTTACTTTCGGCGTCTTGATTAAATAACGCCCTGTTCGCGCCTCCCGGATTTGCGATGCCAGCTGAGTACAATTACATAGACATAAGTGACGGACTGTCCTTTCCTCCTTAAACTTTGTCGCCATCTTGTGTATACCGAAAGCGAACAAATGCGCTGTCTTTTAGGCTATGTTTGAAGTACTGTAGCGGCCATCTTAGTCAAACCGGTAGTCCGCTGTCGTTCTTTTATTAGGAACCTCTTGTATAGACAGTTGGTAATTTGTTATGCAATAATGTTATGATCGTACATACAGTGCCATATGGGTACTGCCCTCCCTATATGACTTTAAATGATGATTTAGCCTTCAGCTAAGACCTACATTGACTAAACTATGATTAGCAGAACTATCTGCTTTTCCAGGACATTGGTCTTGATCTTTTCTATAGGATCATGTGTGTGCAAGAGAGATGAGTGCTGGTATAGAACATGTACTATGAGAACATGTACGACAAAAATAAGTTTATATACCTGCTTGCAAGTGAAGATTTACTGTAGTGTGAATTGTGCTCGATGGTCCATTCAGTGAAGGCTACCATGATGCCTTTCTAGATTCCATGTAATAGGGAATCTATCTCAGGGAGTGTCTCTAGAGGGTTTGACATTGCATAGCGATCAACGGTCAATTGTAGGAGCACTGCTCCAATGTTTATTATATGGACAAAATGGTTTTTTCAAATCTTAGTAGTTTTATAGATGTCTGAAATGTTTAATTGTACAAGAATCATGATGAATATAGGTTGTTAGCACAGAACTGTTCTTTGAGCAGCATATGTACATACACAAAAGTAAAATGAATTTTGTTTTGCTCTCTATCTTTCAGATTTTTACCCCTGTGCCCCTCCCAGTATACTGCCCCTTGCCCTGACGAAGGTGCGGCCTCACTGGCCTGTCACCGAAACTCGCGTCGGCTTGTGTCTCCAGGAATACGGTTATTGTCCTTACTACATCAGGGCCCGTAGCTAAAACCATCTACCTGGACTAACACCCCGATTTATACAACACATTAACCACCTATGTGTTGTACTCACCAGGATCAGAAGAATGAATGGTAGAATGAATGGTGAATGATACAAGATGAGAAAGAGCGGGTAGAGATTGAAGTGAATGAGACAGTGTGTGTGAAGTGTGGCCGTTACTGGGTAGGACGATCTTCCCTGTTGTTGTTGCCCTCATATCTATGTTTGTCCTATTTATGACCTATATGTACTTGTGATACAAACAAAATTTCATTCAATATTTATACCCTTGTTATCTTTATAAAAAAAATAAAAAATATATATATTTCTAACAAGAACTGTACAGTCTATTTGATTTGACCACATGATTGTTATGTGTAGTGTCAACCCCTAGGCGAATCACCCCTTCACATATATCTGTTGGACCCTCTAGCTGGGGCCTTTATATCCTGAGGCAGGGTGTTCTCTCTTTCTATTTAAATTGGTTTCTCCCCCCTACTACCTGCCCATATCCTAAAGCTACCCACGGGGAACCCCCTTCTTTGTCTACTTGATTCCCAGCCTTGAGCTGTGGGGGTTGTTCGGGTTCTTTTGACTGAATGGACCTAGAGAGAGTGTAAGGAGAGTATGGTTGGGTGTTTGAGAGTGTAAGGAGAGTATGATTGGTTTTTTGAAAGTGACACACACATGACCTATGCTTAAACCTGACTGAGGCCCGCTGAATAAAAAATAACTCTATACCTAGATCATTTGCCCTCTATATCTAATACTTAATATTACTCTCACTAAAAACATCCTTCTTGCTCAATATCCCATATCAATTCCATCCGGAAAAAGAACTAGAATGGACACTATAAAAACATTTGGTTTTACGGACGATGATTTTGCTAAAATGCTTGGCCTCCCAGTGGATGGCAATCAAGATTTTACTGTACCAAAAGGACTAAATGGAGATTGGAATAAATTGCTTAATCTCCGGAAAAAATCAAAAAGAACAGAACTACATGCAAAATTCATGCTAGACTATTTACGAGCTGGTACTATCCCCATTGGGCTCAGAGTCCGTAATATCCCTGGAATGTTCATTGAAATCAGACAGTTCCTGGAGCGATGGGCCCTTATTTTCAACCGTTGCTCCAGGGTCTGGATGATGCTGATTGTGGAAACGGCACGGACCGTAATGGAGATCCTTGAAAAAGAAATCAGAGAATTGGAAGACAAGCTTAAGGAGGGAGATTCAGTAGATGAGGGGAAAAGGAAGCTTGAAGAAATCCAATTTGAATTGGAATCCTTCTCTGACTATTTACTTAAAAGAAAAACAGAAAAACTAAGAAAGGACGTCCGAATGTTCTCACAGGAAAGGGCTTACCCTTACCTAGGGACCAATTTCTATACCACCCAAGTAGAAAATGCCCCCCGAGGACAGACACCCAGATGGGGACAAGGAAGGAAAGTCACCACCTTCTCTGAAACGACCTACTCCGAAGTGGATACTCCTGAGGAATATGACCCTAGCTATGAACAGGGACATAATCCCAACCAAGGGCACAACTCCAACAGGGGAAATAGAAATGGAGGATATGACCGCAATTACCAACCAAATCGTTTTTTAGGGAATCGCCGGGGCAACACCTGTCCCCCATTGAGAACCCCCCAAACGAGGAATTACCATCAGGGTCGCGGGCAGATGTATGTGCAGACCCGCCATCATCAGTACTGGCGAACATAAGGGGGCTCCCTGTGTTCAATTTATCTAATGAAACCGTAGATCCCGAGGCCATCCAACTTCTATCTAGGGGCCTACCATTCCTACCATCTACCAACTTTAACAAATTTGAATTGAATAGAGACTTACAACTATTCTTTAGGAAAGTACGTCTCCAGAAGTTTTTCCTGGAAGCGCCCCCTACCAACAATGAAAACAACAGATCTGGTTGTAAACCCCCATCCTCATTCACACCATCTTTGGAAATGGTGGGACCAGAGGTCAACATATTTGAAAAAACCGTCTTGCATAAAAACAACAAGATGACTAAATATATGCCCTTACCAAAAGCTAATATATCCATCCAAGAAAATAAAGCCCTGAAGGAATTGGAACCAAACAAAAACATCACAATTAAACCTTGTGATAAAGGTGGCGGGATTACACTACTAGATACCACCGATTATAAAAGGAGAATGAACAAATTGCTGTCGTCCTCAGGCCACTACATCCGAGTTACCAGGAACCCCGAAAATGCCCTTAAAAAACGCATATTGACAATGGTCCAAAAAGCAGTCAATCGAGATTACATCTGTGAAGCCGAGGCTGAGTATCTCACTCCATCTAACACCAAAATACCTATCATATACGGTTTACCAAAAACTCACAAGAATAGTGTAGATCCCCCCATGCGACCAATAGTCTCGACCATTGGCTCTGCCACCGAGTCATTATCAAAGTACATCGATAAATTTCTAAACCTAATGGTTACAGAATTGGAATCGTACGTACGGGACACTGGGCACTTTATTCAGCAAGTGGAAGGCATTCCATTCTACGAAAACTCTGAAATAATGGTCACACTTGATGTGGAGGCATTATATTCGAATATACCTCAAAAAGGAGCATATAATGCCATTGAAACTGTACTCTCCAGGAATACCAACATAACCAACTCTGAATTCATCCTACAATGTCTCAAAATAGTCCTATTTGAGAACTACTTTGAATTTGACAACACCCTATATAGACAGGCCTCCGGTGTCAGTATGGGAGCGAGTTGTGCCCCTAGCATTGCCTGCCTATATATGGGGGAATTTGAAAGGACAAATATCTTCAATGAGATGGCCCCCTTCTTCAAAAACGTCATGAGCTGGAAACGGTTCATCGACGACATCTTTTTCATCTGGAGGGGGGCAGAAGATCAACTGATTGAATTCATTGAATGGCTGAATGTGGCGGACAACAATTTGAAATTTACCAGTCACACTAGCAGGTCTAGAATTGAATTTCTAGACATCTGGATTGAACATCAGAATAACATCATCAAAGTATCTCTGTATACTAAACCGACAGCTCGAAACACCTTGCTCCAATATACTAGCTTCCACCCACGCAGTCAGAGGGACAGTATCCCTTACAGTCAGTTCCTTCGTATTAGAAGGAACTGTACTGACCTACAAGACTTTCTGACCCAGGCTGACATACTTCAAGAGAAACTACGATTCCGGGGATACCCCCCGAGACTGATTAAAGAGTCCTTCAAACGAGCCAGATATACCAACAGGGAAGCTATGTTCACGGAGAAAGAATCGGAGAAACTAAATCAACTAGTATGTGTAACTCGTCACTCCGAAATGAACCATAAGATCAGGCAAGCGATAAACTCAAGCTGGCATATCTTGAATCTGGAAAATGAGAAAACACACCTAAGGCGACCCATCTTTGCCTTAAAAAAAAACAGAATCTAAAAAACCATCTAGTAAAGGGAAAAAAAACATGAACCCCCAATGAACAAACAAACCACAATGACAGGAATGGATCCAATTTATGGCAATCATAAATGCGGGACATGCCATATTTGCCCTCAGGCCATTGTGGGTGATACTGTCATCACTAACATTTGCACGATTTCAGTCAGCCGAAATGCCACCTTAACTAATTGTCGCACCAGTAACATCGTCTACCTAATATTGTGCCCGTGCAATCTCCCATATGTTGGAGAAACTGGTAGAGAATGCCGGGTACGAATAGGGGAGCATAAATCCAACATAAGAAATAGAAAGATGGCAGCCCCTATAGTGGCCCACTGGCTGGAGAAGGACCACAAAGATGTGGAAATCCGCTGGTTTATCTGGGAAAAGATAAAAGCCAACCCTGGAACTGACCCAACATGCCTCCGAAAGAAACGGGAGGTCTTCTGGATTTTTTATCTGGATGCTGTGGAAAAAGGACTGAATGAAGAATGCCCTTGGCACCAGGCCTTCTTATAACAATACTGTGGCATTTCTATGCTCTAAAGGGGAAAACCTATACATGAATCAAGAACAATAGGTGAAAGTGTCATACTCCCTACTAATACTAGCATGACTCCACTTATGATAACATTTATGATCCTTAACAATGGAGTAGGTTGCAGCCCGATCTGAAGAAATTGATTCCGGGGCCATATATAGGAGATGGATCAAGGATATGCTAATCTTGGTTTAACAAAGATGGCCGCCACAATATTTCTAATATTCGATCGTTAAATACAGTGCACCAGCTCCCCCACGTTCTACAATAGAGGGTGACAGAATTAAAGAAGGAAGGGACAATCCATTACCCATATGGCACTGTATGTACGATCATAACATTATTGCATAACAAATTACCAACTGTCTATACAAGAGGTTCCTAATAAAAGAACGACAGCGGACTACCGGTTTGACTAAGATGGCCGCTACAGTACTTCGAACATAGCCTAAAAGACAGCGCATTAGTTCGCTTTCGGTATACACAAGATGGCGACAAAGTTTAAGGAGGAAAGGACAGTCCGTCACTTATGTCTATGTAATTGTACTCAGCTGGCATCGCAAATCCGGGAGGCGCGAACAGGGCGTTATTTAATCAAGACGCCGAAAGTAACGAGGAAGAATCCAGTCTCCACGAGTGGGCCGGCAGACTCGGTCGGCGGAACCCCAGATTGAAGGAGACAGCCCTTGGGACGAAGGTAAGCACGCAAAATCGAGTGACCTGAAAACTAGGAAACCTGCACATGCTAAATAAATTTATAATATCCTCCCGTTTCCCTAATTTCCTACACCTAGGCTTTGCACCAGCCAGCCCCCTACAGAGGCAACCCTCCACGCAGAGAAGGCGTCACAGCGATCCGTTATCTACGGAGAAAATTGACAAATTAAAGAACTATCTGAACCCCCGTCTAGGAACGGCTGCCTAATCCACGAAAGGTAAATACGGGAAAAAGCGTAAATCACTAGGCTGTGAAGGTCGGGTAGATTAGCACTTATCAAATGCCGCTTCCACCCACAGGCTCGCCATACGCCTAATATAATTGTGTACCTTTGCGACCCCTGGACATTGGAAAGAATAAACTCAGCGCTAACGAGCCGGCATCCCCGGTATGTATTTATAACAGCAGCAGAACCTTAGTGTGGTGATGTGAGTCTCTAAACAACTACCTTGAAGCACGCATTTTTTTATATTGAAAAGAATCAATGACACTAGTCATGACACTATAATGACCTAGCCACGCTTCCATCCACAGGCTCGATAGATGCCAACTATTGTTTAGAACTTGCGTGACCTCCGGGGCATTGAAAAAAAGCACAACACTGATGTGCTGGTTATACCGGTAGGTATTTTAGACATTGACAGCGCTACATTATGTTCAGTTTATAAAATATCAGTTCCCTCCGGCCAGATCCTTCCTAGGAGCCTCGATCTCCCTTAAAGACAATAGGAATTTAAAAAGGGATATTTAATACACTAACAACAATTTACGGGGATTAGCCCAGAGATTAGTATTGGTATGGGCAAATAATTGAAATCTGACCCTATTAGATGTACCTTAGCAGCTTGATTTAGGAGGCTGTTCATCTGTCCCCTTTATAGGACCTGAATCGACCTGAAGTCCTGCCTATGAAAACCAGCCACAGTGGTGCTCCTGTATTGTTATGTCGTCATCAGATGCCTGTTATCTTTGAATAACAGAGTAAAATACACATACAGGTAAAATATTGGGATAACAGGTTTAGGAATATTAACCAGCTGCCCTCCCTATATGACTTTAAATGATGATTTAGCCTTCAGCTAAGACCTACATTGACTAAACTATGATTAGCAGAACTATCTGCTTTTCCAGGACCTTGGTCTTGATCTTTTCTATAGGATCATGTGTGTGCAAGAGAGATGAGTGCTGGTATAGAACATGTACTATGAGAACATGTACGACAAAAAGAAGTTTATATACCTGCTTGCAAGTGAAGATTTACTGTAGTGTGAATTGTGCTCGATGGTCCATTCAGTGAAGGCTACCATGATGCCTTTCTAGATTCCATGTAATAGGGAATCTATCTCAGGGAGTGTCTCTAGAGGGTTTGACATTGCATAGCGATCAACGGTCAATTGTAGGAGCACTGCTCCAATGTTTATTATATGGACAAAATGGTTTTTTCAAATCTTAGTAGTTTTATAGATGTCTGAAATGTTTAATTGTACAAGAATCATGATGAATATAGGTTGTTAGCACAGAACTGTTCTTTGAGCAGCATATGTACATACACAAAAGTAAAATGAATTTTGTTTAGCTCTCTATCTTTCAGATTTTTACCCCTGTGCCCCTCCCAGTATACTGCCCCTTGCCCTGACGAAGGTGCGGCCTCACTGGCCTGTCACCGAAACGCGCGTCAGCTTGTGTCTCCAGGAATACGGTTATTGTCCTTACTACATCAGGGCCCGTAGCTAAAACCATCTACCTGGTCTAACACCCCGATTTATACAACACATTAACCACCTATGTGTTGTACTCACCAGGATCAGAAGAATGAATGGTAGAATGAATGGTGAATGATACAAGATGAGAAAGAGTGGGTAGAGATTGAAGTGAATGAGACAGTGTGTGTGAAGTGTGGCCGTTACAGGGTAGGACGATCTTCCCTGTTGTTGTTGCCCTCATATCTATGTTTGTCCTATTTATGACCTATATGTACTTGTGATACAAAAAAAATTTAATTCAATATTTATACCCTTGTTATCTTTATAAAAAAAATAAAAAATATATATATTTCTAACAAGAACTGTACAGTCTATTTGATTTGACCACGTGATTGTTATGTGTAGTGTCAACCCCTAGGCGAATCACCCCTTCACATATATCTGTTGGACCCTCTAGCTGGGGCCTTTATATCCTGAGGCAGGGTGTTCCCTCTTTCTATTTAAATTGGTTTCTCCCCCCTACTACCTGCCCATATCCTGAAGCTACCCACGGGGAACCCCCTTCTTTGTCTACTTGATTCCCAGCCTTGAGCTGTGGGGGTTGTTCGGGTTCTTTTGACTGAATGGACCTAGAGAGAGTGTAAGGAGAGTATGATTGGGTGTTTGAGAGTGTAAGGAGAGTATGATTGGTTTTTTGAAAGTGACACACACATGACCTATGCTTAAACCTGACTGAGGCCCGCTGAATAAAAAATAACTCTATACCTAGATCATTTGCCCTCTATATCTAATACTTAATATTACTCTCACTAAAAACATCCTTCTTGCTCAATATCCCATATCAATTCCATCCGGAAAAAGAACTAGAATGGACACTATAAAAACATTTGGTTTTACGGACGATGATTTTGCTAAAATGCTTGGCCTCCCAGTGGATGGCAATCAAGATTTTACTGTACCAAAAGGACTAAATGGAGATTGGAATAAATTGCTTAATCTCCGGAAAAAATCAAAAAGAACAGAACTACATGCAAAATTCATGCTAGACTATTTACGAGCTGGTACTATCCCCATTGGGCTCAGAGTCCATAATATCCCTGGAATGTTCATTGAAATCAGACAGTTCCTGGAGCGATGGGCCCTTATTTCCAACCGTTGCTCCAGGGACTGGATGATGCTGATTGTGGAAACGGCACGGACCGTAATGGAGATCCTTGAAAAAGAAATCCGAGAATTGGAAGACAAGCTTAAGGAGGGAGATTCAGTAGATGAGGGAAAAAGGAAGCTTGACGAAATCCAATTTGAATTGGAATCCTTCTCTGACTATTTACTTAAAAGAAAAACAGAAAAACTAAGAAAGGACGTCCAAATGTTCTCACAGGAAAGGGCTTACCCTTACCTAGGGACCAATTTCTATACCACCCAAGAAGAAAATGCCCCCCGAGGACAGACACCCAGATGGGGACAAGGAAGGAAAGTCACCACCTTCTCTGAAACGACCGACTCCGAAGGGGATACTCCTGAGGAATATGATCCTAGCTATGAACAGGGACATAATCCCAACCAAGGGCACAACTCCAACAGGGGAAATAGAAATGGAGGATATGACCGCAATTACCAACCAAATCGTTTTTTAGGGAATCGCCGGGGCAACACCCGTCCCCCATTGAGAACCCCCCAAACGAGGAATTACCATCAGGGTTGCGGACAGCCGCAGATGTATGTGCAGACCCGCCATCATCAGTACTGGCGAACATAAGGGGGCTCCCTGTGTTCAATTTATCTAATGAAACCGTAGATCCCGAGGCCATCCAACTTCTATCTAGGGGCCTATCATTCGTACCATCTACCAACTTTAACAAATTTGAATTGAATAGAGACTTACAACTATTCTTTAGGAAAGTACGTCTCCAGAAGTTTTTCCTGGAAGCGCCCCCTACCAACAATGAAAACAACAGATCTGGTTGTAAACCCCCATCCTCAATCACACCATCTTTGGAAATGGTGGGACCAGAGGTCAACATATTTGAAAAAACCGTCTTGCATAAAATCAACAAGATGACTAAATATGTGCCCTTACCAAAAGCTAATTTATCCATCCAAGAAAATAAAGCCCTGAAGGAATTGGAAACAAACAAAAACATCACAATTAAACCTTGTGATAAAGGTGGCGGGATTACACTACTAGATACCACCGATTATAAAAGGAGAATGAACGAATTGCTGTCGTCCTCAGGCCACTACATCCGAGTTACCAGGAACCCCGAAAATGCCCTTAAAAAACGTATATTGACAATGGTCCAAAAAGCAGTCAATCGAGATTACATCTGTGAAGCCGAGGCTGAGTATCTCACTCCATCTAACACCAAAATACCTATCATATACGGTTTACCAAAAACTCACAAGAATAGTGTAGATCCCCCCATGCGACCAATAGTCTCGACCATTGGCTCTGCCACCGAGCCATTATCAAAGTACATCGATAAATTTCTAAACCCAATGGTTACAGAATTGGAATCGTACGTACGGGACACTGGGCACTTTATTCAGCAAGTGGAAGGCATTCCATTCTACGAAAACTCTGAAATAATGGTCACACTTGATGTGGAGGCATTATATTCGAATATACCTCAAAAAGGAGCATATGATGCCATTGAAACTGTACTCTCCAGGAATACCAACATAACCAACTCTGAATTCATCCTACAATGTCTCAAAATAGTCCTATTTGAGAACTACTTTGAATTTGACAACACCCTATATAGACAGGCCTCCGGTGTCAGTATGGGAGAGAGTTGTGCCCCTAGCATTGCCTGCCTATATATGGGGGAATTCGAAAGGACAAATATCTTCAATGAGATGGCCCCCTTCTTCGAAAACGTCATGAGCTGGAAACGGTTCATCGACGACATCTTTTTCATCTGGAGGGGGGCAGAAGATCAACTGATTGAATTCATTGAATGGCTGAATGTGGCAGACAACAATTTGAAATTTACCAGTCACACTAGCAGGTCTAGAATTGAATTTCTAGACAACTGGATTGAACATCAGAATAACATCATCAAAGTATCTCTGTATACTAAACCGACAGCTCGAAACACCTTGCTCCAATATACTAGCTTCCACCCACGCAGTCAGAGGGACAGTATCCCTTACAGTCAGTTCCTTCGTATTAGAAGGAACTGTACTGACCTACAAGACTTTCTGACCCAGGCTGACATACTTCAAGAGAAACTATGATTCCGGGGATACCCCCCGAGACTGATTAAAGAGTCCTTCAAACGAGCCAGATATACCAACAGGGAAGCTATGTTCACGGAGAAAGAATCTGAGAAACTAAATCAACTAGTATGTGTAACTCGTCACTCCGAAATGAACCATAAGATCAGGCAAGCGATAAACTCAAGCTGGCATATCTTGAATCTGGAAAATGAGAAAACACACCTAAGGCGACCCATCTTTGCCTTAAAAAAAAAACCAGAATCTAAAAAACCATCTAGTAAAGGGAAAAATACAGGAACCCCCAATGAACAAACAAACCCCAATGACAGGAATGGAACCAATTTATGGCAATCATAAATGCGGGACATGCCATATTTGCCCTCAGGCCATTGTGGGTGATACTGTCATCACTAACACTCGCACGATTTCAGTCAGCCGAAATGCCACCTTAACTAATTGTCGCACCAGTAACATCGTCTACCTAATATTGTGCCCGTGCAATCTCCCATATGTTGGAGAAACTGGTAGAGAATGCCGGGTACGAATAGGGGAGCATAAATCCAACATAAGAAATAGAAAGATGGCAGCCCCTATAGTGGCCCACTGGCTGGAGAAGGACCACAAAGATGTGGAAATCCGCTGGTTTATCTTGGAAAAGATAAAAGCCAACCCTGGAACTGACCCAACATGCCTCTGAAAGACAAGGGAGGTCTTCTGGATTTTTTATCTGGATGCTGTGGAAAAAGGACTGAATGAAGAATGCCCTTGGCACCAGGCCTTCTTATAACAATACTGTGGCATTTCTATGCTCTAAAGGGGTAAACCTATACATGAATCAAGAACAATAGGTGAAAGTGTCATACTCCCTACTAATACTAGCATGATTCCACTTATGATAACATTTATGATCCTTAACAATGGAGTAGGTTGCAGCCCTATCTGAAGAAATTGATTCCGGGGCCATATATAGGAGATGGATCAAGGATATGCTAATCTTGGTTTAACAAAGATGGCCGCCACAATATTTCTAATATTCGATCGTTAAATACAGTGCACCAGCTCCCCCACGTTCTACAATAGAGGGTGACAGAATTAAAGAAGGAAGGGACAATCCATTACCCATATGGCACTGTATGTACGATCATAACATTATTGCATAACAAATTACCAACTGTCTATACAAGAGGTTCCTAATAAAAGAACGACAGCGGACTACCGGTTTGACTAAGATGGCCGCTACAGTACTTCGAACATAGCCTAAAAGACAGCGCATTAGTTCGCTTTCGGTATACACAAGATGGCGACAAAGTTTAAGGAGGAAAGGACAGTCCGTCACTTATGTCTATGTAATTGTACTCAGCTGGCATCGCAAATCCGGTAGGCGCGAACAGGGCGTTATTTAATCAAGACGCCGAAAGTAACGAGGAAGAATCCAGTCTCCACGAGTGGGCCGGCAGACTCGGTCGGCGGAACCCCAGATTGAAGGAGACAGCCCTTGGGACGAAGGTAAGCACGCAAAATCGAGTGCCCTGAAAACTAGGAAACCTGCACATGCTAAATAAATTCATAATATCCTCCCGTTTCCCTAATTTCCTACACCTAGGTTTTGCACCAGCCAGCCCCCTACAGAGGCAACCCTCCACGCAGAGAAGGCGTCACATCGATCCGTTATCTACGGAGAAAATTGACAAATTAAAGAACTATCTGAACCCCCGTCTAGGAACGGCTGCCTAATTCACGAAAGGTAAATACGGGAAAAAGCGTAAATCATTAGGCTGTGTAGGTCGGGTAGATTAGCACTTATCAAATGCCGCTTCCACCCACAGGCTCGCCATACGCCTAATATAATTGTGTACCTCTGCGACCCCTGGACATTGGAAAGAATAAACTCAGCGCTAACGAGCCGGCATCCCCGGTATGTATTTATAACAGCAGCAGAACCTTAGTGTGGCGATGTGAGTCTCTAAACAACTACCTTGAAGCACGCATTTTTTTATATTGAAAAGAATCAATGACACTAGTCATGACACTATAATGACCTAGCCACGCTTCCATCCACAGGCTCGATAGATGCCAACTATTGTTTAGAACTTGCGTGACCTCCGGGGCATTGAAAAAAAGCACAACGCTGATGTGCCGGTTATACCGGTAGGTATTTTAGACATTGACAGCGCTACATTATGTTCAGTTTATAAAATATCAGTTCCCTCCGGCCAGATCCTTCCTAGGAGCCTCGATCTCCCTTAAAGACAATAGGAATTTAGAAAGGGATATTTAATACACTAACAACAATTTACGGGGATTAGCCCAGAGATTAGTATTGGTATGGGCAAATAATTGAAATCTGACCCTATTAGATGTACCTTAGCAGCTTGATTTAGGAGGCTGTTGATCTGTCCCCTTTATAGGACCTGAATCGACCTGAAGTCCTGCCTATGAAAACCAGCCACAGTGGTGCTCCTGTATTGTTATGTCGTCATCAGATGCCTGTTATCTTTGAATAACAGAGTAAAATACGCATACAGGTAAAATATTGGGATAACAGGTTTAGGATGATTAACCAGCTGCCCTCCCTATATGACTTTAAATGATGATTTAGCCTTCAGCTAAGACCTACATTGACTAAACTATGATTAGCAGAACTATCTGCTTTTCCAGGACCTTGGTCTTGATCTTTTCTATAGGATCATGTGTGTGCAAGAGAGATGAGTGCTGGTATAGAACATGTACTATGAGAACATGTACGACAAAAAGAAGTTTATATACCTGCTTGCAAGTGAAGATTTACTGTAGTGTGAATTGTACTCGATGGTCCATTCAGTGAAGGCTACCATGATGACTTTCTAGATTCCATGTAATAGAGAATCTATCTCAGGGAGTGTATCTAGAGGGTTTGACATTGCATAGCGATCAACGGTCAATTGTAGGAGCACTGCTCCAATGTTTATTATATGGACAAAATGGTTTTTTCAAATCTTAGTAGTTTTATAGATGTCTGAAATGTTTAATTGTACAAGAATCATGATGAATATAGGTTGGTAGCACAGAACTGTTCTTTGAGCAGCATATGTACATACACAAAAGTAAAATGAATTTTGTTTTGCTCTCTATCTTTCAGATTTTTACCCCTGTGCCCCTCCCAGTATACTGCCCCTTGCCCTGACGAAGGTGCGGCCTCACTGGCCTGTCACCGAAACGCGCGTCGGCTTGTGTCTCCAGGAATGCGGTTATTGTCCTTACTACATCAGGGCCCGTAGCTAAAACCATCTACCTGGTCTAACACCCCGATTTATACAACACATTAACCACCTATGTGTTGTACTCACCAGGATCAGAGGAAAGAATGGTAGAATGAATGGTGAATGATACAAGATGAGAAAGAGTGGGTAGAGATTGAAGTGAATGAGACAGTGTGTGTGAAGTGTGGCCGTTACTGGGTAGGACGATCTTCCCTGTTGTTGTTGCCCTCATATCTATGTTTGTCCTATTTATGACCTATATGTACTTGTGATACAAAAAAAATGTCATTCAATATTTATACCCTTGTTATCTTTATAAAAAAAATAAAAAATATATATATTTCTAACAAGAACTGTACAGTCTATTTGATTTGACCACGTGATTGTTATGTGTAGTGTCAACCCCTAGGCGAATCACCCCTTCACATATATCTGTTGGACCCTCTAGCTGGGGCCTTTATATCCTGAGGCAGGGTGTTCTCTCTTTCTATTTAAATTGGTTTCTCCCCCCTACTACCTGCCCATATCCTAAAGCTACCCACGGGGAACCCCCTTCTTTGTCTACATAATTACTAAACTAGTCACACTTTATGCAAAACTTTGTACAACACGTATGCACTATACAAACACAACAAAACAGGGTTCCCTAAGAGACTGCACTCAGTTTAATTCATGCCCATGGAGTGTAGTATTTGTGTCCCTTTTTTGATAGTTGTATATTGTCATCCTGTGAAATTCCTCCAATAGACAGGGAAATGAGATTGTGTAGCAATTTTTCAATCTTTTATTCTTTTGAAATGTGAATATAATTTTGTTAATAATGTGTATACTTTTTTGTAATTTTAATAGTTTTTTTTAACTATGCCTAATAAACAATTCCTATTTATATTCAGCATGTTTGTTTTCATATGTTAAAGGATATCATCAAGGATTTAAATGGCATGTGGGAATGGTGATGGTGCCTAGTGTACATGATAAGGATATTGCAAGTCCCTCAATAGTTCCATAACCTTATTTAGAAACACAGACTTCAGCCTTGTTCCTCTGTGTGGTCATGGAACTCCCCGGTGCATTTCAATATGCTTATAATGTACGGCAGGGACTACTTCACCCATTATATATCCTGACAAATGTAAGACAAATAAGGGGTGGCAGCTTAACAGGGATAATTTGTAACACAGTCATTTGCCTTGATTTTTATAGCCTCTCCGAGCTTCTATCATCAATTTCACAAAGAAGTGGCATCTGAACTGAGTTGGTATGAAAAAATTTGGAAGACAAGCTGTGATAGAGGAGATCTGAACTGCTATTGCAGGCAGATCACTATGGTGCAGCCTAACAATTTCTTGTATCTTAGAGAGTGTCAAACTACTAGTGACAGCAATACAAAGAAGATGTGAATGGAAAGATATTGCTGTATTAGTGTAACAGTAACCATTGCAGTCATATTTTCTTGCTCATGCTATCATTGCTTTAAGTAGGACTCTCCAACCTTTTTGTAATAAGAGCACCTGAGCTTCAATGAAAATCACAATGAGCTTCTAATATTAGAGTTGTAATAGTGATCCCATCAGACAGGAGTACATTAGTGACTACCATATGCAAGATTACCAGCAGTGCATCAGGTACGGTGTATACAGTAACCTGAAATATGCTTTGGCAATGTGGAAGGCCTCTACTTGTGTAATACACAACAGCCATAACTGCAATTTTACTGGCACCAAGTTAATATTATTAGTAATATGTCTCACCAACCCTGCATGCTTTAACACTCCAATATAAGTTTTAAACATGTTTTTTAAATTAAACTATTTGTTTTGCGAACATCAGCTTATGGATTCTGAAAATACACATTTTCATCTCAAATACCCAATTTTCAACTTTGTCATACATGTATTAATTCAACCAAGTAACAGCTTCTAATTCAGCAGGCGTGACTGCACTCAGCAAAGCTCCGTACAGGTAGCTGGAGAGCTCACAGTAGCTCATGAGCTATTTGTACAACCCTGACTTGAAGCAAATAACCTTCCATGATGTTTCCTCTTTTCCACCACTTGACTCCAGAGAGGAGAAAGAGTTGATTAGATTGCTCTGCCAAAAGGTTTAAATTCTTGTTAGATACGTAAGACATTTCTTCAGTTTCTCATGATCTCAGACTCCAGCACCTGCATACTCCCTTTGTTGTAAGAGGTCAAGGGCGTGTGAGCCTCATTGAAAACATCCATATATTTCTGCCTTGTCTTTGCTTGATGTGCGCCCTTGGCAGAGCAGAAACAAAGGAATGCAAGAGCATTAAATGAATTCTCAGCATAACGACAGGTGAATGTGGATAGGCACTCGGCCCTTGGCATGGGTAGACTTTCAGTGCACTATTTTACTGCTGCAGGTAAGGCCCATAATAAATATCGGTGTCTTCAGTACACAACAAACTTTAAGTACAAGGGCGATAATATGTTGGGGTGTGGCTCTGTGCTGTGAGTGTAGACAGATCTCACAGTTGTTGTATTGTTAAGCCACAGTGGCCTGTCAATAGCTCTATAAAAGGAGCAGCAGTGTAAAATACAAGACATTTTTTTTAAAGTTGTGTGTGGCAAATAGACCTAACATAAAATAGGTTACATAGCAACGTAGGTATGATGGGGAAACGAGTGCTGGTGGCAGCCAACCCCTGAGGCTTGACAGAGCTTCAGAGAGTTCCAAACGACTTTGGTGAGCTTTCTTTTCAATAATTGTGTCTGGCTATGGGATAACTGAACTCTGGAGGAGACACTCATTATTTAGTAGGCCGGTACTGCAGAAATTAACTGTAAAACCCAGTTTCAGCTGTATGCCCTCAGGTATGCCAGGTTCATATTTTTCAAATCTAACATTAATTAAAAGAAAATGACGCCTGGGGCCTTACAATATATTGTGCCCTGGGTGCACTCAGCAGTGTGCACCCACTTTGTGCACCCACGAGGCACAATGGTATTCCTGAAGGGGGCCGCACACTCACGTGCACCCCCTTCTGTAATGTTGATAGCACTGGCACACACGGAGCACCAGCGCTATAATGAGAGGGTGTCCCCTCATTTGCATAGAGGTGTGGCCTCATGCAAGAGAGGGAATCTATTTGCCTCCATGTACACACATTCTTATGGATGCAGGCACAAAGGCAAACGTTTGCTTAGGAGGCAAACTGAAAGTGCGCCACAAAAAGGTGGGACGCTTTTAGTGCTTCTCCTAAAGGCAGTCCTCTGTAGGGGAGAAAGGGGGTCCTGTGGAATCCCCAGATATCCCCCTGCAGATGATCATTCATTCAATATACAGAGTGATGGCTTTAAAACGGTCATTACATGTTTCACTTGAATGGTACCATTCCGCAGTTGCCCTGGGGGCAGTACATTCTTTCTAACACAGTGCATTTCCCTATTTGCACTCGGCACATCCCTTGAAAGGTGTGTCATGGCACAAACAGGAATAGTGCACCATATAGATATTACAGCCCTGGTTTACCAGCCATACCCTGCCAGCATGGCCGCCCTCTGACCACTTATTTTCAAAAACAGAACACTAAAGTATTTTTCGGGGAAGAAACTCTGAAAACAACAGCTAATGTCCACAGAAGAAATACGTGGGAATACCATCAACAGGGCTGACCTCAGCAGGGTTGACCCTCTGACAGCATTCTCACCAGTGTTGAGTTTGCTGAGGAATTTTCCTCACAGTGGAGCCTGCAACACCTCAACTGCCATGAAAACCAATAAATATCGCACTCAAAACGAGTTGGAGAATCGGAGATTTGATCAGTGTGAATTTTGTCTGCCCACTTCAATGGAATGCCTCAGACGTTTCGTAATACTACATTTTCATGTTATTGATAATCATTCCAAGGGCAGAATTGAGATTCATAAAATACCATTTTCTTTGATCCTCTACTGCTAATCAAAAAAAACATTCCTCTAATTCTAGCAGCATGTCTGTGAAAACGACGGCTCTGCTAGAGACATAGCAGTGTTGCTATTATGGAAAAGAGCAGCTCTAACTGCTGTGACCTGTCATGGTCCTCTTCTCAAGTATAGCCTCCTGGACGGATGGGGTCATCTTTCTATTATTTTTTTAGAGAAGCTAAAGGTGGGTCCCCGCGGTAGAATACAAGGTCTAATCCATGTGAAAATGATTTTAATTGTGTTTTGTTTTGTTAGAACCATGTTGATTGGATTAATGAACAATACAGTAGTCACAGCCACTGGTGCTGTGAGAGATGCAACATTATACCAGGAACATGACGATGAGCCTCACAGGCGACACTCCACTCAGATGAACATTAACAAGTATTTATGACAGTAAAGCAACAACTTCTATAACTATTTGCAAGACCATGCATAGCTGCTAGTACAAATGAATGTATGTATCAACATTTACAACTTAGTCCACAGATTCTACTAGTAAGCAGCACTGTGCTTTGGATAATAGGATCGGTACAAACGGGGGTGGTGATGGACGGAGCATCTGAATCAATCAAAACTCACACCCAATCAAAAGATCTGGGTTTAATCCATCACCGTTTTTTAGCCCACTCTGCCACCCCAGTTCAGACATGGCTATATGCAAATCAGTCTGACCCTGTGCCTCATGAGAACAGTCCAGCCCGAACTGCCAAGCCATGTCTTCCCTGGACCGGAAACAAGCTTCCGAGGACCAGTTTCTGGCATTCCAGCCGTCTTCAGCCCGGCTTGCTTGAATCCAGTGGCAAAGTGAGCAAGGGACTCATGTCTGAGCATACCCTGCCACACTTATGGCGGCCAAAAGTGGTACAAAAGGGGGTGGTGATGGACGGAGCATCTGAATCAATCAAACACTCACACCCAGTCAAAAGATCAGGGTTTAATCCATCACCGTTCTTTAGCCCACTCTGCCACTCCAGTTCAGACATGGCTATATGCAAATCAGTCTGACCCTGTGCCTCATGAGAACAGTCCAGCCCGAACTGCCAAGCCATGTCTTCCCTGGACCGGAAACAAGCTTCCGAGGATAATAGGATGGCAGAATGTGGGTAGGGACGTAGTCTCTCTACCACATCAGTACTGTAGACCCAAATCCGGCTAGCTCACAGTGCCACACCTGAACTCCTAACCTTCCTAGAGTAACAGGTGATTTTGGCAACCTAGAACATGACCCCCTAGTTCTCAAGGGAACTGTGGAAACAGATCATCACCTTTCGTTTCTCACTCATGCATGTCCATAGGAAACAAAAGAAAGACATGAAGAAAGTTTACAATATATTTATTGAAACTATCATAGTTCATTTTGAACCAGATGTGCTGCGATAAGTAAACAAATACAACTAAGCAACATAATCAGCATTACTAGCTTACAGTATACAAAGGACAATGCAACCTTGGCAAATAATATATCTGCCTAGGCATACCCTCACTATGTGAGTACAGGGATATATTAGTGATCTCTGGGATTAGCAACAGACCCCATTGCTGGTGTGTATAGTCAGGTGTCCCGCATCATAGATGTAAACTCAGCATACACAAGGCTGCTGCCTCCATTCCAGAACCTGTCTCTCTGCCTGAATTCTACTCACTGAACCCCAAGGGGGCAAGACACAGCTTATATGAAAAGAACTACTGTGAAGAAAAACTTTAGATGTACTGCTGTGTTATGTCTAAAAGTGTTAGGAGATGTTGCTGACCGGGCACAAGAAAACAGTACACCATGGTGTTCGACCTTGTATAAAAACTTTCAGCCTGAATCCCAAGAAGAGTCACTGGATAACAAGTAACAGGTACAGCGTATTTCAAAAATAACATCATGTCACAGAAGCAAACGTATTATGTGTGACAGTCTAAATTGTGTAATACATGAAACTAAGAGAGAATCAAAGTGGTCTCAAAAGGGAAATCACTTCAACCCCTCCTTGGTTGGGAAAGTAACTCGGCTACTAACTAAATAATAATAGGCACAAGATAAGCAAATTCAATGCAATGATATTAAGCATAATATTGAAATGTATAATAATTATTTAAAATGTATAATAGGAAAACTTTGAAAACCGAGTCAAATTAGGTTGAACTGGAGGTACTCAAGATTTCTTCCACGAGATCAATGGTTAGTGAATCCAGAACGGATTCCATCTCTGCAAACTATGATTCCGCGATTGCCCTATTCAAAAGTTTTAAAAAACACATGTGATGCTCATTTTCAGCCAATGCTGAGGAAGTAGTCTGCTGTCCTACATCCCTGTTATTAGAGCCAGAGTTCAGTAAGGTTGCTGAGGCGCCCATCTCCCCAAGAAGGAGAGGCTCAAACCATGCATCTTGAAGCTGCTGCAAGTTCATGGGACAACTCTGAAAATGGGTCATTATCAGACTGATCAATAGATTAATGTCTACAGGAACAGGCAATTGCAAAGTCGAACAGACATCAAGTGCCCAGTCAAAGGGGCACCACATGCAATGAAACATGGGTTGTACGCAGGCGAGTCGGTATGACAATGACCATACAGTATTCAATTACTGGACTGGTGGTAGTTCCAAGAGGCTTCGAAATAGAACATCCATTGGGGGGTAACAAAATAATAATGAAAATGCCTCAAATGAGGAAAAACACCATACATATGTACCCAAAACACTGGGAAACAGGGAATGGATAAAGGCTGGTATTACTCCAAAGATTTTCTGGAAGGTACTTACAAAGACAGACCCAATTATTTAAAAAAATGTGCTAAACCCACAGTATTGGAAACATTAAAAATTCAGTGCACAAGCTCGCCGAAAGATAATGGAAGATTTGTGTTTAATAAGGACTGTATTTGCTGAACATCCTTGCAACTTGCAGGTCGAAGGTTTCTCGGGTAGATGTTAAGCCTAAATCTTTTTGAAACAATAAGGCTTTGAGTCGGATTAGCTTGTTAAAGTCTGCCTTCAGAGTTGGAATTGAAGGCACCAACGAACTATCAGAAACCACATGTGTAGGTGGGAAATGCAAATTATTGCAGTAGGTCAATATCTGAGCAACCAAAAGAATATATGGAATCCTAACCCTCAATCTGCAACAAACGTTATCACCTAACATTAAATAGCTTCCATTGGAAAGGACAGTAATGAGAGGGAAAATTAAGGGAGCTGGAATTCTTTTCAGAAAAAAGGCTACATTTGTAACTGAAGTAGTACATGCTCCTTGAATGGCAACACGGTTACAAACAAGTTAGTGATCAACAGAACGGTCACATTCCTATCCAGTTAGGAATACATCTTTCCCAGTCTGGTCGTAATTATAAGAGAATAGTAACAACTATAACTCATGAATAAAGCTTCCGCCTAGGGCTTTATATCTACCTACTGAGAAATGTTTCATGCAGGCTGTGAATTGAAATGTTGAAATTGGCAAAGATATTATGCCATGTATTAACCATACCATAGACACTTGTCTCTGCTGTTGTGAATGGGAGCTGTTCTAACTTATATTGTGTAATGGGATTTTTGTTTTGGTCATGAGCCCATATTTATGTGTCAGGTTGAAAGGCAAGTACAATTGCATAGAATTTAGGTAATGTGGCAACTTCGGAGTATCTGAAGTGTCCAACTGAACTGCATGATGGGTTTAAGCTGATTTTGCCCTTGATATAATGAAGACATGTCACTTTGCATAATATCAATAAGAAATTACACATTGTTATTCAGTTGTAAATGCGAGAAGACAATATATTAATACTATTATCAACAACAGTGAGTTCTTTATCCAAATTATATAGATCAATTTGTCTTAAACGTTTAGCAGCTTCCATTTATGATAGTTTCCAAATTTCATTATTTGTGGCATAAATAAATGTTTTTGAACGTGGAAACTTAGGACCCAACAAGAAATCAGATAGGTTCATGTCTTCTGATAGGAGGAAAAGATGTTGTCTTACTGCAGATAGTGTGGAATTTTCCAACTATTGTTGGCACAATTTCCCTACTGAATAGGTGGTGACTATCCCTGAGTGTTGAGAATGGGAATAACAAAAGTCGGGTCTCCCTGCCTTAAATCCTGGTGTGGAATAAAAAGAAAAATGAGCATTTATAGTGGTGTTAGGAATTTGCTGATGTTCATTCTTCACCCCGCCACCAGCTGGGGAGAAACAGCTTTGATGGTGCTCACAAGATGCAGAGGAATTTCTTGTCTGGTAGCGAGAGGACTTAGAGAACTACCAAGGACTTCTCGTGGCCTACTGTTTAGATTCGGCAATATGATGTAACTTGATGTAGCAATGGAGAAAAATCGATTGTCTTTAGAACCAGCAAGCGAGCACTGGTGCATGGTATGATTCACCAAATTTCCTCATTATCACAATCCATTCTCGAACAAGATCCCCATCATGTGAAATCTAGCCAGAAGATGCAGGCTGCTCCTTGATTCCTGCAGAGGCAGATGTCTTCAATTGTTCATTGCATTGGCCATCGAGGACATTTTGTAAATCATGTAATACAGCACAACAAATATTTACATGAGAGGGCATGGCCACCATCACAATGTTTGGATTGTCATGCTCTGGAACATACATTTTGATACCAATGAGGACCTCGATTATTGTCCCGCTGTCCAGGGATCTTTTAGGTATAATGTTAAGTGCTCTTTGTACCACATATAGGCAGTTGATCCAGCTACGTCCTCTACCTCATACTCAAGCTGTTAAGGACTCCTTGAAGTCATGGTTCATCCTCTCCACTTCAGGCCTACATGGAGAATAGCAATGTATCTCTACACCCATTAAATAGCAATATATCTCTACACCCAGGGAAGCCATAGAATCCCTTTAACTGTTAATAGCGAAAGCAGTGCCCTGGTCTGAGGAGAATGTAGTGCATGCATATGTCCTGATAAACACATGCAAATCATTAATAACAGCGTGAGCATCAGCTGAATGTTGTGGCCACACCCAGAGGAACCTTGAGCAAGAATTAACTGCAAGTAGGATAAATGTATCTGTATGTCTGCAGTGGGTGAGCCACAGAGAAAGTTATAATTTGTTGATAAATATCACAACAAACAACATATTTTGTGTCCTGTTTGTACAAGCCATGCTACCCTTACCGCTGTTGTAATAAGGAAGTAGCGGCTACAATACCTGCATGTGCATAAGCCACACAATCATGAGCAGCTATATCTAAGATATAGCCTATGGTCTTGGTTGGGAATCAAATGATTCCCAACCCCTGGAATCATAACAAAGGCAACGTTTTGTTTGCTTAAATTATATGTATATTTAGCTGGAAAGACCCTAGGCATAGGGTTGTTGTCACATGTAACATTAACGGCAGCTAGTATAACATCATCTACTACCCTCATATGGGAATAAGTACTTGCAGCAACTGTTGCAGCCACTACTGCAAATCTGGCGGCTTCATCTGTCAAACAGTTCTCTATAATGTGTGTTCCCACACTGTGATAACTCAATGTATGAGTCAGTGGCAACCTATCCTGTAGGTCTGCCACCTTCACCCAAAGCGATTTATGCTTTATTGTGTTGCCTTTAGAATCTTTTAATCCATTCTGATACCAGTAATGTCAATTGTTGTTAAAAGACTGGGCACAATAATATGAATCACACACTATAAGTGTAAGGAATTCAGGATGTGTATGTTCCAGTGCAAGTAACAAGGCTTTAAGTTCAGCCATCTGCACTGTATAGTCCGCTAAGGACTGTGCATTTTATTTCTGGTTGGAATTTTCCATCCAACATCACACTAAGCATACTGGGGATTGGTCCGTATAGCAGGTTGGGCTGAGCCATCATTATAAACATCATAATTATGCTGCTCAAGAGACAAAACATTGCTGGGCATGGTATAAACATGCTCATATTGAAGAAATTCTGTAAAGACAGGTTTTTTTCTTTTGTGACGGCCTCTAATGCTGGAATGGAAGTAACAAGAATGATGTGTTTCCCTTGTCCAAATGGCATTTCTTTTAAAATAGACGTCTGCATCGCAGTCAGTATTTTGTCAGTGGATGTAAAATGTATCTCCACATTGGAATATAAATGTGATTTATATGCAATCTTCACTTTTCACCTATATTAAAGGTGATATATGTAAAGCCAATGGCACCCGCGACCAGGTTTGTACTATTTACACATGTATGCTTGTGACATGTTTCAAGCAAATCAGATTGCAGTGATATGAGTATATCTGTGTATTCTGATGTCCAATGTGAGCTGGAAAAATCTGGATGAATCAATTCATGCAATGATTTGACACGTTGTGCATAATCAGGTATGTATGTTCTGCCACAATTAAGGAATCCGATCAAGGATTGTACGTTCCTTGAAGTATTTGGTGGTTGTAGCAGAGCACAGGAAGTGCTGTAGGCTTTTCCCCTCGTGTAAGTTTGTATCCCAGAAATAGAACACTTTGAAATGCTAAATTAGATTTCTTGAAGTTAAACTTGTAGCCTGATTTGTAAATCGCAAAATTCCGCAATATACTCACACTAAATCAATCAATCAATCAATCAATCAATCAATCAATCAATCAGTCCATTTATAGAGCGCGCTACTCACCCACGAGGGTCTCAAGGCACTGAAGGGAGAGGGGGGGGGTGCTATTGCTCAAATAGCCAGGTCTTGAGGTGTTTCCTGAAGGTGAGATGGTCCTGGGTGAGTCGTAGGTGTGCGGGGAGGGAGTTCCATGTCTTGGCGGCCAGGTAAGAGAACGATCTTCCTCCGGTGGTGGCTCGGCAGTTCCTTGGGACGGTTGCGAGAGCTTGGCTGGAGGTGCGGAGCTGGCGGGTAGGAGAGTAGAACGAGAGGCTGTTGTTGAGGTGTTCGGAGCACATGTCGTGGAGTGCTTTGTGTGCGTGGGTGAGGAGCCTGAACGTGATCCTCTTGCTGACGGGGAGCCAGTGCAGGTTTCTCAGGTGGGCCGATATGTGGCTGTGGCGAGGGATGTCGAGGATGAGTTGTGCGGAGGCGTTCTGTATGCGCTGAAGTCGTTTCTGAAGTTTGGCTGCGGTTCCTGAGTAGAGGGCATTCCCGTAGTACAGTCGGCTGGTGACGAGGGCCTGCGTGACCGTCTTTCTGGTTTCTGTGGGGTTCCACCGGAGGATCTTTCGGAGCATGCGCAGGGTGTTGAAGCAGGAGGATGAGATGGTGTTAACTTGTTTGATCATGGTGTGAGAGGAGTCCAGAATGAATCCCAGGTTGCTTGCGTTGTCAGTGGGTGACGGTGCGGTGCCCAGCGCTGTGGGCCACCAGGAGTCGCCCCAGGCGGATGGGGATTGTCCGAGGATGAGGATCTCCGTTTTGTCTGAGTTCAGTTTCAGCCCACTAGGCTTCATCCATTCCGCTACGTCTTTCATTCCTTCCTGGAGGTTGGTTTTGGCGGTGGTTGGGTCTTTGGTGAGGGAGAGTATCAGCTGGGTGTCATCGGCATAGGAGATGATGTTGAGGTTGTGTTTGCGTGTGATGGTGGCGAGGGGGCTCATGTAGATATTGAAGCGGGTTGGGCTGAGCGAGGAGTCTTGGGGTATGCCGCAGATGATCTAGGTGGCCGTGGAGCGGAACGGTGGGAGGCAGACTCTCTGGGTTCTGTTGGAGAGGAACGAGGTGATCCAGTCCAGTGCTTTTCCTTGGATCCCAGTGTTGTAGAGGCGGGTTATTAGGGTACGGTGGCAGACGGTATCAAAGGCAGCTGAGAGGTCTAGGAGGATGAGGGCGGTTTTCTCCCCGTTGTCCATCAGGGTCCTGATGTTTTCGGTGGCTGCGATGAGGGCTGTCTCGGTGCTGTGGTTGGCTCTAAATCCAGATTGGGATGGGTCGAGTGAGTTGTTTGCCTCGAGGAATGCAGTCAGCTGTTTATTGACGGTCTTCTCGATGACTTTGGCCGGGAAGGAAAGAAGAGAGATGGGGCGGAAGTTCTTGAGGTCTTTAGGGTCAGCTGTGGGTTTTTTCAGAAGGGCGTTGATCTCTACGTGCTTCCAGCTCTCTGGGAAGGTGGCTGATGCGAAGGAGCTGTTTATGATGTTCCGGAGGTGGGGTGTGAGGATGGCGTCTGCTTTGTTGTAGATGTGGTGGGGGCATGGGTCAAAGGGAGAGCCGGAGTGGATGGTGTTCATGACGTGGGTGGTGTCTTCTGTGCTAATGGGGGTCCAGTCGCTTAAGGTGGTGGTGGGGGTCATTGGTTTGGTGACTGGAGGAGGAATCTGGGCGTCAAAGCTGTTGTGTATATCTGCGATCTTGCGGTAGAAGAATGTGGCGAGGGAGTTGCAGAGGTCTTGTGATGGTGTGATGTCGCTGTTGCTGGCGTTGGGGTTGGAGAGCTCCTTTTCGATGCTGAAGAGTTCCTTGCTGTTGTGGGTGGTGTTGTCCAGCCGCTCTTTGAACGATGTCCTTTTGGTGGTGAGGATCAGCTGGTGGTGTTCGCGAATGGTGTTTTTGAGGGCTGACATGTTTTCTGTCATCCGTTCGTGGCGCCAGGTTTTTTCGAGAGTGCTGCATGATTTATTAGAGTCTTTGAGGGAGTCGGTGAACCATCTAGTTTTCCTGTTGCTGGTCTCACCGCTGGGGTTCTTCAGTGGGGCAAGGTTGTCGGCGCATTTGGTGATCCACTGTGTGAGATTGTAAGCAGCGTTGTTGGTGTCGGAGGTGTAGGCGGGTGGGTTCTGGCTCAGTGATGTGGTAAGCTGGTCTGTGGTGACTTTGCTCCAGCATCTGCGGGGGATCTGTAGCGTGCGGTGGTGTGGTGTAGTCTTCTTGTAGGTGAAGTGGATGCAGCTGTGGTCGGTCCAATGTAGTCCGGTGGAGTGGCTGAAGGAGACGTAGTTGCTGGCGTAGAAGATTCGGTCCAGCGTGTGGCCGGCGTAGTGAGTGGGGGTGTTCACCAGCTGCTTAAGTCAGAGGTTGGCGAGGTTGGCGAGCAGGGTGGTGGTGTTGTTGTCGTTGTTGTTCTCCAGGTGGAAGTTCAGGTCCCCTAGGACGATGTATTCTGGTGAGGTTAGTGCGTGCGGGCTGACTAAGTCGGCGATGGTTTTGCTGAATTGTGTGCTCGGGCTGGGGGGTCTGTAGACGAGGGTTCCTCTGAGTGTGGTTTTGGGGTCGGTGTGGATCTGGAAGTGTAGGTGTTCAGAGGTGGAGAGTGTGTCTTCGGCATTGGTCGTGACGCTGAAGGTGTTCCTGTAGACGATGGCGATTCCTTCTCCGGTTTGGTTGATGCGGTCCTTCAAGGTGATCTTGTAGCCGTCCGAGATGGCTATGGGGATGTCGGGGGCCGAGAAGGCGTTCATCCAGGTTTCCGTGAGGAAAGTGACGTCCGGTGCTGTTGTGTCGAGGAGGTCCCAGAGTTCGATGGTGTGTTTCTGGACGGAGCGGGTGTTGAGGAGGATGCACTTGAGGTTGTTGTTGTTGCTGGATTCGATGGGAGGGTGTAGGTTGGGAGGCAGGTGAATTTGCAGGCTTGGCAGGAGAAGGGTCCGTGGGCTCGCTTCGGGGTGGCTCGGTAGCAGGCGGGTGGTCGTTCGGTGTTGAGTGCATGGAGGGTGGTGGTGTCGTATCTCAGTCAGGCGCCCTGGCTCTGGCGTGGGCCAGGGGTTCTGGCACTGGGCACGGTCCAGACGCGAAGGGGCACAGGCGGGCTTGCCTTTGGCGTGCCTTTGGCATGCCTTCGGCGCGCCAGCAGCGCGCTCGCTGCGCGCCCGCTCCCCGGCCTCCATATGAGGGCTTATGGGAGGGAGGAGCAGCTGGGAGACGGGAGCGGGGCGGTGAATGGGACAGCGGGGGCGGGGCAGCAGGAACGCAGCGGCAGGAAGGGACACAGAATGCCAAACGGGGCAAGGGGGCACAGAGAGCACAACAGTGGGGGTAAAACTATACAAAAAAAGGGCAAACAAATGCAAACAGGGAATGGAAACCAAAGGAGGCAAGGGCTCACGCAAGAGTCACAGGCAGCGGCAAGAGCGAGGCGAAAGAATCAGCGGGGCAGGTGTCACAGGAGGACCGTGTGGCGGCTGGGGGGGTGACCTTCCTGAGGACAGGGTCAAAGGTCGCTCCCTTCACTGCCGCGCGGCCTCCATATGAGGGCCTGTGGGAGGGAGGAGTAGCTGGGAGGCGGGAGCGGGCGGCGAAGGGGACAGCGGGGGGCGGGGCCGCAGGGACGCAGTGGCAGGAACGGACACAGAATGCAAAACGGGGCAAGGGGGCACAGAGGACACAACAGTGGGGGTAAAACAGTACAAAAAATGGGCAAACAAGTGCAAACAGGGAAAGGAAACCAGAGGAGGCAAGGGCTCACGCAAGAGTCACAGGCAGCGGCAAGAGCGTGGTGAAAGAATCAGTGGGGGCAGGCATCACAGGAGGACCGTGTGGCGGCTGGGGGGGGCGACCTGCCTGAGGACAGGGTCAAAGGTGTGAATTTAACTAGGGGTGGGGGTTGAAATCTACTCCACCAGCAGACTTTGCAATGTTTTGGTACTCTGTACACAAAGTGGAGTGCGGAGTTCATAAAAAAAACCTCCACCAGCAGCCAGCGGAGCAGAGTTCAACGGCTCACTTAGTTGCTTTCGCCTATTTTGAAGAACCTACTCCCTACTAAGAAATATCATCCTATGGTTTACATCATTAGATTGGGGCCCCCCTACGATCGCAATTGGCATAGATAGGTGGTCAGTAGTCCAACTCCCCACTCTTCCTGCACCAATAGAAGCACACCTTGCACTGTCATGAGGCAGGGAAAGCATGGCAGCTGAGGTGCTGGAGCTTCAGCTGCAGGAAGAGGTATCAGTCAGCGCCGGCCTTAATTGTTTAAAGTGCACACATGGACAGTGGCCACCTCAGGAAAACCTCATGCATCTATGTAGTGGCTACTCCTCTACATATTCAAAACTCTGCCTTTCCCTGTGTGAAGGGCCAGCTGCGATGTTGTCCCTGAGCTGCCGGTCATATTTTTGTTCTTTTAAAGTTCCACCCTGTGACATGACTGTATGGGAACTCAATTCCCCAATTTGATACCGGAAGTTGTGTCAAATGACGTACCGGGTTGCACTTGCAAAAGCAGCATTTTTATTTGATACCTCAACGGGGGCTTCACAAATGAATGGGACTCTGCTATTGTTCATGGCATTTTTGGATTCAGATAGGCTTTGCTTAACATGTAAGCACTGGTGAACTGCAAAAGTATCTTACTTATGAAAAATCACAATTTCTTGTTTGTGCATGCTATGTAGAAGAACTACCCAGAAGGTGGAGAAAAATTGCAGTTCGTTTTCACCTGCTTGCATTAATGATGATTGGGCGCGTTAACCTGCCGCATGCGGAACACTGCAGACTTTCACAAAGTTTTTAGATAACTCTGCAGAATTCTGTGGAGTAAAACTCTGCGAGCTCCACTCATCCCTAAATTTAACTCATCATTCATCATGTTGCTTTCATCTACATAGGACAATGTGTTGGGGTCAATATCTTGTAGAATTGTCAATATGTGGAAAGCAAACAGGCTGGGAGTGTTCTTATACCCCATAGGGAGATAAGAAAAGCATTGCTGAAAGCCTAGTGCTGAGAAAGCAGACCAAGGCACTATATTTTTGGCAGAAAAAAACATTAGAAATATCCAACGTTGTTTTGCATTTTTTATGGACTACGTTACAGTGCCATACTGTGTGTATTTTGCATAGCACATGTGCATGTTTATATTTCTGTAGTATAAGCAATATGAATGATCCCTTTTTAAGACATGAAAAAGGGGATTATTTATTTGAGAGGCACAGAGTTCCATTGCTCGCTGGAACTCTAATTGGGAGGGTATTTCTCTGACAGATGTGGGGGCAGAGCTTGCCTGGCCTAAAATGGCGCTTCCTGAGTGAGCTCCAGCAGCTGCCAAAACCATCCGTCAAGAATCTGTGCCGTTTGAGGGGGAATGTTACTCTACTAAATCAGCAAGCAAGGCGCATGAAAAGCGCTTACCATTTATGTAGCCACCGGTGAGGCTTCCGGCGCTCCGAAGTTTGCAGAAGTAGATTCCAGCCTAGGAGAGAAAAATGGGGTGGAGAGGCCTGCTGTGATGCCCGGAGTATTGGGATCAGCGGGGAGGCGGTGAGCCCAGTGGAGTGTTCACTGAGCACCTTGGCGCAGAGGAAACGTCCGATTTGCGATCCTGTGAGGCTGGTGCAGGTCCCCGGCACTGACAGACAGTCAGGGATTGTTTTAGCAAGTGAATAGTGCAGTGAGAGGTCGCTCCGCTGGCGCACTGCCTGTGAGGCCTAGCGGCTGACATTCGCCGAGTTGGCTGCATCAGAGGTGCGCTGCTGGAAAAACGGCTATACTAGCATGAGGAGGCGCCTGTGAGTCAAGTCAAGACATAAGGAAGAGAGTGTTGAGACAGCTTCGTCGTGGCAAGGGGAAGACTCCGAAGATGCAGCAGGCGATATACAGCAAATAATGACAGCCATGCAGAAGAGCCTCACCACACTTGATTGTAAGATTGATTCATTATCTTACAAAATGGAACGCATGTCTGAGCGGCTAGATAAGCATGCACAGCATCTTGATATGGCAGAACGCCCCGTTGCTGAGGTGGAGGAGGCTCAAACAGAAGCAGACAATGCTCAGCAGCAGATAGGGAAGCTCCTGATGGTACTTCAAGACAAAGCTGAGGATCTAGAAACTAGGTCCCGGCGCAGTAACATATGCATCGTTGGTCTGGCCAAGTCTACAGCTACAGGCAACATAAAGATGTTCGAGTAACAACTTCCGGTGACTTTGTTTGGGCGAGACACCTTCTCAGCAAAGTTCATAGGTCCCCAAACCTCTTCCGGAGCCCCACTAGACCTGTGATAGCAAAGTTGCTCAATTATAGGAGCAGGGACTCCGCTCTGAAGAAGGCCAGGGAGCTGGGGGTCCTCCAGTACGAGGGATCTGCACTCTCATTGTTTCCCGATTTCAGTATGAAGATGCAGAAGGCATGAAGTCAGTTTGCCCCCATAAAACGAAAGATGAGAGAGCAAAATCTTTAACATGCTATGCTATACCCTGCCAAACTGAGAATCACAATGAATGACAGAACAAGAATCTTCACGGACCCCAAGTCACTACAGAAGGTCCTCAGGGAGCTGGGCAGGCCGGGAGCGCAAAAACAATTGCCGGTGTGGCAGAACGAACCGATGGATCTCTGGTGAGAACTGGACGAAAATTATTAAGCTGAACTGGCTGTGTCCCCTATCTCAAGCATCTGGCAAGATTAATGAATCTGACATACAATGTTGGATAACTAATTACCAAAGTATTGAGACTTTGGGTTTTGAATGATCAGGCCTAGACATTACGAGGGTTGGCTGGTAACATCCCCCCCCCAAGTGTCAATCACCTTATGGCGGAAAGCCAATCTTATTGTTTGATGGTTAAAGTAGTATTGGAAGTGATAGACAGACATGGGTGGGAGATTTGTGTATCATCTATGCCCAGTTGGGGATTGCATTGCGTGGGTTGGGGGTATATATTTATGTTTAGAATTCACAGTTTAAACCAGTGCAAAGTGCAAGGCTCACACTTACTATTCAACACTCATGATGGGATGGTCACAATCCATATTAACAATGCCTAAATGTCGCAACATAAGGTAGTGCACTGCCTTTGGGGCTAAATCCTTTTTTTAACCTGGAATGTGTGGGGCTTAAACGATTTCCGCAAGCTGTGCAAAATTGTGGCATATCTTAAGAGGCATGAAGTAGATGTGGCGTTGCTCTAGGTGAATCACTTAATCCCTATTAGCAATATGCTTACTCATAAGAGACTCATTGGCCACTCACAAGCCGCAGGTTCACTTTACATGCCGGGGGTGTACCCACTTGGGGTGAACCAAAGATCGGGGATCCTGCTGGAATCACGGGAGGGTGACCCTAATGGCTGGTATGCAATCTCCAGATGTTAGGACAAAGGTCTGGATATATTGGTAGTTAACAATTTATGGCCCCAATCACGAAGATCCGCAGTTCTATAACATACTTTTTGCGTGGCTGTAGAGAGACACCACATTGCCACCGCTTTTGGGGGGCGATCTTAATTGTGTGTTGGATCTGCAGCTAGATAGCTCTGGGGGTCTTACCCCATGCCCCTCAGTGGCGGCTAGAGCTATACGTGACATTGCCACGCGGTTAGACCTAGTAGACGTGTGACGCTTCAGATTTCCCAGTGTAGGCAGGTTCACACACTACTCAGCCCCACATGATATACATACTAGAATCAATTACTGGCTGATCTCAGGGGCTCTAATGACCAGTGTGCGGGACTGTTTCCTGTTGATGTGCTCATTCTCTGATCACTCCCCCATAGTATTGGAAGTGGAAGTGCCCCCCATTGGCCCTGCACCTTTTACATGGAGGTTCCCTCCGTATTCACAATTAGATACAGTTTTAAAGTCAGAGCTGGGTATGGCAATAGAGGAATTCTTCGACACTAATGTAGGCTCCGTCTATCTTTTTTTCCACAGTATGGGAAACATTTAAAGTGTACATAAAAGCGGTGGCCATATCTAAGCATTCTGGGGTTGTTCGCTCTATCAGAAACAAATTGAAATCCCTCGAAGGTCACTTAGGTAGATTGGAACAAGAGGCTCTCACTGGGAATGATGCCCAATCCTCTGAGGTATTAAAAAAAACACTTGAAGAGTACCATGAGGTTGCAGATAGTGATCTAAAACATATGGGTAAATACACAATAGTTAAAACCTATGGGAGGGTGAGCAACCTTGCTTGGTGCTTGCAGTGCTGGTGTGTCATCAGAGGGAAGTTGACCTACTAACTGAGCTACGGGACTCGGAAGGCAAGATGCTGTGTGACACAACGAGATAGCCAACAGGTTCAGTAGATACTACACAGATCCTTACAGCTCTAAAGTGAATGCAGATGAATCTGAAATTCATGATTATTTGGAACATATACAAGTCCCTTGACTTATCAACGGTCACAGAGAGTATCTTATGATACTGTTAGAGCCCTCTGAAATACTCACTGCATTTACTGCAATGCGTGATGGTAGTGCCCCGGGTCAGGATGGGCTCACACAGTCTGCTTTCATAAAAATTACAAGAATCTGTTGATTCAACACTTGTGTACTCTATTTGAGGAGATGGGGAAAAAGGAGAGAGGCCCAAGTCAATGAGGGACGTCCTAATAGTTACTCTTTTGCAGTCGGGGAAGCCCACGGACAAATGCTTGTCTTATAGGCCCCTGTCACTATTGAATGTTGACACCAAAATATTCGCTTAAGTCCTGGCTAACAAGCTGGCACAATTGATTCCGATCTTGGTGAGGCCGGGGCAGGCTGGATTTGTCCCGGGTCAAACTTGTCCTATAATTTGAGAACTCTGTTCGGCACAATCCAGCATGTGAGGCCTCAAATTAAGGCAGCTGCCGTCTTCTTGGACACAGAGAAAGTGTTCAATTCTGTTGAATGAGCTTTTATGAAACAGGTGTTACGACGTATGGGCAAGGGGGACGTTTTTCTGAAGCCCGTCTCAGTGCTCTATATTAGGCCGCTTACTAGGGTAAGAACAGGCGACGTGGTAACATCACCTAATGAGATATCAAGGGGCCCTCAACAGGGCTGCCCATTGTTACTGCTGTTGTATGCCATAGTTGCAGAACCATTGTTATGCGCATTTAGAGAACACCATGGGCACAGGGGGATCGGTTTCCTGGACTACAATTTTAGAGTCTCTTCTTACACGGACGACATGCTGCTATATGTAAGAGAGCCAGGGGCAAACCTAACACCACTAATCAATGAGGTGATACAGTTTGGAAGTGTCTCTGGTTTGAGAATTCACTGGTCTAAATCAATCATATTCCCCTGACTGCTGCCACAACAGCAGTTGTGTTGGATTTCCCTCTGCAATGGTCTACGGGCCCGGTGCGTTATCTAGGTGATCAGGTCCATATGAACTCTGAACTGGTACTCGGGGAGAATTATGGCAAGCCTCCTGTCAATCTTGAGAAAGACATAGACCACTGGATTCTCCTCCCTCTGTCCCTGTTGGGCTGTATCTCCCTGATGAAAATGGTGGTTTTACCCAGATTTTTCATTTTAAACATCCCAATGGTACTTCCGAAACACACGTTCCAGATAATACTCTCTCTAATGGTGAAATTGGCATGGGCTGGTCTGAGTCAAATGGGACATTCTTACTCTTTCCTATTCTATGGGAGGCCTAGGGGCGCTGCATCTAGAGTTGTATTATAGAGTAGCTCAGTGTTCCCATGCATATCCCTGAATACACAGCCCGCAGAGTCTTCCTCATTTGTATATTGAAAAAGTGGCAGTTGTGCCTGACCCGCTACCTCAGAAACTGTTCCGTAATCCTATCAGACGAAATGGTGTGCTGGACTCTGTCAATTCGACAGTGCATGCATGACATGACTTAATGAAAAGGCAATCTGGCATATTTTTATACTCCCCCATGCAGCCTGTGGAATGGTGTCACTGGCTGCCATTGAGTGCAGATAGAGAGGTGGTGCAAGCTTTACGGTCACTCAACATCTTTACTATGGGTTACTTGTTCTCTGAGGGCAAGGCCTGTACGTCGGATGGGGTAACAGTGGAAGGAGAAGACTGCATCCCACTCTCAGTTTCATTTTTTCAGGGTACAGCATGCTCTGCGAGCTACACTAGGCGACGACCTGCAGGAACCCCTTGAGTTACTCTCGCTCTCTTTTCTTCTGTGAACTGAATCTCTTTACAAGTTAGTATCCAACATATATATTTTGTCCCAAGAATTCAGGAGATCAGAGTATAGTAATGCCAGGCTGGGCTGGCAAAGTGATCTGGGTGTAGCTATAGACGATGCTAAGTGGAGGTATTATTGTGAGGTCATTCAGAAAGTTTCATTAAACAGTAGACACATACTCATACATTTTAAATTTCTCAACAGGGTGTATTATACCCCAGAGAGACTATTTTGATATGACTTGAGGGACACAGCTTATTGTGAGCAGAGTGGGGAGGACCCAGGGGGTGTTCTGCACGTGCCTGGCTCTGTCCTAGGATTGCAGATTTCTGGTCTCAAATCTTTTGGGTGTTAAATGAAATTACAGGTCTCTCGCTCAACTCAGATCCCCTGCTGGCACTGCTGGGCTACACCAGGGCACTGCAGAAAGATATCAGAAGATTGATGGCGATGGAATTACTCCTCGCTAAGCGCAGAATTGCTATGCGATGGGTTTGTGGGCGAGCTCCAATGTTAACAGAATGGACAAAAGATATGTTGTATTGTAATACACAGTCCGAGTTGTATAACAAATTAATGCCCGCCCCCCAAAGTCGCGAGAGGAGTTACTGGGGGCTGTATAAACAATACCTTATTGGGTAAGAATCGGGAGGGGACAACTAAGATTTCACATCCATTGATAGTTGTGCGAGATCTTGTCACTAATGATATGTGCTGAGCTGTTGAGGGAGGATTCGTACTCTTGTGACAAACTAAATACTATGTGTATTCTAATTGATGTACGATATTAAGGGCCAGTGTTACTTCTGTCTCCTGTATAGTGACACCTAATACCTTGTATACTGTGATGTGTCTTTACACAATTCTTTTTTTACAGATAACACTGTGCACTGTCAGACTGTAATGTTTCACTGTGAAACATTTAATTAAAAAAACATTTTAAAAAATTAAAATCTCTAACAGATGCCTTAGGATCCCATTTTATCTGGCATTGTGGCTGCACTTGTTAGCTGGACCTTATGGGTATTATAGGATAAGGTATATGATAAGGTGAGTCCTTATCCCAGCCAACATTACTGCAATATAAAGCTGGAACCCGTGAAAGAGCGCCTTCTCCTGCATAGGCTTCTTTGACCTCATCAGGGACAAGTACAGAAAAGGATGGACATATTATATCCTTACCTTGTGGGGATGTTTGGATAACCTGTGGGGGTCAATCGACCTCCGCTAAGAGAATGTAGTATGATAATGTTAAATTTCCCCAGGAAATCACCCAAATGGTGCAGTGTATGTCACCCTCAATTTGTTTATTCAAATCCGATAATCTGTCTGGACGGGCTACGTGTGTGTCTGCGGTTTCAACTATAACATCTTGATTAGTTGCTTTCGTTCCCAGAAAGTCCTGGAGATTCCAGCACACTATAGTGACTTCAGTCATGCTGTTGAGGAGAGTCATCGCCAACCTCCTGTTGAGGAGGAAAGTTCTCAGTGTTTGTGGCATATTTGTCAGTTATAGCTGGAACTTTATTTTTTTGAAATTGGGACTTAACATGATGAAGTATCTTCTCATTCTTAATTGTCACATAAGACACGTCTCTCTTTCGTTTCACAAACTATTCCTGTCTGCAGTTAGAATGACCTTCACTCTTGTATTGTTTGTCTGATGAATCCTGAAAGGAATGAGAAGGATGAGTATCAAAAAGCTGATTCCTATCAGATGCTTTCAATTGTGTGCGATCACACAAATTATCGCGTCTGTCAGAGGACTGCGGTGTCAGAGAACCTCCTTGAGATTTAGCTTTTTCTTTAGGTTTTGGTTTGTCTCATAATTGTTTTACAAACCCTGGGTTCTACTTGGTAGTGTCTTTGTCAGAGCTAGGTTTGCCAAGTTGCTTTTCATTGGGTCTGGTCCTCAAATTATTACAATCTATAGAAGTATAGACTTCAGAAATATTTATAAGTAGCTAATGTTCCTGGTTGAAAGTGCAACCTGTGCTAACTGCGGGCGAATAGCCAAACATGCTGCTTCACCTTTACTCTTAAACAGAATCATTGAGGAGACCATGGAAACGTTTCCAATTAATGTCATCCCCAAATCCAATTATTATAGGAAACAGGGGTCCTAGGGAGTTACGATGTAACAAGAGATGCTAATATAGACCACAATCAGTACTATATTTTTCGGCGCCCAGCCGGGCGTAGAGTAATTTATTAGGAATAACATAGAATTACATTGACCTAGAGAGGGTCAAAATATGAACAACAAGATAGGGTACAGTCCTGTACCTATCCCGCAAGGTTGGAAAACCAATAGAGTCAAGTAAGGTAGAAGGAAGGAAAGAGGTTTTTCAGGCAAGAAGAAAAGATTTTTAGAGCCAAAGGGTGGCTTGCGATTTCAATAGATAGTTTCGCAAAATACACCCAACAGTGTCAACAATTGATTATACACATTTAGGTCATATGTTACACTGTTTAAAGCGTCGACGTTTCGATCCCTAAGGGCTCTTAATAAAATGGGATCATCATCAGGACAATTTACAATCACTGCCTGTATTACAATACGAATGCCTTCACAAGTCCAAGATCAAGGTCGTGATGGCATGATTGTTCTTTGTTGGAGAAGATTTCTCTTTCCGGCTCTTGGAGCTGATTGCTGGCTACACTTAGGGCAGCCGTGGGGTGGAAGTTGAACACGATGGTTTCTTCCCGTTTTAAGAGTAGGTTACCTCCTTTGTTTTGTTCCGCAGACTCAATGCTGACTTCTCGATGGAAGCGGCGGTGGGGCGGTGGGAGAAACTCAATGGTCTTCTCCCCTTCAGTGGCAGCGCGAATCCGCTGTGTATTCGCGCTGCCTCTGAAGGGGGAGAAGACCATTGAGTTTCTCCCACCGCCCCACCGCCGCTTCCATCGAGAAGTCAGCATTGAGTCTGCGGAACAAAACAAAGGAGGTAACCTACTCTTAAAACGGGAAGAAACCATCGTGTTCAACTTCCACCCCACGGCTGCCCTAATTGTAGCCAGCAATCAGCTCCAAGAGCCGGAAAGAGAAATCTTCTCCAACAAAGAACAATCATGCCATCACGACCTTGATCTTGGACTTGTGAAGGCATTCGTATTGTAATACAGGCAGTGATTGTAAATTGTCCTGATGATGATCCCATTTTATTAAGAGCACTTAGGGATCGAAACGTCGACGCTTTAAACAGTGTAACATATGACCTAAATGTGTATAATCAATTGTTGACACTGTTGGGTGTATTTTGCGAAACTATCTATTGAAATCGCAAGCCACCCTTTGGCTCTAAAAATCTTTTCTTCTTGCCTGAAAAACCTCTTTCCTTCCTTCTACCTTACTTGACTCTATTGGTTTTCCAACCTTGCGGGATAGGTACAGGACTGTACCCTAGCTTGTTGTTCATATTTTGACCCTCTCTAGGTCAATGTAATTCTATGTTATTCCTAATAAATTACTCTACGCCCGGCTGGGCGCCGAAAAATATAGTACTGATTGTGGTCTATATTAGCATCTCTTGTTACATCTTAACTCCCTAGGACCCCTGTTTCCTATAATAACTAAATTAACCCATGGTCCGAAGGACCCTCTTTGGGTTTCCTTATGTTCCAAAATGATCCCCAAATCCAAGGCAGGAGCTGGTCTGTGCTTGTTCTATATTTGTTTTAACCCATCCAGAAAGATTGACATAGACGGGGTACCCTGTGTGATGGTATAAACTACAGCAAAGACTTTGCCCCACGTGGCGCAGTCACCGATTTACGGAACCATCCGATGTGGTAAGGACATAGTAAAACCTCTGTGCTTGTCTTGTGATCCCGTAAGGTAAAACACTGCTTCATTTTGATCGATTTTATGGGTGATACAAGAAGGAATTTCCTCACAATTTGTGGAAATTTTGCCTATAATTGAATGAATAATTACAGGACTTATTGTTGATACTGCAGGCAGCTGAGGTTCTCCTGCTGGGGACAGCCATCAAGGTGTGCAAAACATACTGAGTTAAGCATCTATATAGTCTAACTAGACTTGTGTGTAATTGTTGTAACTCATTAACAGTGAGACCCTGTAAATTAGAAAATGGTGTATAAGCAGCTAGTGCTGGCTAGGCCCTTCATTACTAAGGAGACCCATGCATACAGATGCAAGTGCGTATATTAGGGTGCCTTAGTACCAATTTTGATATTCTCTGTATGCTTGTGGAGGTGCAACATTTGTGTATTCGTGATATGTTCCTGAATTAGCATCTACAGCTGAAAATTGACTCAAGAATAGAAGACATCTAAATTATAGGTATTGTGGTCTACAACCATGAAGATAAAGATAAATGTAAATTTATGTGTGTATGGACTGCAGGCATGTATCAGCAAATGGTATAGGCTGTGGCTGTGCCACTATGAAAACAGTAATGGAAACAGAGAGCAAACACAAATACGGGTAATCCTTTCAAAAATGTAATCTTGAACAACCAAGATAAAAAAATAGGTCTGCCTAAAATACTGCGGATGATTAATCCCCACCACTATGGATGTCGTCGGTGGTCGGTGTAAGGGTACTACGGGCACACACAAATACTATTCAGAAGGCCAACCAAATAAGTACCAGACCATCGTTGGTGGTGCCATAGCACAGGGATTCTGCTGGTAAGCAGAACTGTGCCTTTGGTTAACAGGACATCAGAATGTAGGGACTAACCCCCAGATTCACCAAAGCCACATTCTGCGAATTCCAAATTGCGAAAATTACAGAATCGCAATTTAGAATTCGCAGAATGGATTCATGAAGAAATGCAATTAAAAAAAGCTAATCGCAATCGGCTGCAATTGCCGTTTGCGATTATGCCAAAATTGCAGAAAAATCGCAGAATCGCCCTTATCCCGTGTTGAAATTGCGATCTCGCAATTACCGAAATCACAAATTACGATCTCGCTAATTGCGAGATCGCAAAAACGGGAATTCGCATTTCGAGCACAATGATGACATCAGAACCAGGAAGTAGGCAGTTCCCGCCCTCATTCTGCTCACTGAGCCTGAAAGTGGAAACAGCACTGGCCAGAGCTCCACTACAGACCACCTGCAGCAGCAACCCGGGAGACAAACAACCCCAGAAAATGTCCCAGGAAGCAGCAGGGAGCAGTGCCCCTGGAAGGAAAAGGAAAATTAAATTTTCCGAGCAGGAACTAGAATATTTAATTGAGGGAGTCACAAAGGACCATGACCGGCTTTTCGGTAAGGATTCACGGAGGGTGCCTGAGGCGGACAAAAGGCGCATTTGGCTGAGCATCCGTGCTAAGGTCAATGCAGTGGGAGTGACCCAGCGCTCTATAGACGAACTCAAAAAGAGGTGGTATGACCTCAGAGGGTGAGCAAAGGAACAAATTGCTGAGAGGTTGGGGGAGCAAATTGCAACCGGAGGAGGAGAGCCCACTGTACCACCCAACACCCCACTGGAGGACCTTGTGGAGGACACCCTGAATCCCGAATCATGCGTGGGGGTCACCCGGCTTGACTCCTCCCGACCCACCCAAGAATCCCAAGGTAAGTGCCATGCGACTGCGACACTGTCTCCTGATAATGGCCATGACTCCAGAGCTACCCATTAGAAAGCCCCAGTTATGCAGGGCATGCACACCAGAAATGCCCAAATTACATTGTGGGACTTGTAGTGTGACCACAATTTCCAGATAGCCCCATACAGCCAGACCTGTCAAGTGAGAGTCATTCGTAAAGCCAGTCAGAGAATGGTAGCCTGCATGCATGTAGCAACCTCCCATGTGCAAGAAACATGTCATTAATCACGGTCCCATTTACATCACAGGTGGCACACAACAACCCAGCAGCGACAGTGAGGCCCTACATATCGACGACAACCCCGACGACACCGAGGGAGAGGGCCATCCTTCCCTTCAACCAGGACCATCACAGCCAGTACCAGCAGCAGTCGTACCACCACCTGCCCCTGTGGACAGTGCCACACCTGCAGCCACAGGCGTGCCACAACCACACAGTGTAACACCCATGGCAGTGGCACAGCCCACAACAGTTGCAGCCAGGAAGCAGACAAGGCGCACAGCCACTGTGCGATCACAGTCCAGCGAACTGGTGTGGTAGCAGCAGCACAACACAACACCACGTGCTGGCAGAGTGGCAAATGTCCTGGGTCCTGGCCTGTCCATTGAACATCGGATGCTCCGAGTCCATCAGAAGCAGGCACATCACTTGGCAGCAATCCACCTGCAGCTGCACAAGACTGCATGTAATGTAGGACAGCTCACTGACAGCATGCAAACCATGACCGCTGTTGTCCATGAAAAACAGCCAGGTCCTCTTGTCCCAGCAGGATGTCAATCCCGCCGCCACCGACAGTGGTCACACACGCTCTAATCATATCATCGGGAATGCCACCTCCCAACTATCATGTCGCTCTCTAGCGATGCAGATTCAAATGGTGCAGTGCTGCCAGTATGTCGCTAGGGCACTGGAGCAAGTCACCACAGCAGTGCAGGGTCTGCAGGCGACTGGCCATGGCCAAGCTAGAGGGGGGGATGATGCCAGTGAGGGCAATTCCAGCCACAGCAGCCTGTCGTTGCCGCTGGTGACGGTACCCCGCCGCAGCACCAGGCCCACTACAGCCTCACGGGCCAATGCTGATGTGGAGGATGTCGAAAGGTGACTGGGAGTGTCCGCCAGGAGGCTCCACAGACTCTTTGAAATGTACCTGCAGGGCCATGCTGATGATACAAGCATGCCCTCTTCACATAAATGGAGATGTATGAGTTAATACAGCTCTCATGCAATATGAAAAAATATTACTACATTATTGTGAAAAAACAATAACATTTGATATGCACTAGTTAATCTGACTCATGTCATTATTTAATTTGTCATGCATGAATGTAGTGTTGGGTGAGGGGAGTGGGTGCACTAGAAACAGTTCATTGTGATTTGGTTGCGGCGCCTGTGTACTTCAGCAGTATTCTCCCCGTGTGCATGACACACATGTGCAGGTGGCCGGTTGTCCCCTTCCGACTCACTGCCAGAGATCTCTACAGGTATCCTCCGCTTGGTAGCAATGTTGTGGAGTATTGCACACACGGCCACGATGCGGCAGCAGACCTCAGGCTGGTATTTGAGGGCCCCTCCAGTCTTGTGTAGTATGTGGAATCGGCTCTTCAAAAGCCCAAATGTGCGCTCAATGCAATTTCTTGTGCGGATGTGTGCAGCATTGTAACGCCATTGCTGTGGTGTGGCAGGGTTGAGGTATGGGGTGAGGAGGTACTCACGGAGATCGTAGGCGCTGTCACCTGAATGAAAGGAGCAGAGGGTGAGTGCCTGTTATGCGCAGCTACATGGTCGCAATGTACTGTTTGTTGGCATATGTACTTACCTAGTAGATGTCCTTCTCCAAAGTCTCCCCTGGCCAGTCGTGTGTGCATGCCGCTGTGCCGGAATATGAAGAAGTCATGTGTGCTCCCCGGGTATTGTGCCACTATGTCCATGATGATTGTCTTAGCGTTGCACACCATCTGGATATTCAGTGAGTGATAGGACTTGCGGTTCCGGTACATGTATTCTGTTTGTGCAGGTGGGCAGATGTGGATGTGGGTACAGTCAATGCATCCAATTAGATGGGGGAATTGAGCAATGTTGTTAAAATCAAGCTTGGTTTGATTCAAGTCCTGTTGGGTGGTTGGGAATATGATGTAATGGTGTAGCTGGGTCAGCATGGCCTCCAGGAAATTCCTTAGGCAGCGGGACATGGTGCTCTGGGAGATCCCCCCTGCATATGCAACTATTCCCTGGAAGCTTCCCGAGTCAAGGAGGTGCAGGCTGCACAAGACCTGGACATGGGTGGGCACGGCATTGGTCCTCCTTGTTGGGTGCTGCATCAGGGGGTCAAGGTCCCGGATGAGCTTTGTAATCATTGCCCCATTCAGCCGGTACTTTGAGTAGATTTGCTCCGCAGTTTGGCCCAGAAGTGTGATCCGATGGCGGAATATTCACTCCTGGATCCTGTGTCTGTTCCTTGCTGCAGCCTGGAATTCGCTGCCTAACCACCATGTAGAGTCCTGGCATTGTGAATTTCCTTATGCTCCTACTGTGTCTCCTCATGTGTGTTTGGTCAGGGCCGCACCTATGGCTAGTTTGGGAATTTTTCAAATTTTTTTATTGACTTCATGGTTACCACCTGGTTTGGGTTCTCCTTAAATTGCGCATCGCAAATAGCTATTTTGTGTTTTTTCGCAATTTGCAATTTTTGATGAATTTGGTTAGCGATTATTTAGCGAATTCGCAAATTAAATCGCAATATCATTGTAATCTCGCAAATTCCGATTCGCTAAGGGGGTTCCACCTAGATTCTGCAATTTATTTTACGATTTCGCTACATCGATTTTGCGAATTCGCGAATTGGTCATTTTTCTTATTATGAATTGCAGATCATTGAATTGCGATTGCAATTGCTAATTCGCAGATATTGCGATCGCAATTTTGGTTGATGAATCTGGCTGTATGTTTCTCTACCATATCAGTACCTGTAGGCCCAAATCTGACCAGCTCACAGTGCCTCACCTGAACTCCTAACCTTCTCAGAATAACAGGTTATATTGACAACCTGAGAACATGATCCTCTAGTCCCCAAGAGACCCGTGGAAGCAAATCATCCCCTTTCGTTTCTCACTCATGCATATCCATAGCAAAAGAAACAAAGAAAGACACAAAGGCAGTTTACAATATATTTATTGAAACTATCGCAATTTATTTTGAAACAGATGCATTGTGATAAGCAAACAAATACAACCAAGCAATATTATTAGCTTTACTAGCAGGCTGTATACAATGAACAACCCAACTATTGCAAATAATATATCCGTATAGGCCTATCCTCACTATGTGAGCGCAGTCAATCAATCTGGTAATTGTAAGCGTGCTACTCACCAATGAGGGTCTCAAAACACTGATGGGGGGTCCGCAGATCTGTTTAGCCAAAGAGTCAGGTCTTGAGGGTCTTCTTGAAGATCGGAGGTTTCTTTTGGGTACGTGGAAGTTGATTCTGTCGTTGAGGTCTTTGGGTCCGTTGTTGTGTAGGCATTTGTAGGCGTGAGTCACGATTTTGAAAGTGACTCTTTTCTCCACCGGGAGCCAGTGAAGACTTCGTAGGTGTTGACTGATGTGTTCATGTCGGGGGATGCCAAGGGCGAGTCTGGCAATGGTGTTCTGTATTGTCTGGAGTTTGTGGAGTAGGGACTTGTTGATGCCGGCATAGAGTGCACTTCCATAGTCCTGTCTGCTGGTGATGAGTGTGTGAGTGACTGTCTTTCTTGACTCAGGGGGGATCCAATTGAAGGTCTTGCGGAGGGTGTTGAAGCAGCTGGAGGTGACAGCGGCAACCTGTCGGTTCATGGTGAGTGATGAGTCGAGTACGATGCTGAGGTTCTTGGTGTGGTCTGAGGGGGTAGGTAGGCTTCCGAGGGCCGTCGGCCTCCAGGTGCTATCCCATGCAGAAGGGGTGGTATCAAGGACGAGGATTTCTGTCTTCTCGGCGTTGAGCTTCAGGCAGCTGTTGGTCATCCAGACTGCAACGTCTTGCATTCCTTTCTGGAAGTTGAGTTTGGCAGTGGTGGGGTCTTTGGTGAGGGAGAGGATGAGCTGGGTGTCAGCGGTGTAGGATACGATGTTGAGGCCATGTTGTCGGACGATGGCTGTGAGGGGGGCCCATGTAGATGTGGAATAGGGTGTGGCTCAGGGATGAACCCTGTGGGACTCGCAGGTGATTTTCATGAGGTCGGAGAGCAAGGGTGGGAGTCTGATTCTTTGGCTTCTCCCGGGGAGGAATTATCGGATCCAGTCCAGGGCTGTTCCTTGTATGCCTGCATCATGCAGTCTGGTGACTAGTGTGTGGTGGGAGACGGTGTCAAAGGCCGCTGATAGGTCAAGAAGAATGAGGGCTGTGGAGTGACCTTGGTCCAGAAGGGTGCGGATGTTGACTGTGGCGGCGAGTAGGGTGGTCTCTGTGCTGTGGTTGCTTCTGTTTGGGACGGGTCGAGGACGGCGTTCTCTTCAATGAATCGTGTCAGTTTCCTGTTGACTATTTTCTCTGCAACTTTGGATGTGAAGGGTAGGAGCGAGATGGGCTGATAGTTCTTGAGATCGGTGAGGTCAGCTGTGGACATCTTGAGCAGAGTTCTGACTTCTGCGCGCTTCCAGTCGTCTGGGAAGGTGCCTGTTTTGAAGGTGGTCTTGATGGTACATTGTAGTTCGGGTGCGATGGTGGCCGCGGCTCTGTGGTAGATGTGAGGGGGGAAGGGGTTGGTGGTGGCCCCCACGTGGATGCTTTTCATGGTCAAGGCTGTGTCTTTAGCCGTGATCAAAGTCCAGTTAGAGATGGTGGGTTGGCTGGTGTTTCAGGGGGGCGGGCCGTCTGTGGCGTCTGGTGAATGGTTAATGAAGTTGTCATAGAGGTTTTTGATCTTGAGGTGGAAATAGGTTCGTTGTGTGGGTTGGGGAATTCTTGAATGACACTGAAAAGTGGCCAGGATTTTGTTGTGGATGAAATTCCTCTTGGTGGCTCTGATCTGGTTGTGGTAGTCCGTCAGGGCGTCCTTGTAGGTGGTGTGGTTTTCGGTTGTCTTGGCGTTTCTCCAGTTCTTCTCCAGGCGTCTGCAGGTGCATCTGGCTTCTTGGAGAGCGGTAATGAACCAGGTGGCTTTCCTGGGTCGTTGTCTGTCGGGGTTGCACAGCGGGTGAGCTCGTCTGCGCAGTCGGAGATCCAGGTGTGGAGTTCTCTGGCTGCGTCGTTTGCGTCGGGTGCCCAGGTGTGGTTCTCTTGTGTGAGGGTGAAGTTAAGTTGCTCATCGGTAACCTTGCTCCAGTTCCTTCGTTGGGGGCATGGGGCTGGTTTGGGTGGCTTGGGTTTGTTGATTGCGAAGTGTGCGCAGTGGTGGTTAGTCCATGGCGGCTGCATTGTGTGGCTGAATTGGATGCTGTTTCCTGATGCAAAGATGGGGCTGAGGGTGTGTCCTGCTCTGTGGGTCAGTGTGTTAGCAAGTTGTTTAAGTCCGATGCTGGTGAGGTTGTCATGAAGGATAGTGGATTTGGGGTCGCTGGGGTTGTCGCGGTGGAAGTACATCTCTTCAATGAGTATGTAGTTAGTTGAGGTGATGGCGTGGGGTGTGATGAAGTCAGTGATGGTGGTGGCGAAGGGTGCTCGAGGGCCGGGTGGTCTGTAGACGAGGGTTCCTCGGAGTGTGGCTTTAGGGGTGGTCTAGATCTGTAAGTGCAGGTGTTTGGTGGAGGTGAAGGTTTCGCTGGAGGTAGTGAGGTGGAGGGTGCTCTTGTGGGGGATGGCGAGGCCCCCTCCTGGGTGGTTGGAGTGCACAAGGATATACTAGTGAACTCTGGGATTAGCAACAGTCACCATACCAGGTGTCTGTAGTCAGGTGGTCTGCATCATAGATGTAAACTCAGTTTATGTAAGGCTGATGCCTCCATTCCAGAGTGGTCTCTCTGCAGGCATTCTCCTCTCTGCCCCCAAGGAGACAAGACACAGTTTATATAATAAGAACTACTGTGTTGGAAAACTGCAGCTGTGCTACCATGTTTTATCTAAAAAATAACATGTTTAGCTTATTTCTAAAATAACATCATGATGCAAAAACAAATGTATTATTTGTGGCTGTGCGAAGCAGAGGCAGCCTAAATTGTCTAAAAAGTGAGCTACGGTTGAACCAAAGTAGGCCCAAAAGAGAAATGACTACAGTCCCTCTAGTGTGAACCTTTTGTATCAGAAGAACCCTGTATGCAGGTGTGATAGTGATTTAGTTTCACAGTGCCACGGAAGGTGTTGAGACTAGGGGGCAGAGAGGGTTGCCCAAGGGGTGTTGCCTACCATCAAGAGGCATCGGGTAAAGAGGGTAGAAGGGGTAGGTGCGAAAGGAGTGATCAGGGACTTCCAGTACATTGGATGATAGACTTGTATTTTGTATTGTGTAAATCAATTGGTCTGATAGGATAGGGCTGTCTTTTGGAGTTTCTAGGTCATCAGTAGATCCTCCCAGTCAGATGTGTTGGGTCTCTTTCATAATCCCCTGGCCTCCTCCCACCGAATTGCCCCAGCTCAGCCTTACCCTATTTTAGCATCATCGCTTGCCAGCCCCTTACCCCCTACAGTGACCCAGCCTTCCAGGACATCGTTATCAGCCTATGCACTAGTAATAGCCCTAAATCAATGAATCTGGTGGTAGTCCCCCTCTTTTCTTGTCCCCATAAAGGCCCAGTATACATCCTGGTAAGGAGTCAATGTCAGTGTGACCCATTGTGGGGGCCTGAACTTTCGTTACATCAGTCGAGAGGCATCTGGACACCGAACAGCTCCAAAACATGTGTAGCATGTCTGCTCCCTGCGCCCTGTATCTCGGGCAGACCAACAAGGTTGTGGATAGATCTTGTGTAGTCCGGCTGGAGTGAGATATGACCTGTGTAGTATATAGTACTGAAGCATGGGCGAATTTTGCGAATTCGCGATTCGCGAATTTGCGTATTCACGAATTCGCAATCCTCAAAATCTGCGAACTTTCGCGAATTTGCAGATTTTTTCTTTTTTTTGTGTTCGCAAGGTTTTCTGCCAGTTCGCGAGGGTTTTGTACCAGTTCGCAAACGCGAACTTACTTGTCGGGTCGCAACGGTCGCGACTATGTTGTTTCTACGTCTGGTTCATCACAGCACCCTCTGTTTCACCACTGCCACCCTCTGTCTCACCCATGCCACCCTCTGGTACATCACTGCCACCCTCTGGTTCATCACTGTGGAATATGGGGGGAAAAGACACCTGCCCTGCCTCAACTGACATGAATTAATTTGGGGCTGATTAATGTGTCACTGAATTTGAGCTGGCACCTGCTTCCTTAGCTGTAAGTACTTCCTGAATAATGATGAGCTTGAACTTTTGCACCTGCTAAGTGCTTTCAGTTTTGCAAAATTCGTTAGCACACCTGCCCTGCCTCAACTGACATGAATGAATTAGGGGTTGATTAATGTGTCACTGAATTTGAACTTCCAGTCTGGCACCTGCTTCCTTATCTGTAATTGCTTTCTGTTGCAGTGTAATTTTTTTTAACAGGACCTTTGTGGCATACTTGTAGCTATTCTCTGAGCCTGCTGTGAGGGTCAGCGCAGGGTCATAGAATAGTTGCAAGTAGGCAACTGAACTCTGGAGGGGGCCCTCAGGAAGCACTACAGGGAAAGGTTACTAATAATGAGCTTGATCTTTTGCACCTGCAGAGTGCTTTCAGTTTTGCAAAAATAGTTTTTCTGCAATTACGCGGGATTCGTGGGGCGCGAATTTGCACAAGATCTAATTCGGAAGCCGCGAATTTGTGCGAATATGCGGTTTTTTTTGCGGCCTGTTTGTTCGCGTAGTTTTTTGCGTTTCGCAAGCCGCTGGTAGCGCAAAGAGGCGAAGTTACCCTAGCGGTCATACATGGGCGCGGCCATCTTGTTTGCGTGACGTATTTCCGTTTCCGGGTGCTATGTGTAATCTCGCAAAGTGTGAGGCTTGCTAGTACAAGTTCGCGTGTGATCGCTGGGGAAATCTCACGCGAACTTACCCACACGGTCGTGAACGGGTGCGGCCATCTTGTTTTTCATTCATTGCTATGGTTCTGGGCATGCTTTCTGTATCCTCTCTGAATCTCTGCCATCCTTTGCTATTTGAAGTTTTTTTTAATCTATTTTACTTATTATCTATCCCTCTATTATTCTAGCTCTATATTTAGTCTTTTCTGCTACTTTTGGTTAATTTTAAACTACTTTTTTAAACTCTTTTCTTTTCTTCTTCCCTATTCTATTTCTTATTTATTATTTACCTTCCTTTCTGCCCAGACCATGGTAAAGGGAGCCAGGAAGCAGCCCGAGAAGGGGAAGGGTCCCGCACCCTGTGCCCGGCTCCCGTGTGGGCATTTGAGGGGGGAGCTTGTGATGCCACGGGAGAACTTTAGCGCGGAGAAGGTGGCCGCACTAGTGTTCTATGTGCAGCGCCGCCTCCCCAGGACCATCATGGCAGGCGGCAAGATCGCAAGCGGGCACGGGCTCCGGGAGCGCCGGAAGCGGTGGGAGAGGGTGTGTCGCGCCATGTATTCTCACTCTTGGGTCCGGTGCACCTACAACCAGGCCACCCACCGTTGGACGGATCTCCTGGACCGGGAACGCGACTTGCTCAACCTGCTCGGCATCGAGATCCCCGGGCTTGGTGAGTAGTAGTAGCTATTTCATCACTACTCTGTTTTCTCCTGCTCTGTGTGTTATTATTATATTGCAAATTTTTGTTTTTTACCAAGAGCAATAATGCTGCCGACTACATTGTAGGTAAATTATATTTCAAAATCTTCAGTGCATTTCAGGTACAATGCTCTCCTTCTCAGTAGCGTTGCTACTATGCTTATTTGTTTTTGATTTTGTGTTCATTTCATTGGCCTGAGAAATTATGTATGAGTGTAGTTTACAGAACTGCGTAATGCTAGACACTAAGGGGCAGATTTGCAATTACCGGTGCATCCCTGCAAAGTAGCAGGGATGCACCAGTAATTGTGTGCCACGCCACCACCACCCATGGTGCGCCGTATTTACAATGCGGCGCACCATGGGCCCAAAACGTCACCGAAGCATTGCGCATCTGTGCCGTAAAGGCGGCGCATATCTGGAGTTGCGTCGCCACGATGGCTTCTGGATAAAAAAACTGCAGACTCAAGATCCCAAAGGGATCAATGATCGAGTGGATCTAACTTGCTTTCTTTGATATTTGCGCATTTGAACACGCTGGAGGATTGTTTTATATAGTTTTATATAGTTTAGTTTATTCATTGCACATTATCTATGTTTGTTCCAAGATTTCACCAAACATAATATTTATATTTGTATTCACAATGTTACAATGTTGCATTTCTCTAGTGCACTACTTTCAGACACTACTAGATAGTAACATGGCGCCCATGAGTCGTCTTTCGTATCTACTTCGGTTTCGAAGTCCGTTTTCCATGACCATAAACACACGCGTCATAAAACATAGACAGACGTCGCTAGAGTGGTGCTCGTTTCCGGCCAAACACCGAACTCCGTGACCGGTCGAGAAGGAGAGAGTATTTTGTGTACCAAACCCCTTCAGGATTATATCAGGTACTTGCTTTTTATGGGATCGCGTAGTACAAGCCGTTAGGATAGAACGCAGTAGTACCAATATTAGTTGTTCGTGCTTTTGTTTTCAGCGCTACATGTGGTCAGTTAGAGCGAATCGTGAACCCTTACGCATTACGCCGCATTAAGGAAGTGTCAGCCGATTAGCAGAGATATAACGCATTCACGTAAGTTAACTAGTGAAATGCACGAGTTGTTTAGTTCAAGTCTGACCAGATTTACGAACTATCTGTATATTGAAACCAGACTGTTACGTTTTTCCAGGTTACACCCAGGCAACCTAAAAAACCTGATCAGACACAAGGGTATATTTGCACCTCACCGATTCCGCCAGTTGTTATAACCGCATCACGCCGTGGTTCATAGCAGTAAGTGTCATCTTTGGCTTAAAAGCGTTTGTCATTTTTGTATCTTCGCTTTAATAATCGTGTAATTAGAGCGCTTGTTCCTCCAGGCACGATTGTACACAATTCCCACTTTCTTCGCGTTTCACGAGGTCACACCGTCTCCAAAAACACGCCTTTCTCAAACACATGTGAGTGTGCAACTATTCATTGATTATGTTGGCTTAGTGATTTTTTCAGGACACATAGATTTTGGATAAACTTGTGCAACTGTTAATTTATGTATGCAATATAGTGACTTTCTATATACTCTGTACCTGGAGAGCCAGATGAAATCCATGTTACTTAGTTTTGTATCTTTTCCTTGCAGGTTTCTGCCCCTGAGGAAGGGCTTTACAAGCCCGAAATGCATTGGGCATGGCTAAAAGTGCGGACAAGAAATCTTTATTGTTCATGATGTGAAATGAGCATTGATTTGTATATTCATTATCAAAAATCCATGAATTTGTGGTACTTACTGATTTTCAAGTGAATTTCATGTTTCTTGAATTCCAAACACAAGTAAAGAAATCTAATATTTGCAAACAAAAAGATTTATGAGTTTTCATGTATCTTTCAAAAAAGTGTGTTGAAACTGTCCAACCTTTTCAGGTTGAAATCGCAACAGTGCGTAGAGGGCAAGCGGTTTCCGCTTGACTATTTCTCAGATTGTTGGTTATTGCCATATCGATGGCACCAATTAAATCATAAGTGAGTTCGTAAAGTTGTCTCCCTTTCAGACTGTGCCAGCAGTGCTCCCAGACCCCAAAACCCACCCCCAACAACCTAAAAGCCTGCCAAACAGCACCCCAAAAACAGGCAAGTTGAGCAAAAATGAAAAAACTGTTTCACCATGGATTTGGTCCAAAACACTTGATTCCAATATTACACCTTCCGAGCTATGCCCCCAGACCCCTGAAGCCACCCACAAAAAAGCAGAACACCCCAAACAGGCAAAAAGCAAAAATGGGCCTACCTTCAATTCAGTCCAAGTACGCTTTGCAGCTAGGCCCTAACTCCCCTTTTCCACCATGGATTTCCTGAAAAACAAATGCAATCAAAATTAGACTGTGCCAGCAGTGCTCCCAGACCCCAAAACCCACCCCAACAACCTAAAAGCCCGCCAAACAGCACCCCAAAGACAGGCAAGTGATCAAAGTGCAAAATCTTTTTCTGCTCCAATTTTCTCCAAACCACTTTTATCTGGTATTAGCCCTTCACATCAATGCCCCAGACCCGTCAACTCACCCGCAAAGAAGTAGAACACTCCCACAAGTGCAGAGTCTTTCTTCATTTGGCGTAATCCAGCCATCTGCTTTGAGGGAAATAGGAGTCTGGAGGAGGAGGATAGAGGAGCATGTTCTTGTGAACTTGTGAACCTGAGGAATGCAGACTGCGGCACCTTCAAATCAATAAGCAAGTAAGTGAAGACAGTTCTGCTGATGGGCTTGTTTTTGTGATTAGGTGATTAAAGTTTTTTTTATATAGATTTTGCAAAACGAAGAAAGACAGACACACAGGATTAAAAGTGAATAAGGACGAAAAAGAAAGTTAGTGATTCATTGACTAATTTTCAGGGCTCGGTGTCAGGGAAGAAGAGCTCGTCCTCAAACTCTGCGAATTCAGAAGAGAGTAGGTCAGTTAACAGAGAAGAACTTCCATCATCAAAGTTGGTGTCCTCCTCGTCTTCTTCCTGCGTGCATTCTCGTATTTTGTAATCTGGTGGTATGAGGTGCTGATTCATCTTGATCATTGTTAACCTCTCCACATTTTTGGGCGAGAGGCGGGTCCTTTTGGAAGTTACAATGCCACCAGCAGCACTTAAAACACGTTCAGAAGACACGCTTGCGAGTGGGCAAGACAAGTAATTTATAGCCAGGTTGGTAATCTCTGGCCACACATCTCTTTTCCCATGCCAATACGCCAATGGGTCATCATTAACATAGACCTCTATTGAGTCATTTAGAAAGTCCTGCACCATCGACTCAAGGTTCTCCAGGGTTCCTCCACTTTGCTTACTTTTTTCTAGGACCTTTTGAGAAGCAAACCCAAGCTGAGTTAGCCAATCCTCTTCACACAATGTTACTGTTGTGTCTGGTGCAGATGATACGGTTGCTGGTGTCTTTAACAGCTGAGAGGGAAAATCACTCACTTCAGCCACAGCCACAGATGCAGAAGTGGATTTTTTTGACTCCGAATGGCCTGCTGATGCTGATGTACTGCCTTTTCCTTCAATTTCCTGCCGTTCTTTTTCAAACCGACTGGCTGACACAGCTAGCCAATGTTTATACTTTGTAACATCTGCGTCATCAAAAGGAAAGAATACTCTGTCTGCCACTGCCTTTTTGTACCGTGGATCCAGAATAGTAGCACAAATGTAATGCTGTTCTGAGTGGATCTTTTGAAGACGTCCATCGCAAAGTAGGCGCTGTAATAACTTTTCCGCCAACTCAAATGCTTCTTGCTTTTCATCTTTTTGAAATGTAGAAGACACCGCCTTTAGTTGGTGCTCTAGCATGCGCGACAATGGGATAGATTTTCCCAAATTACAGTCCTCCCTGCTGACTGCACGCGTGAAGACCTCAAAAGGACGAAGCATGTCTCTCAAGCTTTTAACTAGCTTCCATTGCTTCCCCTGTATCCTCAGGTCCATCATAGGTGTACCCAGGGTAAAGAAATACTGATCGACTACAGCATACTGCTCATACAGATGCTCAAGCATGTAGAAGCTTGAGTTCCAACCTGTTACCACCTCCTGGATGAATGCTTTCCGTGGCAGTTTACGTTCATGTTGCAGGCACCTCAGCTGCTTCTGGGCCTTAAAAGAATGGGCTAAATGTGTGTACATTCTTCAACAGGTGGTCAGTAACTTGCACACTGGACTTTCTTCACTCAAGAATTTTTTAACAACTAAGTTTATACAGTGCGCCAAACACGGCACTCTGAAATAGTTACCCTTATCCATGGCCCTAACTACATTGGCGCCATTATCCGTGGAAACATAACCAATCATGCGTTTTCTTGGGGACAGCCATTGAAAGACCTTTGTGTTAAACTCATGCAAAATGTTTTCTCCTGTATGACTTTTCTCCATGGAAAACATGGCTAGTGTTGCATGTTTCCGAGCAGCTTTAAAAACTATGTCCGGGTCAACAACTACGTTTAGCTTTGCTTTAACCCCTGAAAAGGAGACCCAGTGTGCAGTGATGCACATGTAATCAACGGCTTGGCAACTGGTCCACATGTCTGTTGTCAGATGTATAGTGTGAACAGCACTCTCCTGCAAAGCTGCCCCAATCACCTCCAGCACATCTTCATGTAGTGCTGGAACCACAACTAGAACTGGCTAGGAACCTTCCATTTAGGGCAGAGCGTTGCCACTAATTCAAGAAAACCCACCCCTTCCACAAAAGAAAAAGGGAGAAGGTCCAGCGCAAGCATTTTAGCCAGCTTAGTGTTATACAGACGCGTCATTGGGTGGTTGCGTTCAAATGGCGCTTCTGAAAACAACATGCTTCTAATGGTGGGCTGGATCATTTTACGGGATGTTGATGACTTCTTCGACCCAGTTACGCTCAGTGATGATGAACTTTTTCGCATTGGTGTCTCACTCTCTCCCACACTCTTAGTGTGACTCATATATCTTGCAGGGGGTGTGCTGTTGACAAGGGTACTGGGTGTAAGTGAAGAAATGTTTGACGCTTCTTCCTCCTCGTCATCATCAGATGAAACATCAATGGATATAATTTGTTGACTTGCAATTCGGGCTGCCTTGATCTCCTTTAGGTGCGCATGCCATTTGACAGTGTGCTGGCTCTCAAGATGTCCTCTCTGGCCTCTGGTACCATAGTTGGTACCAAGCTTACCATGACTAACTCGAAGCTTACAAATGGTACAAATGGCTATGTTTTCCCTTGTTGGGCAAACACTAAAAAAGTCCCAAACTGCGGACTTCAAATGTCTGTGGGGGGCGGAGGAGGCGATACTGGGAATGCTAATGCCAGATAAAGTGGAGGATGTGTGTTGCCGAAATTTACTACGTTGTGCACTTACAGCACCACTACTTGAGGAAATGGAGGTCTAGGTGGATGGAGGTCCCTTCTGGCGAGAAAATATGGACGCGGTAGGTGGTGGTGTACTAGTTAACTGCATTGGTGGTGGTCCCATTGCCATGTCACCAACATCACGCTCAGTAGCATTTTGGGATAGGTTTAAAATGTCTGTTTGCTGCATGCCCGCTGAGGCTGGAGTGATGTGTATGATGACTGTGTCGTCATCGTGAGAGTCTTCATCAGCAGGAGTATACGCCACTTCTTGTTCAGCGTCATCATCACACTCCATAACTATGAGACTTTCAGGGACCTTCCTTTTACGCTTAGCTACCTTTCTCAGATCACGGTGTGCCTCACTCTCAGACGGCCGTGTTGGTTCCCAATTTTCATCCATATCATCAGAAAGAAGGGGGCTTGAAGAAGATGTAGACACAATCCTTGACCTTTTCCTTGCTAGGGATCTGGAAGACAATGAATGATCAGGAGGAGTGGCTTCCTCAAATGATACCTCGGCTTGAATGTCGATTTCCTGATGTGCCCCTACTTCGGGAGGAACAACTATTGTGGGCACTTGTGCCGCTCCATGCACCTCTGCTTGCTCATCTCCTTGCGCCGCCTCTCCTTCCACATGTACTTGGGCTTGTACTTGCACATGTGGTTGTTGTTGCGGCTGTGGTTGTTGAACACTTGTCGGATGAGTTACAACAACCTGTGTTGATTGAGGGATGCTGCTACTTTCTTGCGATGAGCCAACATCACGGGTCGATGGTGATTGAACAACTATACTGGCTGCCTCTGCAGCACTCAATGGCTTGGACTTAAGTTGGCGTGGTGGTGGCACTGAGCCCAATGGAGCGGAGGTGCTGCTCCCAGCTTGGTCCCCAGCAGACCTCGCTGCTGCTGCAGGCGTACTTTTTTTCCCAAAAAATGCGGCGGTCGGCACACCAGTCTCCTTGGTAAGTGGCGCCACTTGCTTCTTCTGCTCCTTACTGGCAACTTTCTTGCTAGAGAAGCTACAGGCAGCTTTTTTGGGGGCCATCTTCTTCAGATGTCAGAACATCAGGCCGCAGTTGCACAAGTTGCAGAGTTGTCTGTGGCCACACGTGACGTTGTGCTGCACACACAGCAGCAGGACTTGTTCCTGGCAATGATGAGGAACAATGAGGCTGATGATTCGTCTTTCTGCACCTAAAAGCAAACGAAGCCAGAGGAACATCATTTAAATAAATGTTGCATATGTAGCGCTTCAATTAAGAGTTTGCAAGTAAGCATTTTTATTATACCCACCCCCCAAAATGGAAAGACCAATAAAATGCACCACTGACACAGTACCCCTGGGCATAATGGATGAAAGCATGGCAGACTGGGTGCAGGCCTATGGCACAACAAAGTACACTGCCTGGCTTCAAAATGGCCCCTAGACCCCCACCACATGGCCAGGCCCTGCCTGTACCAGTCCTCAAAATGGCCCCCACCCACATGGACAGGCCCCATCAACACCCCAAAAATCAACACAAACACAAAAATCACCACAATCCAATGCCATCCATGCCCTCCATGATGTTTACATTAAAGAGACCCCACAGAAAGACTCAGTCCATGCACCACTGAGTACCCCTGGGCAAAAGGCCCCATCAACACCCCCAAAAATCAAAAATCACAAAAATCACCACAATCCAATGTCATCCATGCCCTCAATCATGTTCAAATTCAAGACACCCCACAGAAAGACTAGGCCCATGCACCACTGAGTTCCCCTGAGCATAATGGATGAAAGCATGGCAGACTGGGTGCAGGCCTATGGCACAACAAAGCACACTGCCTGCCTTCAAAATGGCCCCTAGACCCCCACAAAATGGCCAGGCCCTGCCTGTACCAGTCCTCAAAATGGCCCCCACCCACATGGACAGGCCCCATCAACACCCCAAAAAATCAAAAACACACAGAAATCACCACAATCCAATGCCATCCATGCCCTTCATGATGTTTACATTAAAGAGACCCCACGGAAAGACTCAGTCCATGCACCACTGAGTACCCCTGGGCAAAAGGCCCCATCAACACCCCAAAAATCGAAAAACACACAAAAATCACCACAATCCAATGCCATCCATGCCCTCCATGATGTTTACATTAAAGAGACCGCTCAAAATTTTGGGTTGTGCACCGCCTCGTGTTCTGTCAAATCATTTGTCGTGCTCAAGGGTAACACTCCCCTTGTCGATTAGTTTCGCTCCAAACTTCACATTTTTTTTAAAACAAAGTTCACTTGATTCTTTTCTTCTTCATATGTTTTTATTCACATATTTTGAACCATCTTCTAACACTTTTGTATAGTTCCAATGCATTTCGGTGCCCCAAGCACCTTCATCAGGGAAAATCTGAAATGTGCAAATAAACATACTTAATAATGCAAACTCTATCCTTCCCAATACATGCTTATGCACAAGTGTAAAAGTAACGGCTGCTCTAAATGTTAAACACACAGTCTGTTTAAACCATCCTATTAGTCTGAAGTTATATTGAGTTTAATCTAAACAATCACAAGTGAACATCTATGCAAACGCTTTATCGCTTTACTGCTAACTGGATGTTTGCTGCTAATGCGCTCTGCCTGAATGCAATTAATCTTACCTCGCGTGCAGTTCTAACGCGACCTCCTCACTCCTCACTGTGTTCGTGCGGTCTGTGTTACAACGCTGGTATAAGACGGGTATTTTACGTAATACGTGTTACCCACGTGGGTGTTGGCTGTTACACGCTTTTTTTATGTGTCTAACTTTATTGACTATTGAGTGCCTGTACTAGAATGTATATAACGCTGCTCGTGCTCCTGCCGGTATACATGCCAAAAATAGGAATCATTTCATAGGTGAAAGTTTCGGATATAAGGCCTACATGTAACACAATTAACGTTCTGGATGTTAAACAGTTACAAATAACAAAGAAATTCTGTCCGATCATTGAGTCCATTCGGTTTGAGGCTGTTAAGATGACTTGTCTTTACATTGTCTTAATTGAAACATAAATTATACGGCACTGTACTTTATATTGAATATATGTATTTTTATAAAAGAAATTCCAAACAAAAATGAAGAAAATAATATAAATAAACTATAAATACTATTTTGTATACAAACAACATGTTTGGTTTTCATTAATACTGTCTACATGTCATAACATTCAATGTATTAATTTGTGTATGTTTCCTGGGTTTTAGGCTTTGTTATTGTGTTCACTACTGGGCTTTTTCTAAAATGAGTTTACCTCAGTCCCTACTAGTAGTGAATTCATTAGGAGCAGGGGTCCCCGATTTTTACAAAATGTGTTAAGATGGTAGATCCAGTAGTTCTCTCGTTTGAGTAAGTTCTTTTTGTTATGGGGACCCTCAACTTTAGGAATTAATTCCAGGACACATGCCCGCAGTTGATTTATATGATGTCGTTTTTCCAGGAAGTGTGTAGCCACTGTGGATTTAAGCATACCTGTTCTTATGTTGCTTTTGTGCTCTGTTAACCTGGTTTTAAACTTTCTCTCTGTGTGTCCAACGTATACTGACCCATACAGGCATTTCAACATGTATATTATGTTCATAGTATCACACGTGGCGTTAACCTTCAATGGGATTTTGTGTCCTTTCATGGGGTGGGAAATTGTGTTGCCCTTCATTATGTTGTGGTAGTTACTGCAGTTCATGCATGGTACTGTTCCTCTGAATGATTTCAGTGGGGGTTGTTCCTCTCTGGTTTTTATCATTTCTCCCAAGTTACGGCCTCTGGTATGGGCAAATAGTGGGTCTTCATCAAATATTCCTTTAAAGTCAGTTTCCAATTTTAGCATCTGCCAATGTTTCTTGATGATCTTCGTGAATTGACAACTCACGTTTGAAAATTTACTGACGCATGTGATTCTGTTATCTACTTTTTTTTCCTGATGGTAAGTAGTTCTTCTCTTTGTTTTTGTTGTGCTCTTGTTAACGCTGTTTTAACGATGGTTGTAGGATATCCCCTATCCAAAAATCTATGTTCCATTGTTTTCAATTGTTCTTGGCATTCTTCTGTATCTGAGACCACGGTCCTGACCCTGAGAAATTGAGAGTAGGGCAAGTGTGTTTTAAGAGACTGTGGGTGACGGCTTTCGTACTGTAAAAGATTGTTCCTGTCTGTGGGTTTGCGGTACAGGTTCGTACGAAATTTGTTTCCTTCTCTTGTGATTTCCACATCTAAAAATTGTATTCTGTTGCTGTGGATTTGCCATGTGAACCCAATCCAGTCATTTCTTGTGTTTAGTAATTCCAGTTGATTTATCAAGGATTCTGTGTCTCCTTTCCATACGATGAAAATATCATCTATAAATCTTACATACATAAGTAAAGAGACCGCACAGAAAAACTCAGTCCATGCACCACTGAGTTCCCCTGGGCAAAAGGCCCCAACACCTCCCCACAAAATCGAAAAACACACAAAAATCACCACAATCCAAAGCCATCCATGCCCTCCGTGATGTTTACATTAAAGAGACCCCACAGAAAGACTCATTCCATGCACCACTGAGTACCCCTGGGCAAAAAGGCCCCATCAACACCCCAATAAAACTTGAAAAACACACAAAAATCACCGCAATCCAATGCCATCCATGCCCTCCATGATGTTTACATTAAAGAGACCCCACAGAAAGACTCATTCCATGCACAACTGAGTACCCCTGGGCAAAAAGGCCCCATCAACACCCCAAAAATCAACAAAAACACAGAAATCACCACAATCCAATGCCATCCATGCCCTCCATGATGTTTACATTAAAGAGACCCCACAGAAAGACTGAGTCCATGCACCACTGAGTACCCCTGGGCAAAAGGCACCCAACACCACCCCAAAAAATCGAAAAACACACAGAAATCACCAAAATCCAATGCCATCCATGCCCTCCATGATGTTTACATTAAAGAGACCCCACAGAAAGACTCAGTCCATGCACCACTGAGTACCCCTGGGCAAAAGGCCCCATCAACACCCCAAAAAATCAAAAAACACACAAAAATCACCACAATCCAATGCCATCCATGCCCTCCATGATGTTTACATTAAAGAGACTCCACAGAAAGACTCAGTCCATGCACCACTGAGTACCCCTGGGCAAAAGGCCCCAACACCACCCCAAAAAATAAAAAAAAACTCATAAATCACCACAATCCAATGTCATCCATGCCCTCAATCATGTTCAAATTCAAGACACCACACAGAAAGACTAGGCCCATGCACCACTGAGTACCCCTGGGCATAATGGATGAAAGCATGGCAGACTGGGTGCAGGACTATGGCACAACAAAGCACACTGCCTGGCTTCAAAATGGCCCCTAGACCCCCACCACATGTCCAGGCTCTGCCTGTACCAGTCCTCAAAATGGCCCCCACCCACATGGACAGGCCCCATCAACACCCCAAAAAATCGAAAAACACACAAAAATCCCCCCAATCCAATGCCATCCATGCCCTTCACCAACGGCCTTCACCCATTGTGTGCACTGCGCGCATCAATAGATGGGGGTCTGGTGCCGAGTCCACTATATCCCACAGTCTGGCTAGCATTCCCTGTTAGTCTGTGATAGGCAAGGAAATGACCGGGTGGGATGCTTGCCATGTCCGACAACTGGACAAATGGAATAAGGACCCTTTTCTCACGAGCGATCTGTTCGCCGAAGAATCAGAGTGATCGCAGTCAGATCTCCAGGGAATATTGGGGGATATCTGGTATGAGGCACAAGGCTCTGGTAAAACTGCAAAGGGCCATCCATAGCAAACCATTAGCAGGCAAACTGGAAAGGTTTCTTGCACTATCTCCCTTGGTCTCTTCCCTGAGGCGCAGTCCACCTTGTCCAGAAATCTTCCTGCGAGCCAGCAGGTGTGCCACGGCAGCTGCGACACCAAATAGTACAGTTCAAAGTTTGGGGCCCCCACCATCTGCCCTTGTTCCAAATGAGACCTCTCTGCATGGTGTGCAATGTGCAAAAAGTATTGCATGGAACTGACACTGGTAAGTTAACAAAGAAGTATAGGTGGCTCTGGAGCATTACTATTTTAGAAAGCGCCTCTCTGCCCTGTACCGATGGGAGCAGAGAGAGGCAGTTTCTTTTGTAAGGTTTCTGACAATAAGGCAGCGGGCCGTGTGGTGCACTTTGATCTGGAGTTCTGGACTTAATTAAGGTCCAGAGGTGTCAGGGACAACACCCGAAGACCCCTGAGTTCTACCTGTCTCGGTGCACCAATAAACAGAAACACGGGCTTCTCGATGGTGGCGTCAAAGACCAAAGGTTTATTACTGCAGGGATACAGAAGTCACAGAAACTACACACGGGCAGATTCTAGGAGCCTGTTCAATTTGCACTAAGTGAGTTGCTCCTTAAATACAAGTTTTTTAGCTGTGGGCAACATTCTTCACATACTCGTACATTTCTTAAACTTTGTATCCTAAACAATAAATATTTGGCGTCAAACATGAACCGTCAACGAATTTCTGATGTCAAACATTACGAATGAGGGGTTCCCACTGTTCGATTAAAATCCCATGTCATCTTCTCATTCAGGAGCCGGACCGCCTCATCGTAAATTTCGTTACCTCCCCCTAATAAAGGCCCAGAAGGAAAGGAGCAGAGCCAGGTGTAGAAGATAGAAAAACAGGATAAGAGATGTTTGTGGGTCGTAAATGGGCAAGGCTACCGACTTCGGCCGCCTAATCATGATCAGGCCAACGAGCACGAGAACCAGTATAGCAGGACTGGCCTCAGGCAGAATAGGCAGCTTCTGCCGAGTCATGCGGCCACAGCGTTTCTGACTTAAGGTGTATGTGTCATTAACAAGGTGAATCGCCGGCTAAAGCCTACGTGTCCTTTAAGCGAAATGAATTAATCAGAGGTCACTGTTTGTTCATTGACTATGTGAGGGCAAGAATACAAGATGGATGCCATATTCTAAAATGGATGCCATCGGTGTACCGAAAATGTGCTCATAACAAGAGTGCTCTTGCTCGTAGCATAGCGAAAACACCAGGATATACTATATGGATCATTTACGGTTCACTGGTACCGAAATTATGGGTTTATGACGATGTCGAAAATACGGGTTCGAATCGTCACGGAACCTCAGACCCTCCTTTTGCCCTTACATAGGCAATTACTCACTCTATGTCAGGGTCTATTTCGATGTTCATCAGGTCAGTGATATGTTGTTGTAGCATTATTCTTTCTCGCACCTTGTCTCCCAACACAGGTGGTTTCCTTAAACAGGTTGCAGCACAGAGGCTACACAAGGCAGGGCCACACTGGATAACAAGACAGCACGAGAATAGGATCACTAAGACAATACCAACGACCATCAGAACCTTCCATCCCCACGCTGATAATAGAGTCCCAAGCCATTCCATTAACGACCAATTTCCCTTGTCTACATGAATAGAGTCGGAAATCTTTTGTAGCTTAGAGATCGCTTCGTACACTGTCGGAGCATTATTGGGGATATAAACACAGCAGCTCGATTGGATCATTCTGCATACCCCACCTCGATCTGCAAGTATTACATCAAGAACCATACGGTTCTGTAATGTCATGAGACGATCCGCCTGGAGCTCAGCTGTTAAGTTACTAAGGGCACCAGCAGTTTCTGTAATAGTAGATTCAACTACCCGTGTTAGCTGACGTAGATTTCTACTATTGGCCATAGGCCCCCAGAATGGAAGGAAACCTTTGAAGAAGTCTCCGGCTTCCTGACCAGCGGTGTCTTCCTTGCTGAAAACACCTCTTACTACTCTGGTTTTGTGATAATTTGGGGCAGCTGTGTATGTCGGAGGCAACAGTCGAGCAATATAGCATGAACCTGAAAAGTCAGCAGGCAACCATGTATATGCCCTGTCTCAACAGATGAAGTAGGTACCCTTAGCAGTTAGGAAGGCAGGGGAAGAGTTTGATGGATACACGTAAGTTTCAACACAGTCACTCTTCCCTAGCCGAGCTCTTGGATTTCTCCCATTACCTTGCAAGCAGAATTGACCTCGTGAGGTACGACCCAAACTGGAGTGGAGCTCTTACGCTTGTTTTCACCCAAACTAATGCTATACTCCGTAGCATTCCAACTCAAATAAACTCGTAGCTCATCTTTAGAGATAAATGGGGTGTTATTGACGTCTTTAATCATGTCAGTTATTCCCTTTAGCAAGGCTTTATTAGCGGAGTTATACTTGGTGGAACGTGGAGGACGCGGGGGATAGGTCTCGAAAGGCCCGACATGATCCATGATCCATTATAGCTAAAAGGCAAGACCAGGTAGGGAATGCCTTTATCCATAGTGTGTGGTATCAAACCGCACACCCAGCAGTCCGTTGTGTTAACTACCAGTTGGTGTTGGTGCAAGAGCTGTACAAAAGTGTTATTTATGAATTCTGAGCGTCGAGCTTGCTCATGTTCAGGAAACGGATGAAAGGAATGAAAAGAAGCAACAGTAGGAGAAACAAGAACATGGGGAGGTACTGTAGTCGTGATCGGTGCAAAGATTAAATGAATACCAAAGGCAATTCCACCCACCAACGTTATTAAAATAATCAAAAACGTAATTGCACATTGCATCAGAAAACATTTGTTATGTAGAATTTTGTATAATCTATTTCTGCGAACATAAATTACATTCTCTCGGTGCAGCCCAGGAAGCTCCATCTTCTACAACCGCTCGTGACCACTGATGATATGTACGTAGTTGAAAATGCCTCTATCAGCCCTGGGAGTTCCCAGAACTAACAGAAAGACCGACCTTGTGTCTGGCCCCCGCAGATTCAACTAGGCACAAAGCCACGACCCTACGGCGACCCAGACGGCAAGGTAATAGAAACAACAGAAATAAACAGGGAAATACAAAATATTCAGCAAACTTCCTGGCTGGAGGCAATGTAATAGAACAAATATGAAAAATAGGCAGTTTCCTGCTTTATTTGTCCTTAGAATGAGAACGAAGGTTGTATCTCAGTTTTCCTGACGTTGTTTGATCCGGGAATAGTCTGTTTCCAGCAGGGGCAACAATGTTCGAATTCGCAGATGACAAATGTTTGTTGGATGCAGTGTTCTGGTCAAAGAAGCAGCTTCAGGGGGGAAGTCAGAGTTCTGTGAATCAGTTGTCAGTTCTGCATCACTGAAAGGAACATATCTAGGAACAGGTTCTGTATCAGAGGCACCAATTCCTTGTCTAACCCAGTTGTCATAAGGGAGTGGAAGGGGTACACGCTTAGTGTGAGTAGCATGAACCCAATTTTTCCGGCCAGCCACACGTACAGCAGGCCTTGTCGCCAAGAGCACTTGAAAGGGGCCCACAAACTTCGGTTGGAGATTCCTGGTCCGTCCGAAGTTTCGGATGACGATGAAATCGCCGGGTTTCAGCTGGTGACCTGGACTTTCCGGAGGCTTTGGCAATGCATCGAAAACCTGTTGGTGAATGAGACTCAATTTAGCTGTCAAGTCAAAAAGGTAATCAATTAACATTGGGTACTCTAGCTGCTTAAATTCTCGTGGTCTCGGTACCCCCCAGACATTTGCAGGGCGACCAAACACAATCTCATATGGGCTAAGCCCTACTCGAGAGTGCACAGTCGCTCTAGTGGATAACAAGGCCTGCGGTAGTGCATATGGCCAGGACAAACCCGTGGAGGCTTGGATCTTAGCAAGTTTCAGTTTAAGAGTACCATTGTACCCTTCAACTAAACCTGCTGACTGGGGGTGGTTCGCGCTATGAAACTTATGCTTGATCCCTAAGCCTGCACACACACTCTGCATAACTTTCCCTACGAACTCACTCCCGTTGTCTGACCATACAATCCGTGGCATTCCATATCTGGGGAAGTATTCTTTTAGGAGGATTTTTGCAGTGGACAAGGCAGTGTTATCTTTTAGCGGATATGCTTCAATCCACCTCGAAAAAGCACAGACTACCACTAGGACATATTTAAGGTTATTACATCGGTCCATGTGGATGAAATCCAACTGAATCACTTCGAAGGGGCAAGAAGGAGGAGCGAAGTGTCCAGCGGGTGTGGGGGTTCCCTTACCAGGATTATGCATCAGGCATACCATGCAGGTTCTAACCACTCTTTCTGCACATTTACTGATTCCATCATTCTTCCAGACTGGGGCCAACATCTTACAAATCCCTTTAGAACTGATGTGCGCTGCCCCGTGCGCCATTGTTACCACTGCAAGCACATACGCATCAGGCAACATCCAACGCTGATGCTCCGACAAGTCAATCCAACATCCACTCGAGTCCAATTTACCCGTTTTCTCTTTCCATGCAAGCTTTTCCTCTTCAGTCGCTTCTTCCTGAATTACTTTCACACTTTCCACTGTGTCCTCACACATTCCCTATTCAGCAACCCATCTTGCAGACGTTGCAACATACATCCCACTTATCGTATTCCTAGCTGTCTGTTTAGCTATCTCATCAGCAAAAGCATTTCCACGACCGACATCATCCGTAACCACTCGATGAGCACTGCACTTCACAATCGCAACTTCAGTCGGTAAGGTTAGAGATTCCAACAAGTCATTGACTAGCTGACCATGCTGGATCTTAGTCCCATGGGACGTAATAAAACCTCTTTCCTTCCACAGTCGACCAAAACTATGCGCTACGCCGAACGCATTCTGACTATCTGTGAACACATTCACTCTCTTTCCCTTTGCTAAGACACACGCTCTAGTCAATGCAATTAATTCTGCAGCTTGGGCAGAATTCTGACTCACTCTTGCAGTCTCCACAATCGTACTCAAAGTCGTTACTGCATAGGCAGCTGTCACATCACCATTCTCCAATTTAAAACAAGACCCGTCAACATATAACGTGCCATCTGGATCTGGTAACGGAGTGTCCTTAAGATCAATCCGTCCTTTTGTCTCCTCCTCGGTTCTAAAACAACAGTCATGGGGTTCAGAATCACTCGACTCCTGGCTAGTCGGCAACAGTGTTGCTGGATTCAGTACATTGCATCTTTTAATCTGAATATGACTCGCTAGCAGTGTCAGCTCATAACCTGATAATCTAGCACTGGTGAGGTGCTGAGTCTTCGTTCGGTTCATGAGTGTATCCACGGCATGTGGAACCATGACCACCAGCATATTGTTCCTGACCAAACCAGCAGATTGTCGAATGGACACTGCAGCTGCTGCTGTAGCTCTTAAGCAACTTGGCAACGCTCTGGCTAACGGGTCTAATGTTGATGAAAAATACGCACAAGGACGTTGTTTATCACCAAATCGCTGCGTCAAAACACTCAACGCACAACCTTCTCTCTCGAGAACATAGAGTATAAATGGCTTACTGTAGTCAGGTGTACCCAACACTGGAGCTGAACACAGTGCATTTCGTAACTCAGAGAAACTCTGCTGACATTCGGCAGACCATGGCACCGGACTCGGAACACCTTTTCCAGTCAGGGCCACCAATGGTTTTGCCAAGAGAGAAAAATTTGGGATCCATTGCCTGCAGTATGAAGTAATACCTAAAAACGTGCGCACTTCTCTCTGTGTGCTAGGAACATTCATCTGCGTAATTGCTTTTATTCTCTCCGGGGTCAACCTTCTTCCCTCCTTTGACAAGAGATGACCTAAGTAGGTCACTTCTTGGCAACAATATTGCAGTTTGGAAGGTGACACCTTGTGATGTAAATCAGACAAATGATGCAGTAGGGAAATTGTAGCTGTTTTGCAAGTTTCCTTGTCATCAGCAGCCACTAGAAGGTCATCCACATATTGCACCAAAGCAGAACCAGGAGGAAGTACAAAAGAATCTAACTGACTTTTTAATGCCTGACTGTAAATGGATGGGCTTTCACAATAGCCTTGTGGAGCGCGTTTAAACCTGAAACTTCGACCTCCTAGAGAGAAGCCGAAAATATCTCTGCTTTCCTCGGCTATCGGAATGCTGAAAAAGGCATTTTTCAAGTCAATCACTGAAAACCATGTGGCTGTAGCAGGAATCAACGTCAACAATGCAGTAATGTCTGGAACCACAGGAAACTGCGGAATCACAATTTTGTTAACCTCTCTAAGGTCAATTACAAATCTGTAGACTGGAGGTTTTGAAGGATCAGTGCGTTTTAGAATCGGCAGGACAGGACTGTTACAGACATTTCCTCTAGTTTCTTCTATTACGTCTTTCTGGATCAAATCTTGCACTATCAATAAAAGCGCACGTTCGCCTTCGCTAGAGATCCTATATTGTGGGATTCGTGGGAATGTGACATTTGCTTTCAAACTTATTACATAAGGAGGAATTTCCAAAAGACCTACATCGTTAGGACCAGTCGCCCAAAGAGTATCAGGGAGAGAACGCAGCTCCAGTGGGAGCGCATCCATTGACAAGTACATCGGGGAGATGACTCTCTTACCCAACGTAAGCTGTACTCCTGACGGAGAACAGTACAGTGTCGCATACAGGCGTTTTAACAGATCTAAACCAAGCAGATTTTCATTGCAACCGGTCATCAAAATCAGGGGTGCTTTTAATTGACGGGGCCCAACAGAAATAGACAAAGGACCAGAAACAGGGTTGTGAACAGGGGCGCCTGAAAAACCTACTGAAACGTTTGTTAAGCCGGACAAAGGTGCGCCAGGGAGTTTCGCATGCATGATAGAACTTTTTGCTGCACCAGTATCCAACAGAAACGGTTCGACCACACCTGATGTAGCTACTGCGACATAAGGCCCACTCTGATCTACTGGAACTGATACTACTCCCTCCCTTTGTCCATGGCTGTCCTAGTACTCATTTTGTTGAATTTCCTCGCTAACCTCACAGTAGTCTTCAACATGGTACTGTTGAGATCTACCAGGCTGTACAGATGGTCCATTTCGCTGATCGAAATAATTAGAAGGACGATCATTAGTCTGCGGAGGCATAGTACCTCGTCCTCGGCCTCTAGGAGTTTGCGTAAAACCACCACGACCTCTCTGAGCTGGAACACCATTATTTTGTGCTAGGACTGGACACTCATTCTTGTAATGACCTTCCTTTTTGCAGTAAGCACACTGATTCCATTGGTACTGCGGTCTTTGGAAACCGTAATCGGCCCTCTGATATGGCCCTTGCTGTGAGTTTGTCTGATTTGTGCGAGGTGGATATGCCTGTTGCAAAAGGACTTTCGTTTTTAAATCTTTTGTTTTCTTTTCTGACTTTTCTTTCTCTTCTTTATCCCTATTTTCATAGTACTGAGCAGTTGCAAGTATTTGCAGTCGTAGAGACAGCCCACGCACTTTCAGAATCTTTTAATTTATTACTAAGCTCTGGTAACAAATTGTGCACAAATTTATCAACAAATAATCTCTGGCCTCCCTCCGTGCTCATATCCTGACCACTGTGATCTACAAAAGTTTCTTCAAATCTAGTGAAGAAGTCGGAGACGCTTTCGTCTTTCTTCTGCTTGCATGCGGACAATTTGTCCCAATTGACGCGCAATGCTGGCATCAAAGTTTTCATTAAATCAATTATCCTACCAGGTAAATTAGCAATTAGAGGTTCGGGCTTAGAACCACCAATTTGTTGACCATCTGCCGCTATTATAGCTGGCCAATCACCACCAAGGGCAACTGGATGATTTTCGGTACGAATTTTAGCCCAAATAGGTTGTGGCACTACATTGCCAAATAGCATGTCGATGTCTGCTAAATTCATTACGCAAGCTTGAACCGTCTGAGTCAGCTCTTTATAATACCCGGCTGGATTTTTACGTGGATCTGGCAAAGCCTGTTTTACTGCTAACACTTCAGCTCGTTTCCACGGAATGTGGATCCACACTCTCTGGAATTGTGCTGGAGGGGCCACAATACCATTGACCGCATCAGCTTGAATGGCTTCGCGCCATATTGGCGGAACCTCCCTCATCGGATATTGACGACCTTGTTTTGTGCTACGTTTCTCTAGGTCCCTTGGTGAGCGGAGAGAAGGATCAAACCTATAGCCTAAGATCAGTTCCATCGCTTCTTTTACATCCTGGCCTACTATCATACCTGCAGCAAATTTTTGTTGAACATGAATTAATTCATCCGGAACTGATTCAGAGTCGTCCTCCTCCCAATCCTCACGCAAAAGGGAACACATTACATCGAACACATAGCGCTATGTCGGTTCATTCCATTGCATAAATGTTTCCAATACATCTCGTACATTATACCTTCCAACTTTCTAAATCCACCTAAGGGCTGTAGAATCTAATATTCCTCGTTCTTCAACACTAGGAAGCTGACTACGTCTCTGAGTAGATTCAGAGGCAGGAGTCTTAATTAGAGTTTTGTAAAAAGGAGATAGAATATTAGTGACAGATTCAGTGATTCTCCGACGAACAGAAAGCGGAGTCATATAGTTTGCAGAAGTTTTGAGTAGAGTAGTATTTGGAACAGATGAAACAGCAAGTGTAGGGGTAGCAGGCAAAGTAACTTGCGAAACAACAGGTATAAGCGGAGCAGGCATAGGCAGAGGAGCGGGCAACCCTGGAAGAGGGGGTGCCGGAGGAATATTGTTAACCACAGGGAGTGCAGGAGCTAGATTCAAGGGAGCAGGAGTAGGCATCCCAGGCTGTCCAGCAGCCGGTAACAAAGCATTTGGCAAAGGTGGAGCCGTAGCACCCTGTGCATACGGTGGAGGTGACCTCAACAAGTAAGACAACAGGGGATCCTTTTCAGGGTCCTCTACTGGCTTAGCAGCACTCGATGGCAAGGCAGGGTAGCACTTGTCAATCGCCAAATTACGTTCCCTATCAGCTATCTCTATCGCTTTCTCAGTTTCATTGAGTTGCAGCTGCTTAGCAGACTGTATTAAGGTCAACTCTTGCTCTTTTTGCTCTCTCTTCAATTTTTTAATCTCTCTTTGTTTGGATTCTTTTCGCCAACAACGGAAAGAATCAAACATTGCCGGTCGGGCTTTCTTCTTAAACAGTTGTATTTCCAAATTATCAAGGATTTCAGGTTCAAAACTACCATGTAGTGGCCAACTAAGGACACCATCCTTTTTCGTGTAACGGACCCACACCTCATTATAAGATATAGGACCCACACCATGTTTGCAGTAGAGTTCATAAATAGGAGTTCCAATCGGAGGAACCGGACATGAGTCCTCCAACCGGGAATCCCTGTTGCAACCAAAACATGAAAACATACAGTTTTTCCGACTTACCATTTTACAAAACCGGAACACAGAACAAACACAAACAAAGGTGCGCAATCGAACTTAGAACTTAGGCCTACCAAATGAACAAATGTATCAATACCCAAACCAAACCAAAGATTATTGTAACGAGAACAACCAGTGATAATCTACAAAACCAAGTCAAACCAGAGAACTAAAAGGATTATCCGAACAGGAGCAACCAATTGATAAATCCTTACGAAGTAACCAAAAACAACTAGCAAGCACTTAATACTTAACTGAGGCACTGAAGACGTCACCAAGGAGAAACTTGTCTACGTCTCACCGTACTAAGGTCTGCACCTCGGGTCCAAGACAGGGCGACAGTCAAGGCAGCGGACCTCTGCAGCCGTCTGAACGGGAACCCTCGTGGAAGAGAACGTCGGGCCACTTTTGCGATATACCGGGATCGATGAAGTGGGGCGCCTCCCTCTGGAATCTTCACACAAAGCTTCTCGAAATCTTCAGGCTTTTGTACCAGTACCGAATGACGTCGCCCTACGTTGGGCGCCAATTGGAGTTCTGGACTTAATTAAGGTCCAGAGGTGTCAGGGACAACACCCGAAGACCCCTGAGTTCTACCTGTCTTGGTGCACAAATAAACAGAAACACAGGCTTCTCGATGGTGGCGTCAAAGACCAAAGGTTTATTACTGCAGGGATACAGAAGTCACAGAAACTACACACGGGCAGATTCTAGGAGCCTGTTCAATTTGCACTAAGTGAGTTGCTCCTTAAATACAAGTTTTTTAGCTGTGGGCAACATTCTTCACATACACGTACATTTCTTAAACTTTGTATCCTAAACAATAAATATTTGGCGTCAAACATGAACCGTCAACGAATTTCTGATGTCAAACATTACGAATGAGGGGTTCCCACTGTTCGATCAAAATCCCATGTCATCTTCTCATTCAGGAGCCGGACCGCCTCATCGTAAATTTCGTTACCTCCCCCTAATAAAGGCCCAGAAGGAAAGGAGCAGAGCCAGGTATAGAAGATAGAAAAACAGGATAAGAAATGTTTGTGGGTCGTAAATGGGCAAGGCTACCGACTTCGGCCGCCTAATCATGATCAGGCCAACGAGCACGAGAACCAGTATAGCAGGACTGGCCTCAGGCAGAGGAGGCAGCTTCTGCCGAGTCATGCGGCCACAGCGTTTCTGACTTAAGGTGTATGTGTCATTAACAAGGTGAATCGCCGGCTAAAGCCTACGTGTCCTTTAAGCGAAATGAATTAATCAGAGGTCACTGTTTGTTCATTGACTATGTGAGGGCAAGAATACAAGATGGATGCCATATTCTAAAATGGATGCCATCGGTGTACCGAAAATGTGCTCATAACAAGAGTGCTCTTGCTCGTAGCATAGTGAAAAAACCAGGATATACTATATGGATCATTTAGAGTTCACTGGTACCGAAATTATGGGTTTACGACGATGTCGAAAACACGGGTTCGAATCGTCACGGAACCTCAGATCCCAAATATTGGAACCTGCAGACTTCCCAGTGTACCATGTGTGTCTCCACTATCAGATAGAGGGGGAAAGCCGATCAGAGCATGACCGCACAGGTCTTTACTCCGTTTATCCCATCCCCAAGGCAATCCAAAAGGAATCCAGTATATATGCGATTTCTGCAATACCCAACGTGATGTCCCTGACGTAAATGATAATAATATTAATCAGATTTATAAAGCACCTTGTTATGCCTACAGGCATGTCCCTGGGCTCAGAGGAAGAACCAGAAAGAAAGCAACCTGAAAGTCAATCAATACCAATGTTAAGAGGATCAGCAAACTCATTGTAGCTCAGCATAATTATGCACCAAAGCTGATTGGAATAACCACATTTAAATCGGCTTGTGAAATAATAATTCTGATGGTTTGATCCTCAGATAAAGAGGCAGAGTATTCAAAGACTTGGACGCTAAAAAAACAAAAGAGTGACCACCATATAGGGAGACAGCATGTGTTGTGTCTCTCAGTGGTACGACCCAGGCCTGACTCATCTGGCTCAGCCTTTGTGCCAAGGGCTCACTTGACATTGTGAAATAAAGAGGTGAAAGGGGACATCCCTGGTGGGTGACTCTGCTGAGCATAAAGGGGCCTGATATGCTGTGACATATCTTTACTCTGGCAATCGGATCAGTGTAGAGGAGTTTAATAAATCACAATAATCTGCTGTGTATGCCCACTGCAAGTAGGGTCACCAGCATAAAGCTCCAATCTAGGGTGTCAAATACTTTTTAGGTCTAGCATTCAAGACCTCTTGTATATACTTAAGAATATACTTATATGTGTATGTACTTTGTGGGCTCGAGAGATCAGCCCTAGGACTTGTCTGCTTCTGCTTAGGGACTTCTTTTTTCTGTTCAACTGCCTCTATTTAACTGTCTTGATAGAAAACAACCAGTAAAGGTCAGTAAAGTACCAGAATTGCTTTCTGCTGAGGGACTTTCTTTTTTTTATTTTTCTGCCAACTGCCTCTATTTAACTTTAAAGAGTTAGGTAAAATACCAGAATCACTTTAGCATTCTCTAGATTCCAGTCCGTAGAAATTGTCTTCCACGAGCACCCATACACAATAATATTATTTCAAATCCTGTATGTTCAGTGATATAACCACCAAAGGCACAAAGGAAAGTGAGATCTTGTAGAGGTGCACAAAGTAAACGTGGGGGGTATAAGAGAGCTAAGAGGGTGGCTACTACTCCGGTTGACGATGGGGAAGTTCTGCCGGATAGTTTAAATGAGGAGGGTACGTTAAAACTGAATAGTGAACAATTCAACTCCTTGATCAACATGTTCGCAGAGAAAAAAATGGAGACTATGCTTAGACCCCTGGCAGATAGAGTTGAACAGGTCACAAAAGAGGTGTCCAAATTGGGCAACTTTTATCTTCCCACCTAGCCACTGTAGAAATAAACCCTAAAAAATCTAATGCTAGTTCTAAAGAAACTAAGGGCCCTGCAGTTTCTAGTAAAGGGGTTGGGGATAAAATGGATCAGGTGTCAAAGGAGGTTTCTAGGTTGGGTGTCCTTCTGTCTGCACATTTGTCCTCATCCAAAGCAGACAGGAATACTAACTCGGGCACTGCCGTAAACGCTGCTACTGTAAATGAGGGGGCCTCAAGTTCTTGTAGTGGAAGTCATAATGTAACAAACACCGCCCAGTTGTAACACCTACACAGCCCTCGAGTAATCAACCTATTCCTCCTCCTATCCTGAAAGCTAACCCTGCCCCTATTGCTGCAGTGAATAATTCAGTGAATAACACAGGGTCGAGGGAGTACAGGCAAAGACAATTAGTTAACTTACCACCAGATTGCGCTCCTTATATAGTAGTGCTAACAAACGTCCCTGGTATAGATTCACGGTTGAATGATGTAAGGGGGGAAACGATGGATTCTTTGAATCAAAAAGTTCTGGCATGGCTGGGTAAATACTGCGGTTTTCCTCTTATGTTTCGAAATGACATTATATCGACACGCAGAGTGGTCTGGATTGGTAACTCTAGGAAAACAACCAAGGGAGACTGCATCATTGTAAATTTTAGGCACCCACAGCATGTAGCTACTGTTCTTCTGAAAGCGGCCTCTTTACCAATCACAGAAGATTTTATTTGTGCACGCCCCCTTGGGTTTTTCTATAACCTTCTTAGTAACATCCCTAAATCCCATGTTACCCAACAGATCCCACCACCATTCCCTTTTATACAGAGCGCTGGATTGTGTGCCTATCCTCGTCATCAAACTCCATTGGCAATGGACTCCTATTGTTATGCTTTGTGTAGGCCAAACTTCCAAGCCAAACAAATTCTTCCACTTTGTAATCGGTTTGCGCCCCTGGCATCCTTGGACGAAAATTATTGACTTGTAAGCAACCCAAGGCCTAACCCACAGTCCTGCAGAATCATGACTTGGAACATTGCTGGGATTAGGGCCAAATGTGAAAATGAAATATGGATTGACTTTTTGAAAACGTTTGACATTTTGGCATTTTTAGGAGACTTGGGACACAATGAATAGCTTCTCCTTGGATGGTTATAGTCATTTTTCTATTCCGGCCACAAGTAGTGTGGTAGGTCGATCAAAAGGAGGATTACTAAGCTTGTTCAAACTTGACTTAAAAGGAGTGTTAACCCAGCTTGATTCAGGTTGTGAAAATTGTTTAATTGTTGAATTGAATTCCCCTGATTCATCAAACATTTTGTTTATTAACTTTTACAATGCTAATGCTTCGGAAAGTACCAGACATAATCTGGATTATATTGATAATTTTCTGTCGGTCTATAGAACCAAGGTAAATTGTTTCGAGATAATTCTTTTAGGAGACTTTAATATCCACCCCTGTAACCAGCCGTGTGCTAACTCAGTGGAAGAGGGCCCTCCCTGTTCTACAGTTACGCACTTCGAACATTCAAAAAGAGGGGAGGCACTCGAGGATTTTTTGGCGGTGTGGAATCTCTATGAATCTGGATGCGGTGAGAGTGAAGATAGAGTCCCTACTTTTAAAGGATTTGGTGATGGCACAATTATTGACTTTATTTTTATGTCTTGTTTTATACTAGGTAAAGTGTTAAGGTATAATAAAGTGGATACAGGGATTTTTTAACTATGAAATTATTGTCTAATAAGGGTGGCCGAAACGTGATTCCTATAGATCAAGGCCGTAGGTTAAAGTGGTCGAATATAAATCCCGTAATCATTGTCGAGGAAGTTCTGGTTAGGGCTGAGGGCAACATAGCTATCTGCCTTGACTCAGGGGCATTAGACACTCAAGTAGTTGTGGCGTTTGATAATATCTGTAAACAAATCAATCAAAGTTTAACTGGGGCAAAAGGGCCTTCCAAACCTCATGTGAAGAGATGGTTCGATCACGCGTGCTCTAAGGCTCATGCTGATTTACTTAGGGTTTTAAAGACTAGTCCTAAAGATCACGCCCTAATAGCTAAGTCAAGAGTATGTTATAAGAACACAATTCTAACTAGAAAGAACGAGTTAAAAGAAATTGCCTGGTCAAAGTTACTTGATCCCATGACATTAAAAAATAGTAGTCAGTTCTGGGAAGTTGTAAACCAGCCACTTTTCTCAAATGAGGATATGCGTCCTCTTGAGTCTAACATACCCGACGAGGCATGGATCAAACATTTTGGAAGCATATATGCTAACATGGCACAACAGGATTGTCTAAATGAGTTTATCTATAGAAAGGAGAGTTCTTGTGTTACCTTTGATGTGAAAGAAGTTGAAAGGGCGATAGAACAAACCCTGACAAATAAGGCTCCTGGCCCCGATGGGGTTCCTGACGATATTTTTAAATATGCCCCAAAATTGTGGTGGAAGATCCTATGTAAGGGTTTTAACGCGTTAAATCATGATAATATCCCAGCATCTTGGAAAGAATCCATTATTGTTTCAGTTTTTAAAAAAGGTAATAGGGCAGACCCTGCCTGTTACCGACCAATATCCTTAATAGATTCTTCTGTTAAGGTTTTGGGTCGGGTCATCCTGTATACATTACAGGAGTGGCTTGAGATAAAGGTATTTTGTCAAATGCCCAATATGGATTCAGATCCAAAAGAGGTACTTTGGATCAGTGCCTTAATTTACAATTGCTGGTCGATAAATATACCAAGGCTAAGGATGGGTCCCTATAACTGGGGTTTATGGACCTGTCCTCAGCATTCGATCTTGTAAATCGTACAAAACTTTGGATGATTTTAACTGACCTAGGTCTTGACCCTGTTTTGGTAAATTTTTTAGCTGATATGCATTCTGATCTTTTAACCTCAGTCAGGGTGACTACAGAGGGGCGTTGTTCTAGTCATTTCAAATCCGAAAGGGGGGTCAGGCAGAGATGTATCATGGCCCCACTCTTGTTTACAGTTTATATAAATGCCCTTGAGCCAGTGCTTAGGGAGGCCGCGTCCGATATTCCGCATATAGGGGAACTTGGTATCCCTGTTCTCTTGTATGCGGATGACGCTGTCCTTCTGGCATGGACCGGTGTAGGCCTCCAACGTTTGCTGGACGCTTTTGGTCTTTTTATGATGTCCCTGGATCTTAAAATTAACGTTAAGAAATCCCAAATTATGATTATGGGAAGAGGCAAAAGAAAGACAAATCTGAAAACGTTCTTTTGTGGCAAGGAGGAAATCTGTAGAGTCCCTACATTCCCGTATCTGGGGATTACTTTTGAGGAGAATGGGAACTGGGGACCACAGATTAAAAACAGAAATGTGGCCTTTGCTAGAACCTCCTCAGCAATCATGGGTTTCAGCAGAAAACTGGGGGCTAGGCCCATAAAGGCTTTGTTGAACATTTACAAAGCAAAATGCCTGACTGTAGCAACATATGGGTCTTCAATTTAGGGGTACAGTGCAATAGACTGTCTACAAGTCACTGAAAATAAATTCATGAGAACAATTTTATCAGTGCCACAGTCTACCCCATCTTACACGATCCACTCAGAGTTAGGGGTCGGTTTTATTACAGATGCGATTAGAGTGGCCCCCTCAATATCCTGGCTGAAGACTTGGCTGAATGAAGAACTATCCTTGAACCATGTTATCATTAAAGATTGCCTCTCATTAGATAACGTAAATAAAATCAAGTGGCTGTCTTATGTTAAACATTGATTTTACAAACTAGGGAGACCTGAGCTCCTTCTCTCACCTGACAAAATAACTCGCAAAGACATAGCACTAATAAAGGGGGCTATGCTACAAATACTGATGTTAGATAGAGAAGAAATTGAGCTCATAAAACCGACGGTAAGGAGCAACCTTATTGTTGCCAATCCCCCTGGACCTGAACTTTACCTTGTTTTAGTTAATCGTCCTTTCCACAGGTTTGTTTTGACACGCTTTCGTTTTAATATGATTCATTTGAACTTAGGTCACTTTCCTGAATGGTGTAGTCCTGAAAAGGCACCACCATGTTCCTGTGACAATTTTTCAACGCAGGACACCATGCATTTTTTGATGTTTTGTGGTAACTACACGGTGTTAAGGACCAAGTTCCTTGTTCCTATCCTTAAGGAGGCAGGGTTCTTACAAGTTAAGCCCGCTCTCCTATATCTGCAATTACTTAACAGCCCCAGGATTATTTTTCATGTCGCCAGTTATCTGACAGGTGCTGTTAGGGTTAGGAACAAGAAAATGATAAACTGTAAAAAGATAAACTGTAATTGATTGAATTTTTAGCACTGTATATATTGGGTTTTTAATAGAGCAACGTAATATGGTAGTCATATTTATGTTAAATGACTTTTTTAGCAATTTTATGAATTCTGTGGGATATTTTTAATACATGAATTGTAATTGTTTTTAATGTGTATTTTGAATGTATTGTATGCTTTCACCTTCTTTTTATGATACTGAATTATCGAAATAAAGTACTTTGAGTGACTGACACCAAAGGCCCTGATTTTATATTAAAAACAGAGCTTTGGACTAAACCATTTCCCACTGAAAGGCAATATTTCTCTCCAGGTGTTCCCATACCTTGCGTGTCACGCAGTCTGGTGCTTACTTTCCCTCCATGTTAAGGAACAGTAGATGTTTCTGGTCCCAGGCTAATGTTCTGCACAGCTAAATACATATAAGGACCCAAAGGCGAGACCAATTGCATCGCATATGCTTGTTCTAGATATAGTATCAGGCAAGCAGCAAAGGGCCAGTGTGCTGGGGCCTCTTCTAACAACCAATGTATTCTGCATATTTTGAGCAATGTTTGCAATTAATCCCATCTGGTCTCGATGTACTAAATCCGGTAAATGTTCCAGGAGCCTCGCAGCTAAAGCTTTACTCAGTATCTTATAGTTGCTACCTAGCATCGATAGGGGGCTGTCAAAAAGTTATTTCCAGTGGATCACACCCCTCTTTCAGGAGCGAGATGAAGGGGCACCTCACGGAGGGACAGGGGTAATTTGCCTGATGAGAGCACGGTGTTGTACACCTCCAGGAGTTTAGGGGTTAGGATAGCCTCCTAACGCTTTGTGAAATTCAATTGCCAGTCCAGCTAGACCCAGGGTTTTGCAAGTGAGGGAGTCTTGAATGACTCCCCTGAGTTCCTGTTCCATCAGGGGGCATTAAGGGGCTCAGGGTTTTCAAGCATCTCTGCAGAGAACTGGATCAGCCTTAGAAAAAACTCGATTTGTATATGTCTTCCTGGCTAGTGGCTGTCAGGGAGCTGCGGATGGTTGTGATCAGAGTGGTAGCTGTTTCAGACCTCAGGAGCCATGCCCATACATACCCCACTTTATCACCCTCAGCATGCTTTCTGGCCTGGTATGCTTTGTAGTTGAGGCACCGCAGAGACTCCAGTAGGAGCGTGTGGCTCTCTCTTCGCTCCACCAGAGCAGCCGAGCTGGTCTGATCTACCCTCGCTTCTCTGTCTAGCGTCCCTAGTTCATTTTCTGCCTGTGTTAGCTCACGGTGTATTGTGCCTCTTGTCCCTATCGTTGTGTACATGTCTTGCCCCGTATGACCGATTTTATGGTCCCCCATTCCACCAAATGGGTGGTAGAGTCTCCCAGTTGTTGTACGTGTAAGTCCGAAGGGCATCGCTAGTTGATTTCTGAACACAGTGCCCTCCAGGGTCGTGGGCTGTAGCCGCTATGTTGGCATGGGAGAAAGCAGCGTTTCCCATGCTATATGCAAAAGCAAGGGGTTATGTTCAGATTGGGTCTTGCCAAGCTGTATGGAGAGACTATACAGCAACCTGTCCGGGTGCGGGTGCACATGTAGGTCATGGGGCGATGAGTAAAAAGAATGCTCTCTAGTGGTCAGGTATAGAGTGCACCAATTGTTGGATAGAGCCCAATGCGGCAGCCACTGGGACAGGGAGGACGTGGTGCTGATCACAGAATTGGGCAGTGGGGGTTGTGAGCCATCCAACTTCGTGACCAAGAATGCAGTTGAAGTCTCTGCCAAAATCCCATGCAGATGGGACCACTGCACCATCAGGGCAGAGCACGACTCAGGAATTTGCTGTCGTGCTACATCAGGGGCATAAATGCTCCCCAGTAAGAGGTCCCCACCATCCAGCTGACCCACTGCAAAGACATATTGGCCCTCAGAATCTTCTACCACCCTTGTGTTCCTAAAGGGGGCTGAGGGTCTTATCCAAATGAGTGTAGCCCTGGCATACCCTGAATATTTGTTGCTGTAACATTGACCACATCAGCACTTCTGGAGATGGCTGTCTGTACTTTTGTCAATTTATGTCTCCTGGCTGAAATCTACACACACCCCTCTGCGGTTGGCATATTGGTGTATTGCATTCCTCTTGCACGCTGTCCCCATCTGTCCTGACATGGTTTTTGGCTCTATTTCGGAGTGATGATGACTTTAAGCTTGCTAACATCTATAATCTGTATTCTTACCTTGTGTTGGCCCTTTTAAGCCCTTTCTTCCAGACCTAGAAGAGGATAGCTGCTTTATATGATGATAGATCCCTTATTCTTGACTCTAATCCATCTATTGCCTATTGGCTTTGACATAATTATGTGTCCTTTGTAGTCCTGACTTTATATTACATATTGGTATGGTTTGTGTAGGTACTCTGACAGAGCTAAGGGTTATTTCATCCTTCTCAGGCCTACAAGGTCCAGAACTAGAGAGACTCCATTTTGCTTTCTATCCCTGCAGAGCTGAGATGCTTGTAGGGTAAAGGTAATATTTTAGTTTTGAGCTGTTGTTCGTCCTAAGCGAACCGGAGAGAACCGACCAGAGCTGAATCTAATCAAGAAGTGTCCCTGGGCTCAGGTCTCTAGACGAAACAAGCAGTTGATCACTGTGGGAGCGTCTAGAGCAAGGAGCCTGGTGCATGGACCTGGTGGGAGGAGGCTGATGGCTGGAACTTTCCATGAGGAAACAGCATTCCATATTAGTGAAGTGCAGAGGCGGAGTTAGTTAGTTGAGCTGGAGTTGCAGTGAGTTGAGTTGGAGGAGCAGAGTTGAGTTGAGCTGGAGTTGCAGTGAGTTGAGCTGGAGTTGCAGTGAGATGAGTTGGAGGAGCAGAAAGAGTTCGAGCTGGAAAGAGTTTGAGCTGGAAGCAGTTGAGTTGGATTGAAGCAGAGGAGAGGAGTGGAGTTGCAGAAGGAGTGGAGAATCAGAAAGAGTTTGAATTGAATTGGAGCAGAGGAGAGGAGTGCAGTTGCAGGAGGAGAAGAGACAGAAGATGCTTGGAACAGAGAGAAGACAGACAGACAGTCAGTGAGCTGGAACTGAAGGAAGCAGTCAGAAGCAGTTACTTATCAGGAGGAGTTGTGAATAGCTGGAGGCTGAAGTAATGCTTTTTGGAAGAGACTGAAGTTATATCGTGGATTAATCAGTGGGAGCAGCTGGAGTGAATTGGACATTGGCATGGAGATAATCGGACAGAGTGACGAAGCTAGTGGAGCGAACGGTTATCAGAGCGGCAGAAACAATTAGACTGAAGTTGGAAGGTGGAGAGAGTTCGTGGGGGAGAGGAATCCAGTGCAGAGTGATCAGCGCAGATGTGTGTCCAAGAGTGCAGGAGAGGATCTAAGACGAGCTAAGGCACAGACGAGAGAGGAGCCCAGATGACAGCTAGAGCAAGACCTTACACCCCTCAGGTGATATCCTTCTGTATTTCCAAACATTAACCTTGTCCTTATACTGTATGTCTAATCCTTTTTCTTTCAGTGGTGTGTTACAGTTCCTGTTAGTTACAGAGACCCCGCAGATCTGTGTATGTGTCTATTCCCATTTTATTGTTATTGTAATAAAGATACCCCAGTTCTTAGTGAACCAGTGTGCATGTGTTGTCCTTATGATAGAGCTAACCTTTCTCAAAAGGAAATAGGAGCATATTAAATCAGGGAATAACTCTTGCATACAGTGTGTGTCTCTTGTTCTTAAATCGCAGGTAACCTTTCCTTCTAGTCAGGTGTTACAGCCAGAACAGATGCTGCCCCTGATCAGGTAAGTAGCCACTGAATAATTAGGGAGAGAGAGGAGCCCTTGAGCTAAGAGAATAAATATACTCTAAGTGATTCGGCCATTCCATAATATTATTGTAGTAGTGAACCTTTAGTGAATAGTGAGAGAAACTTCCCAACATAGAGAGAGAGAGAGAGAGCTGAAGGTATTCATAGGAGAGTGATCGCCGTTGATAAGCGGTGTTAATGAGAACACCAGGTGGGAGACTGGTGCTTAGATCCGCCGGATTGCGGATCGGGCTGTGAGTTAGAGAATGCTGGGGGGGACACCAGTGCTTAGGTCCGCCAGATTGTGGACCGGATTGTGAGGAAGAGAGCACTAGGGCTGCAGACCAGTGTGTAGGCACGCAGGATTGCAGAGGTGCCGAGCGAGCACTGACTGTGGTCAGTGTGTAATGGTAAATAATCAGAACTGCCCCAGGGTAGATTAGTCTGACTATGCGGTATGAGTGTGGTGTAGGGCATGGACGTCCTTAGTAATCAGTGAGTATTCCTAGTAATCCCTATAGATTTAGTGGTGTTTTTGATGATATGAGCTTGTTTATTGTGAGTTCCCCATCCTCAGGTAGGTACCCAGGTGCCTGGATAGATGGGTCCTGAGAAGGGAGGTGGTTACGTTTTGGCCGGGTTGGTGGTGCTCTGATGAGCTGGTCCTATCTGGTCTGAGAATCCGGTCATAACACCATCCTCTGGACATTCAAGGTTAGAATATATTCCCAACCCCTGTTGTGCGGTCAGGCAGTGCAATAGGAGTTGGGTGGTGGGTGAGGGGCTGTGACACCCCAGGCATCCAATATAGGGGCATATCGGGTGCATATAGGTAGCGTGATATGCCATGCAGTGTAACTAAAACAAAGAACATCTTTCCCAACTCCAAAAAGCAGAGCGACAGAGTAAAGCCTATCTATCCAAAGAAAGAACACAAAACCTCTTCAGAGGAGGGCTCCGAGTGTTTTGACATGTCACAGCCTGAGTCCTGTGGGAAGATGGGAAAGGACACAGAAGGGGGAGGGCATTAACTGAGAAGGGGTAGAATTCTGAGCAAAAGTGCAAATGTTTCTGGCATCAGTGCTCTAAAAGGCACAGTGATGGCATGGGCTTTGATTTCAACATAAAATCCATAAGTAGTTAGCCACCCGGGGGTGGTGCACTGACACAACCCACCCACACACCATTAGACAATATTATTAGGGGTTTGTGGCATGGCCAGTTAGAGCATAGACAAGGCTATGCTCCTTTTAGAGGAATTAGAGACGGACTCCGAAGTCTCACTGTCCACCAAAGTCACTGGGTGAAAAGAGTTCTCCACCCACATGCTGGTGGCTGTCATAGCACCTGTCATTAATCCTCTCCAGCCCTCTCTGGGGACGGCGCTCCTGACAATGAAAGTCTGCTGTGTTCCTGGTGGCCAGGAAATCCCACAGCCAACCGTCTCCTCTGTGCATTCAGCGTTTTCTCCACAGGAGATTCATAGCAGCATTGTTTCACCCGTTCCATGGCATCCACGGGTTCTGTAAAGATATAGCTAGTGCGGTGTGCTACTACCTTTAATTTGGCTGGGTAGAGGAGCAAGCAAGCCAGGCCTTCAGCATGCAGTTCTTTATTCACACCCAGGAATGAGACCCTGCGGCACTCCACTGCCAGAGTAAAGTCTGGGAAGATGAAAATGTGTGCATTGTCTAATGCGAGAGGTCCAGCTCCCTGACCTGCCTTAAGGATGACTTCCTTATCACAGAAGTTCATGAGCTTGGCTACCACCAGGGGCGGCTCCTAAGCTAAGACGGCAGAGCATCGCCACACTGAGCAGGTCAAAAAGGAAAAAATTAAATGATAACAACTCATTGTTATTATCATTTTATTTTTCCATTTTTGCTCAGCTGGGTAGGGGTGGGGATGCTCTGCTCACAAAGCAGGGTAGGGGAGGAGTGGTTTGCCCACTCCAAGTGCGCATGAGCTTTGGCCGACCATCTCGGGCCGGCCAAATCGTCATGCGCACTTTTCATGTTCTCCACCCTGGCTGCATTACATCCTGGGTGGAGAAGATGTCCAGGCTCCCATTCCCTGGCTGGGCACTCAGAACAATCACAACACAGTATTGCAGTGTTGTGATTGGCTATGGGGAGCGTGGGACCTGGGTGCTTCCTGCTTCCTGTCCTGGAGTCCCGGAAAGGGGCTAAGAGGACAGAGAGGGGGTGGCAGCCAAGCCCTCATCCCTGTGGTTCACCCCCCACTGCCGTTAAATACCAGCCGCGATTGGCCACCACCAGTCTCAAGAGACTTTCAAGGGAGAACGTCTGGTCGGCACACTGTGTGCCCACTCCAGCAGGAAGAAAGGAGACAGACCCTCAGGGGTCACCACAATGGAGATCCAGTTATGAAAGGAAGAGACCGGGTTCGGGTCTTCAGTGCCCTACAGGAAAGCCCACTGTCTGGATGTTACTACGGCGGGTCGTCCTTCTGGGTCCTCCGCTCAGTTTATGAGGGCCTGTAGTCTGGTTATCAGTTCTCTGACACACTCCTCCAGGTCCATCATGGCAGGTTGCAGGGATTGTAAGGCAGCTTTGAAGTATGTTACTTGGTCTGCGAGCTTCCTCTTGTTGGTGATCAGTAGAGTCAGGCCCACTGTGACTTCACCCATTCTTCTCTCCAACATGCCCACCATTTCAGATTTGCGGCCACCAACTTGTATCCCTCAGTACCACGGCACCCCATGTGTCACCAGGAGCCGTATAGCAGGGCTGATCTTGATGCTATGGCCACAGGTTGCACGCCCAGTCAAGGAATTCCTTAGTGAAGTTGTGCTCCTACAATGTCGGATACAGTGGAAGCGGGGAGTCTGGCCCCCAAGGGGTCATCCCAGAAGATCACACCCAGTGTCCTCGTCTGCAGTAAGGCCAGGGACCTGCCTCACCTTCCAGACTGAGGTTCTTTTCGCTCCTGTTGCATTAGGGGCATGAGCATTACCTGTGTGAGGTGACAAAGGGTCCATAGGGTCCCCAGGCACTGTTATAAAATTATAATATGGGTGCCTCTGTTCCTTCTTCTCTACAAGTGAGAGGTGTGGCAGTCACATGAGGACCAGTTGCCATGTGGCCATCTCCAGTGAGACTCGCCTGTAGAAGAAAAAGGGGATCCTCCCTGCAGGTCGATCTGTGCACCGTCTCTCCCCCCCCCAGGTTGTCACTCTCCCGGCTCTTGCTGCATGGGGGGGTTCACAAGCAATCCTGTGTGTGGTGTGTGGTCCTGAGGAAAAGAGGGGAGGTCCACAAGACCATAGCGTCCCCCCATTACATGCTACAAGGGGGGAATCTCCTACTCATGACCCCTGCTGTTCTTCTTCCCCCCCGGAAATATCAGCCAGTGGGAGTGGGGTTTGCTGAGGGACAATGAGGTCCTAGGTGAGAAAAATGGGGCAACAGGAGAAACCACAACCCCTACGGGGACCCCTTGTTGGTCTGGGGCCGCACCCGATCAGGCGTTGCTTTACCATGACCTACTTACGTCCATCAGGATGCAGGCAGTTAAGGGTTGTGGGCACATCCTCACATCACTGACAGCCTCAGAAAGAACAAAAGAAAAGGGAGGGTACTGCACAACTACAGTAAGCAGGGAACCCCGGGACCCTTACGGCACGGCAGCAGCGTCCTCAGGGGCTGTCCCTCATTACCTCACTTGACGCGCCAGTTCACAGACCTCACTCACCACGCACTGTATGCTGCCACAGGTGTGGACACTGCTGCCTTCCTACCTGCTGATTCTCACTATGAGGCCCTACAGGCCTGTTGGGGCGTTGCAGGGCAGGCAGCCAGTGCCAACACACTGACAAATGGGTCTGGATCGTAGATCGTTCTGCAGACCTGTGATAAAGCATGTCCTGCGATCCACATGAGTTCAGCCACGGCCACTCATTAATTTTATTTGTGCCATACCACCAAATATATTGGCATTTGTATTTGGAAACCCAGAAGAGTTTGGTAGTATGAGTCAATTTACAATTGTGGATTACATTTACAATATGTCTCATACGCTCAACTTTTTCCTCTCATAAACATAAGCTAGACCTACTATTATGTCTAAAAGAGGAGCAACAAGAAGGAATTCTTTAGAAAAGGGTGCGCAACTAGCAGAAATGTAGCTTCTTTTTCGCCTACTTCCTACACAATGTACATACATTTAGGCCTGATTTAGATCTTGTCGAGCAGGTTGCTTCGTCGCAATGGTGATGGATATCCCGTCCTCTGAAATATAGATCCCATTATATCATATGGGATTCATATTTAGGCGGATGGGATATCTGTCACCGTTGTGATGGAGTAACCCATCTGCTAAGATCTAAATCAAGCCCTTAGTCATTTTATAATGATTTAAAAGATCGGGAGCAGCTGTTTTCTGTCCATTCGATTTCTAAAGACCCCTGCGGAATCATCACATTGTTTTCAGAAGAAAAAGCCTTTACCACAGTTCCTTTACAACACAAGACTTTATCACGCATGTCTTTACCACACAGATAAGTATTTGTACCTTTACCAAGCAGTACTTTATCATACATGTAAGTATATGTTTTCTAATGACATAATATTTAAGTTATTTAACAAAAAGTGGTTAGGTGATGATAGAGGTAAAATGAACTAAGATTAATTTTAGGGTTTAGGGGTGGGTAGAGGTGAAAAGAGATGAGGTTAATTTTAGGGTTCAGGGCTAGGTAGAAGTAAAGGAGATAAAGGCTATTTTCAGGTTCACTAATGGGATGAGTTAAAGGAAATTTAGGGTCATTTTAGGGTTTGGGGTTCAGTAATGGTAAAGGGAGGTAAGCGTAGATTTAAGGTTCAGGCCGGGTAGAGGCAAAGAGAGTTGAGAGTAATCTTGGGGTTTAGAGATGGGTAGAGGTATATGGAGGTAAGAGTAAGTTCAGGGTTCAAGGTTGGCCAGAGCTAATGGGAGAGAAGATTACATTTAGGAAGTTAAAGGGAGTTTAGGGTACTTAGGGTTTGGGTGAGTAGTGATAAAGGTAAGTAAGGGTACATTTAGGATTTAGATATGGGTAGATGAAAAGGGAAATAGGGCTCACAGGTGTAGAGAAGATGTAAAGGTACGTAAAAAAAGTGGGTTTGAATACAGAATTTGTTGTATATGTAATTGAATGTATATTACAAACAAAAGTGGAGAGTAAAGGGATTTTATCCACCTCGGTGGACGGAAGGGTACTCCTAATCCCCTGGGTAGGAAACTATATAACAAAAGGAGGAGTATCACCATAGATAAGGCTGAAGAGCGATATCAGTGGGATGGAATTCTAATGAAAAAAGAAGAAGTCCTTCTTTGTTTTTAATGAACCCCTCACTCACCGACCTGGTTGGTGACATGCTTCATCATCGGGGCCACCTTGACAGCCGAATGCCATCAAGGTGTGCTGCAACACCTGGGATACAGTGGAGCGGGTACGTGAGTGATGAATGTAAAGAAAAAGTCAGTGAGTTAAAATGTGTCCTGGTATGGCTTATCTAATATTTTATTCTAAGACTACTGGACAAAAGTAAAAACAGTGCGTGTCGATACAGTGATGGTTTTATTCTGACCAAATGTATCTGTGAGGTATGTGTAAGGTCTACATGTTTCAAACCGCCAGGGAAGTTACCGGTTTTTCATCAGGACCAAAATAAAGGTGTTGGGTGGTCAGGGTACACTAACACCCTGCCGTACCTGCAACCCTTTGTTCCCAAATAACAAAATATGTTATAGGGCAGAGGAATAGGCAACCCAAAAGTGGTTGCATTAAGAGCAGAAAAAACTCCTCGTTAGGGGTTTTGAATGCTGCACGGGATTAGAGGGAAGGGATGCCACAGTACAGGAAACATATTAGTTTCAGTGGTCTGTATACAGCCGTATACCTATTTCGCCCCTCCGTACGCCCAGCCGTATACCTATTTCGCCCCTCCGTACGCCCAGGCGGGCGTACGGAGGGGCGAAATAGGTATACGGCTGTATACAGACCACTGAAACTAATATGTTTCCTGTACTGTGGCATCCCTTCCCTCTAATCCCGTGCAGCATTCAAAACCCCTAACGAGGAGTTTTTTCTGCTCTTAATGCAACCACTTTTGGGTTGCCTATTCCTCTGCCCTATAACATATTTTGTTATTTGGGAACAAAGGGTTGCAGGTACGGCAGGGTGTTAGTGTACCCTGACCACCCAACACCTTTATTTTGGTCCTGATGAAAAACCGGTAACTTCCCTGACGGTTTGAAACATGTAGACCTCACACATACCTCACAGATACATTTGGTCAGAATAAAACCATCACTGTATCGACACGCACTGTTTTTACTTTTGTCCAGTAGTCTTAGAATAAAATATTAGATAAGCCATACCAGGACAAATTTTAACTCACTGACTTTTTCTTTACATTCATCACTCACGTACCCGCTCCACTGTATCCCAGGTGTTGCAGCACACCTTGATGGCATTCGGCTGTCAAGGTGGCCCCGATGATGAAGCATGTCACCAACCAGGTCGGTGACTGAGGGGTTCATTAAAAACAAAGAAGGACTTCTTCTTTTTTCATTAGAATTCCATCCCACTGATATCGCTCTTCAGCCTTATCTATGGTGATACTCCTCCTTTTGTTATATAGTATGTAATTGAATGCCCTGCCCCAAGTGATATGTGGGCAGCACTGCATTTCCAGAGAAGAAACTATATTGGAACATTGAAGGACCAACACTAAGTCACACTGTATGTACTCAGTTGCAAGACATTTATAAGAATACCATACCGCAGAATGGACTATGGCTAGATACTTTGATATTGACCTGGTCCCCAGAAATATAAGAGAGGGAAATAGGGAGGCATCCCTATGCAACCTTGAGTCCAGATACATAATTAATTTGGAGACTAGCGAACCAGGAGGCATACACTTGGGAGATGAGCATTTAGTGCATTTACTCATACAAATTATGTCCTCCCCAATAAAGTTGCAAAAAATACATGTATCCCTGCAAATATGTATTATAGGAAGAAGTATGAAATCAAGAACAAAATTAGGATGATTTTTTAATGCAATTTCTTTTACCGCCAGTATTTGCCTTTCCAGCAGTAAGCAGAAGGAAGGTAGAGGCAGCTCAGACAGACAGAAATGTGAATGGGATTAGTCATTCAATGGATAAGTGCCCACTACGGCAAGCCAATTTGGAATAATATTATAACTGCAAGAAAAAATAGGTATCCCACTAGGGCAATTTAATTTGTTAACACAATTACTTTCAAACATGGTATTTTTTCTGTTAAGCCGCCATCCACCAAGGGCACTTGGCAGTACATTTACTGTGGTTGAATACTTTGTGTAATGGTTCAAAAAGATAGGCTAAATGTATGCCCTTTATCTTTGATTCAACCCAGATCTGTGACGGGGGGTGTCCGGAACGTTTAATCGCTTAGTCCATCATCTCCTTGTGTTTGCTTTAATCTTAAAATGGAAGGCAAGCCAACAATAAAATATATTTCTACCAATAGATATATATAATTAAATTAAGAGAAGTGAATGTGAGTTTTATTAAAAATACATGTGAAAGCACAACATTTCTTGATGATATGTGATGAATTGAATGGCAATGATGGAGTAATATTAAGTGGGTGTTTTGGTGGTATTTTTCACTTTCTTTGTGTTGTCCTTTTTACTTTCAATGAATTTGTGTTTTGAAAGTTTTCTATGATTTCCATTATGTTAAACATGAACAGGACTCTGATGTTGAAAAGTGTCAGTTTGTTTTCTCTGCATGAATTAAGAACAAAAAGAAATAATTGTATTTTAGGATCGCTGGCAGGAGTGTGTAAATAACCTTCTAGGTAGTTATAGTTAGGATGTAATTTCTAGGCCTGGGTGGTAAATTCCGTTCTGCTCATGGACTTTGCGGAATTTGGGTACTTTCGCATTCTGCCGAGAACACAGAATTGTAAAAAATTTGTCGATCCACGGCTTTGCGGAATTTTTTGCTTGTTCGCACTTTCAAAATGCGTGTTCACAAGATATTTCTCCCCGAGCACGCAAGCGGGCCGAACAAGCAATTCGGCATGTTCGCTGAACTTTTGCAAGCTCATTTTTTACCATTTCGGGGAGTTTTGCGCAGCGCAATGATGCAAATTCCGCCCACCGCTAGTAATTTCCATATGAAGATTGCTATTTAATTTGCCAATAACTTTGGCATCATTTGATGAATTCTCATGGAATTTGAGAAGCTAGTTCGACACTCACTTCAGCTGCTGTGTTGACAGTTTTGTGGTGATCTGTCAAGCGGAGACCTAGAAAAAGGGGTATCCCAAATCACATTTAACCCATGTTAATTTCCTTAGGAACGTTAGACACAGTTACAAATTGAACTGCTTAAAGGAATTACACCAAATTTGGCAAAATAGTAGATGCTGGTTCAGGGAAGGGCCTTTTTGTGATTTGGTGTAAATCCATTCCGTAGTTGCAGAATTATTTAAAAAAATGTCCTACTGTATATAAAGTGATGTGGAGGATATGCGACCCCACCAAATCTCCTTCTGAGATCTGATTGGCTGCCAACACTTCAAACCAGGAAGTGTTGGGAGCCATCTTGGGATTCGGCTTGAGCCGAGTCCGAGAAACAGTGTTGAAAAAAAGAAATGGAAGCATGGTAGAGATACCCTGACCCTAAAGGGCACTTGTGGATCCCACAGTGACCCGACAGGTCCAAAAAAGCATTTTCGGGTTACATTTCTGAGGGAACTGCCATGGATCTGCTGATCCCAGGGTGGGCTAGTTCTCAGGGGAATTTAGACAGAAAAGGAGGGCATGCATGGGACCCCTCAGGGCTTATTAATGCCCTGAGAACCACCACCTCCCAGGTCATTCACTGTTGAATCGGGCCTCTCTGACCCCTCTGGGCCCTGGGGACTACCACCTCCCCAGGGTCATATCACAACACTAAATAGGGGAGCCTACAGGACCCACCCATGTCCCCAGGACCACCACCTCCCTGGGGCTAATGCATTCCCTTGGGGTGGCTTCTCAGACAAGTTCATTTTTAAAATTGGGAGGGGGCTGTGCAGTCTCCCCTCCCAGGCCATTCTCAGCCTGTGGACCACCACCTCCCCCAGGCATGTCCTACAATAATAAAGGAGGGGGCTTCACAGTCACCCTGCTAGAGCCATTAAATGGCCTAAGGACCACCACCCACCAGAACCGGCTGTGCCCATCCGTGACTGGACCGCGCCCAGCGCCAGGACCCCTGCACACCACGAACGCCACGACTCCCAACACCGCTACGATGCAAGAACCCTCCACGCACTCAACACCGGACAATCACACACCTGCTTCCTGGCCACCCTGAAGCGCACCCATGGAGCTTTCACCTGCCGGAACTGCAGCTTCACAAGCAACCGCCCCACCATGCTGCCGACCAGGAAAGAACCCAACCACCTCAGTTCCATCCTTCTCAACACCCGCTCCACCCAAAACAGAACTCTGGGACCTACTCGACTCAACCTCCCCAGACGTCACCTTTCTGATGGAGACCTGGCTGAACCCCGCCTCAGCATTCGACATAGCCATAGCCGTCCAGGAAGGCTACAAGATCACCCGCAAGGACCGCACCAACAGAGTGGGAGGAGGAATCGCCATCATCCACAGGAACACTCTCAGAGTCTCGACCAACACCGACGACACCCTCAGCACCGACGAACACCTGCACTTCCAGATCCACACGACCCCAACGCCATCCTCAGAGGAACCCTCATCTACAGACCGCCCGGACCCCAACCACAGTTCAGAGACTCCATCGCCAACTTTGTCAGCACACACGTCCTCGCCTCCATGGACTACATCCTCCTTGGGGACCTGAACTTCCACCTCGAAAACAATGACGACACCAACTCCACCACCCTGATCAACAACCAAGCCAACCTCAGACTCAGACAACTCATCACAACACCCACCCACTCCGCCGGTCACACGCTTGACCTCATCTTCTCTGCAAGCCCCCACATTTCCTTCAACCATATCACCGAACTCCACTGGACCGACCACCGCTGCATCCACTTCCCCTTCAAGAAACCCACCACGCACCACCGCACCCAACAGATGCTTCACCGCTGCTGGAGCAAAGTCACCGAAGACCAGCTAACCACCACCCTTGCCCAGAGCCCACCCATCGACCATACCGACACCGCCGCCCGCAACCTCAGACAGTGGATCAACGACTGCGCCAACACCCTCACCCCGATCAAGAAATCTTCCAACAATCATACCAACAAGAAGACCAGCTGGTTCATGGAAGACCTCTAGGCCTCCAAGCAAACCTGCCAAAAGCTGTAGAAGAGCTGGCTCCGTGAACGAACACCGGACAGTAATGCCCCCCACAATAATGCCACCCGCAGACACCATCACCTCATCAGATCCGCCAAAAGGGCCTCCTTAAAAGACCGTCTAGAAAACAACGCGTACAACCGCAAAGAGCTCTCCAACATCGTGAAGAAACTCTCCAACCCCAGCTCCAACACCAACGACGTCCCACCCTCGCAAGACCTGTGTGACTCGCTGGCCACCTTCTTCCACCGCAAGATCACAGAAATCCACAACAGTTTCAATGCCACGACCGCCCCGAAAACCACTGAGACCTCCACCACCACGACCACCATCCGTACCAACCGCCTGCTCTACTGGACCAACATCAACGACGATGACACCATCAAGATCATGAACACCATCCACTCCGGATCTCCATCAGATCCATGCCCACACCACATCTTCAGCAAAGCCAGCACATCCATCGCACCCCATCATCGAAAAGTCATCAACACCTCATTCGAGACAGCAACCTTCCCGGGGAGCTGGAATCACACCAAGATCAACGCCTTACTCAAGAAACCCAAGGCGGACCCCAAGGACGTCAAGAACTTCTGGACCATCTCCCTGCTCCCTTTCCCGGCAAAGGTCATCGAGAAGATCATCAATGAACAACTGACCCGCTACCTCGAGGAGAACAACATCCTGGACCCTTCCCAGTCCGGGTTCTGCAGCAACCACAGCACCGAGACTGCCCTCATCGCCGCCACCGATGACATCAAGTCCTTGCTGGACAACGAATAAACGGCGGCTCTCATCCTCCTGGACCTGTCAGCCGCCTTTGACACGGTCTGTCACCACACACTACGAACACGCCTCCACAACGCTGGGATCCAAGAGAAGACCCTGAACTGGACCACCTCCTTCCTCTCCGGCAGAACAGAGTGTCCGCCTTCCCACCTTCCGCACCAAAGCCACCGAGATCATCTGCAGCGTACCCCCGGGCTCATCCCTCAGCCCAACTCTGTTTAACATCTACATGGCACCGCTCCACAAGTCGCCCTTCAGCACGACCTCAATATCCTCTCTTACGCCAATGACACCCAGCTGATACTCTCCCTCACCAAGGACCCCCAGACCGCCAAAACTAACCTTCATGAAGGAATGAAGGCTGTTGCTGAATGGATGAGGAATAGCCGACTGAAGCTGAACTCGGACAAGACGGTGGTCCTCATCCTCGGATCCAATCCTTCGGCCTGGGAACGACTCCAGGTGGCCGACCACACTTGGAACCGCTCCAACACCCACCGACCACGCACGCAACCTAGGGGTCATCCTCAACTCCACCCTCTCCATGACTAAACAGGTCAACGCCATCTCCTCCTCCTGCTTCAACACCCTCCGCATGCTCCGTAGGATATACAAGTGGATCCCCACTGAAACGAGAAGAACAGTCACCCAGGCCCTTGTCAGCAGCAGGTTGGACTATGGAAACGCCCTATACGCAGAAGCCTCGGCCAAACTCCTGAGATGGCGCCAACGCATCCAGAACGCCTCTGCACACCTGATCCTTGACATCCCTTGCGGCAGCCACATCACACCCCACCTGAGAGACCTGCACTGGCTCCCAGTCAACAAGATGATAACCTTCAAGCTCCTCACCCACGCACACAAGGCACTCCACAACACCGGACCAACATACCTCAACAGACAACTCTGCTTTTACACCCCCACCCGCCATCTCTGCTCTGCCGACCTCGCCCTCGCGACAGTCCCGAGCTTCCGAAGAGCGACCTAAGGCAGCAGATCGTTCTCCCACCTCGCCGCCAAGACCTGGAACACCCTCCCCATCCACCTACGTCAGACCAAAGACCTGCTGACCTTCAGAGAACTCCTCAAGATCTGCTGTTTTGAGCAGTAGCAGCATTCCCGACCCCAGCGCCTTGTGACCCTCACGGGTGAGTAGTGCGCTTTACAAATGATATGATTGATTGATTGATTGCTATGTCCTTGGGTCCTCACTCCTGGGACATAGCTGTTTGATGTGGCTCAAGCCACAGCAAATGCTCTGCTTCCAGCAAGCGAGAGCATTAAAAATGCTCTCACTTACTGGAAGTGCAGTAGAATGATTTTCACACACCGAGAGCAGGCTTTCCAGCAGCTCCCTGTGTGTGAAAGCAATGCGGGCTCTGGCAGGGGGTGGGGAGCCAGCAGGGACAGCTAGGGCCTTCAGGCTCCCCCTGCAGTACCAGTCAATAGTGGGTGCCCTACAGGCACCCAGAATAAATGTCCAGGCCCCGGGGGATGTGGTCCCCGGGGCCAAATTAGGCCCGGGAAGGTAGGTCGTGTAGCCCCTATGCATCTCTAAATCGTCAGGCCCCAGGGGATGGGGTCCACAGAGCTGAAATTTGCCCAGGAAGGGGGGGGCAGGTGACCCCCTTCCCCTATTGTAATTATGCCAGTCCCTGGATGATGGGGTCCCCGTGGCTGAAATCGGTCCAGGGAAAGGGGCTGCATGGCCCCCTTCCCTATTAAAATAATTTATTTAAATAGATGGACTGGCAAGTCACCTGAGGCCCGCCCCTTTTCACCACCACTCAGTAAACGCGCCTCCTGGCCCACTACTAGTTGAGAGACAAAGTGCTTTTGAATCCTGAGAGTCATTGGGAGCCAACTACTCCTCCTGTTACCTCCAGTAAGTTCCACACAACAAGATTGCTGTAAGGTCATTGGAGACCCTGCCCCTTTCTCCACCACTCTGCAAACACGCCTCCTGATGCAATACTGGTTGGGGGATGAAGTCCCCTAGGATGCTGAGGGTTTTTGGGGGCCAGGAACCCCTGCTGTTACCTCTAGTAAGTCTCACACAGTGGTATTGCTGAGAGGTTGCCTTCGGAGGCCATGTTCCCTTTCTCCACCACTTCTCTTGCACACTACTGGTTGTGCGATGAAGGACCCTTGGCTGATGAGGGTCCTTGGGGCCAACAACCCATCCTGTGACCTCCAGTAAGTCATGTAGAGAAAAAGTGTAGCAAACTCCAAGGGCATAGATAATCCCTAGATCAAAATCTAAACAAAGTGATAGACCCTCCACAACATTCAAATAAATGTGTGCTGAAAGCGAGTTATACAAAAATTCTTCAATCTTTTTATTTTGATTATAGTATATTTTTTTTGTGTTATTTTTATCCTTTGTTTAAATTTCATTTACTTATTTATTTCATTTTTCACACTTAAAAAACATTTATATATAATACATAATGTTCAAACACAAGCAAGAAATTGGTTATTTACAACTAAAGACGTACAAAGACAATAAGTGAAAACAGAAAAATTACATAACCACAATTTCAAAAACAAATTAACCCAGTGATATACGAGATATTCAGTCGTTGGAATAATTGGTGAAGGCAATGCGGTTGAATGGAACTACGCGCGTTTCGGCCCAAGGCCTTCGTCAGGTGACCGTCATTCGTACATTTTATATAAATAGAGAAAGTGATATAACCTAAACAAACAAAACAAAGACAAAAAATATAGATGTATCAACAGCTCATACATACACATTAATTTCAGCTATTTACAATACAATTTCTGTTTCTGTATTCGAGGGTCTATAACATTTACAATACAGATGTATATATATATACAGTGTTAACATCTTAGTGCAACCACTCAATTTAAATTAAGGCCAGACCATCTAATTATTTACTTTACACATGCCAGGTTACCTTATGGATGATCGTTTATCAATATTGGCTAAACTAAGTATACTTATATTAAATAGTCACTTAAAGTATACACATTTTTATTACACTCCTAACCATGATAGTTTTTCTGAAGGGTTCCCAGACCAACAGCTCCATATTAGAGACTAATGCTTCGAAAAGAAAAGAATCTAGAAAACAAGATAGATTTAGATGTAGATAAAGTACCTATACACTCACCCTAAAGTTACCCTTACTAGTGAAAAAGGATACACCCATTTTTACTTACATAATAATTGTCAAGTTGTCGAATCAACACAGAGACTTCGCTTCCTATGGCGACAGTTTTTATTTCATTAGTATCGAGTCTGATATGCTGAAAAATAGACATACGATCTTTTTTAGATACTAATGTTCTACCATATACTTTTAAACACTATCTTAACTGCTCTACATTAAAGATGTACCTGATTTATTTCTGCAAAATGACTTTCAGCGCACTTAGTCACGTGTTGATTTTAGTGAGTCAGGTCAATTGACGATAAAAACGTGTCCTTAGGATCTTTATTCCAGTAGCCTGACTCTGAATCAATGAGAGCAAAAAGAATGACTAATTTATGTCATTTCACCTTTCCTTTATTTTAATTTAGAGTCTGTTCACACTATATAGATTTGACTGCACTAAGGCCTATGGCGAATTGCTATTATTATACCGCAAAACCCTTCTTTATCAAATAGGATCTAGTCCGGATAGCAGTGTACACATAATTACAGATTGCGCACCAAAGGGGTATCCTAACAGTATATATCCTTATTGCCTCACAAAGGTCGTAATTCTAGCAGGGCGGTAATTGCGAAAAAATTGTATTCTGATTTTATATTTAAAAGGGGGAAACATAACATATATATAGATGACGCCAATAGTAGATCATTGTGAATATGGCTAGGTAACCGCACGCATTGCATCCAAAAAGGTCCCATAAGGACACTTTGCAGGAGGTGAATTCCTACCTCAGATATCCGACGATTATTATTTGCAATCTTTCAGGGCAACATCCTATTTTTCTGATCGTATTCCCGCAAAAAATGTCAAATGTCGTGATCAGTTTCTTTGTAGTAAATATGCACTAAAAAATAGAACGACACTATTGTACTAAACATAGTAATAATGTAAATCGCCTCTCTAATCATGTCTCTTGAAGCCATTACCTTGATGCAGTGACGCCGGCACATGTGCTGGATGGGAATATTTTATTATATAAACACTGTTGGGAAAATAGAAAGAAACCACTATTGTAGTAGGCATAACCATAGTGTAAATGACCACTCTTATCTTGTTTTTATGTCCCATTACCTTAGCGTATTGATATCAGTGCATCCGCCAGATATAGGTTCACGTGGGGCAGGCTTCCCATAACCTAAACATAAGACGGATACAATAGAATCAATCCTAATCCCTTATCTAAAGCTAAAATCTTGTCAAGCCAAAAAGATTTCGCTTGGGTTTAACACATACCTTCGTCTTTGGACTTTCGTGCGCTCGGACGGGGGTTCTGATCGGTCGGTGCTTCTAATGTCCGCGATCTAGACGAACTGGGCGATTTCCGGCTATATATTCAAGAAAACGCGCTCTCATTAGCCCGCACTGCGTACCTAACAGCTGTTGCCAATTGCAAAAGGCGCGGCTCGATGACGTCTAACAAACGAGTCACGAGTCACAATACCTAACACGAGATCGAAGACAGACTACTCAGGGGTTTGAGCTATTACGTTTAAAACCACCGGAGCAGCTGAAAAAAACAGACTTTTGTTTGTCTTTTGGTGATAATCTCACAGATCAAAATATATTGCATAAATTTATATGCAAATAATATCTGAAAACCACATATTTTAACTGACAAAATACTAACCTCGTTTTTTCGCAGAAACATGAATTGGAAAGGATATGTTTATAACCAGACGATATTTAATGTCTGGATGAAGTGGCATATGTACTCTATGCATCAATTTAGTGCGTGATTAACATTATCGTCGCTAGTTCAAAATTTTTTTTTATATATGGTATTATTCCCCATATATGTGACACCAGATAGTTAAAAGGGTCACACAGTGAAACTCAGTAATTTTAAGTACATGTCTATATTTGAGATCATACCCTGATAATATTGTTAAAGGATTGCTTGCTGCCATGGAATTTCGGAATTAAGGCCTGATTTAAAAGTGTCCAAAGTGAAAATCCAAAACACTTCACGTTTGCGATGAATTTTGTCTATGTTAATGCCTGCTTTAGCCACAATTTTTTCTAAAACTATCCACTGGATATCTTCAGGTTTGTGGTCCTTATCTAGATAGTGCGACACTAGAGGGGCAGTTAGTTTTCGTGTACGAATCGCTGATTTATGTTCCGTGATTCTTGTACATACAGAACGCGAGGATTCACCAACATATCCTTTGTTGCATGGACAGATTAAAAGGTAAACAATGTTGGTAGTTTTACAATTTGTCATAGTTAACAAGGGAATAGTTATATTGTTGAAAGTAAATTCTGCAGTTTCAATAGTTAGTGGACAAATTTTACAAATTCCACACCTATGATTTCCAATCACTGGAGCCCCAGTGATGATATCTCTTTGGCTCATGGCCTTCTGAGTTGGCATCCTTGATCTGACCACTATATCCGCGAAAGCAATGCGGGCTCTGGCAGGGGGTGGGGAGCCAGCAGGGACAGCTAGGGCCTTCAGGCTCCCCCTGCAGTACCAGTCAATAGTGGGTGCCCTACAGGCACCCAGAATAAATGTCCAGGCCCCGGGGGATGTGGTCCCCGGGGCCAAATTAGGCCCGGGAAGGTAGGTCGTGTAGCCCCTATGCATCTCTAAATCGTCAGGCCCCAGGGGATGGGGTCCACAGAGCTGAAATTTGCCCAGGAAAGGGGGGCAGGTGACCCCCTTCCCCTATTGTAATTATGCCAGTCCCTGGATGATGGGGTCCCCGTGGCTGAAATCGGTCCAGGGAAAGGGGCTGCATGGCCCCCTTCCCTATTAAAATAATTTATTTAAATAGATGGACTGGCAAGTCACCTGAAGCCCGCCCCTTTTCACCACCACTCAGTAAACGCGCCTCCTGGCCCACTACTAGTTGAGAGACAAAGTGCTTTTGAATCCTGAGAGTCATTGGGAGCCAACAACCCATCCTGTGACCTCCAGTAAGTCACACACAACAAGATTGCTGTAAGGTCATTGGAGACCCTGCCCCTTTCTCCACCACTCTGCAAACACGCCTCCTGATGCAATACTGGTTGGGGGATGAAGTCCCCTAGGATGCTGAGGGTTTTTGGTGGCCAGAAACCCCTGCTGTTACCTCTAGTAAATCTCACACAGTGGTATTGCTGAGAGGTTGTCTTCGGAGGCCATGTTCCCTTTCTCCACCACTTCTCTTGCACACTACTGGTTGTGCGATGAAGGACCCTTGGCTGATGAGGGTCCTTGGGGCCAACAACCCATCCTGTTACCTCCAGTAAGTCACACACAGCAGGATTGCTAAGAGGTCATTGAAGGCCACGCCCCCTTTCTCCACCACTCTAAATACATGACTACTGGTTAAAAAAAAATAGAAATTCCCTTAAAAAAACAGAGGTAAGAGGGACATTATAGTTAGGAAATAGAATTTGAAAAACCTTAGAAGTTCACTTAAAAACCAAAGGTTTCAGGGACATTATAGTTAGGCTCAGATATCACTCATACAAAACCAGTTAAATTCAGCATAGTTACCTGAGCTAACTATGACATACACCCGCAATGCACTGCTTATGACCTCACATATTACTTCACTCATGACATGGTCAGTGACATCACTGACGACATCCCTGATGACATCTCAAATTACATCACTGATGATATCATCCACAGAACCACACACGCCCACTCATGACCCCTACAACCTCTCGTACACCGACTTGCACACCCATTCCCTTACCCATTTACAGACTCATATCAGTACTCACACAACCACTCACTCCTCCATAGAGCCACTTTCACATCTGCTCACTCATCCAGCCACTCATACACCTACTAATTCACCCATTGCCAGAAAGTGCCCTCTTATGCATGGCTGCCCCCACTATTTGCTGAAAATGCTGATGTGCTTTGACTGAGTGAGCCTTGGGCTCCTGCTAATCAGGTACCCAGGGCCTATGTTCGTTTCCTAAAACTGTATTGAAGCCTAAACCCAATTGGCATCTCTGGCCACAGGTCAGCCCCTGGTAAATGGTTCCACAGGTACCCAGGGCACTGTGACAGAGAAGGCCACTAAGGGCTGAAGCACTGATTGTGCCATCCTTAGAGGTCCTGTACCATTACACTCACACACTGCCTTTGCAGGCAGCGTGTTTTGGCGCAGAACAAAGTGAAGAGTTGATATGACACACATCTCTGTGTGCCATGCCTACAACTCACTGCCCTGGCATATTTATTTATTTATTTATTTATTTTCTGATTTATAAAGCACATGGCTGCCCCAGCGACGAGGCGTCCCAGTGCTATCAGAAACCCCAAAGACCAGAGCCAGTTAGAGAATAACCGCGGATATGCTACTTACAGGGAAAAAGCCAGGTTTTTAAGGTTTTTCAAAAAACCAAATGATTCGACATTACTCTCCTAGGGAAAGGGAGTGAGTTCCAGAGTTTTGCGGCCAGGTAGCCAAAGGAACGCCCACCGGCCCTCGCTCTCCAGATGTGTGGAACACGGACCAAGGCAAGATCAGCAGAAAGCAGTGGACGGCTCGCTCATAGTACTCCAACAGATGGAATAGCCCCGGCGGGGCCTGTCGTGCCAGAATCTTATGCGAATAACACAGTGCCTTGAACTCGATACGGCGGTCGACCGGCAACCAATGTAGTCTCGGGAGCACATGGGCAACTGAGTGCGATCTGGGCAGAGCCACCAAAAGCCGAGCCGCAGCGTTCTGGGCCCTCTGTAGGCGTTTAATGCTCGCTTTGTGGGCGCCCAAGTTGAGACTGTTAGCATAATCCAATCTGGATACAATGGACGCCTGGATGATAGTCTGACGCACCTTGGTGGGAAAGAACTCGAGCAGTGGTCTGAGGCCATGGAAAAGTCCAAAACAGGTCTCTGCAACAGCCTTTGACTGCTTTTCAAAGGACAAGTTACTGTCGAACCATACACCCAGGTTCTTCACTGCCTCCTTGGGGTGAGGGGCGGGCTTGAGGTGATCCGGCCAACACTGACACGGACCATAGCTTGTGATCCCTGCCAAAGAGGAGAATCTCAGACTTGCTAGCGTTCAACTTTAAACAGTTAGCCGCCATCCAGACCAAGATTGCCAAGAAATCGTCCTTGATCTTGACCAGGTTATTATTGCACATCTTCGAGACGGCCAACACCAGTTGGGTGTCGTCGGCATAGGATACCAGGGACAGTCCCCTGCTCTTGGCCTCCTCTGCCAGGGGTCTGACATATAAGTTGAACAGCAAGGGACTCAAAACGGAGCCCTGCCGAACTCCCCGATGTAGAGCAGCCTCCCGAGAGTGATATTGAGGAACTAGAAACTGAAAGGACCTGTCCACGAGAAAAGACCGAAGCCAGGCCAGTGCCAAGTCTACCAATCCCACTTCCCTGAGATGATTCAAAAGGATCTCATGGGAGACCATATCAAAGGCAGCACTGAGGTCCAAGAGGACCAGTGCCGCAGAGTCCCCAATGTCCAGACTCTCTCGGATGCTTTCTGATACTGTGAGTAAAGCGACTCCGTGCTGTGCCGTGACCGAAAGCCATGCTGACTTATATCAAGAATGGCGTTCTGCTCAAGGAATCCAACCAGGATAGAGTTCACATGGGATTCCACCAGCTTGGCCAGAAATGGGAGCTGGGAAATTGGTCGATAATTCCCAGGGTCACTCGGGTCCAGGGAAGGCTTTTTTAGTAATGGGACCACTTTGGCGTGCTTCCATCCCCGGGGGACAGAAGCTGTACTCAAGGATAGGTTGACCAGCTCAAGACAGGTTAGGGAAATAGAGGAGTATAGTTGACGATGGAGGGCAGGTGGCAGAGGATCCGCCGGGGAGTCAGATCTGATTTTAGTGCTCAAGATCTCATAACCTGGCAGGGTCAAATGAGGAAATGAGGACAGACTGCCTGCCCCGTGGTTGCCAGGAATGCCTGACAACCCAGCTTCGGGATTGAGGGACATCGTCGTAGCCCCCTGTAGATCAGCTCCACTTTATTCAGAAAGTACTGGGTGAGGTCATCGCAATGTTGATTAGAGGTGATGGAAGACGCCCTCTTGCGCCCTGCACTTTTCATGTCGTTAAGCAGCGAAAAGATGGTTTTAGCAGGGTTAGAGCTGGATAAGATTTTATTAGCCGCATAGTCAGCATGGGCTCTACGAATACCTGTATGATACTGTTTGTTGGCTGCCCGATACTCTGTTTTGGCAGACAGCTCATAAGAGTGTGTCCACGCTCGTTCTAGCCCCTTGCAGTCTTTTTTCGCCAGCATGAGGGATTCAGAGAACCAAGGATTCGTAGGCCCACAGTTCTTGCCCCCTCGTCTGGCTGGGATGCAACTGTCCAAGCCCGCTATTAGCCGATCTTGAAAACATGAATTGGCCTCCTCTAAGTTGCGGCCGGTGCTCAGTTAGCCAGCTAGAAAAACGGTCCGGATCCGATTTGTGCCAAGGACGTTTAAGCACTCTGATTCCGTGCAGCTCTTCTAATTTGCCCTGAGATTGCAGGGAAAATGGGACCAGGAAGTGGTCGGTCCAAGCTTGCGGGACCGGAGGGGGAACAGTCAGAGAGCTGAGGTTAGAAAAGATGGGGTCTAACAGGTGACCCGCCACATGGGTGGCGTCAGTAACATGCTGCACTAGCTGGAAGGCTTCTGAGTCTGCCAGGAGGCAAGCGACCTCAGCATTTCCCCCACTCTCTAAGTGAAGATTAAGATCACCCAGAATAGTAAAATTAGCTGACTTTCTAGCCAGTGACTCAACCATGCTTAGTAGGTTGTCCCTAAATGAGCTGGACGGACCAGTGGGGGTCTATAAATTAGCAGGCCGGATATAGTAAGGTTTTGAGTCAGGCAAATTTGAAATAAAGCGCTTTCACAGGCCGCCATGGTTTCCCTGCATAGGCTGAGAGCGTAGGCTTCTTTGGTGATTACTGCAATGCCTCCGCCTCTACCCCCTCTCTGTTGATAGCTGCGAGTACATACCCCTTTGGCAATGCTAGCCATGACGCCGCCACTGAGTCATGAGTGAGCCACGTCTCCGTAAGGAAGAGGGCATCGGGGGACTCATCGACCAGGAGGTCCAGCACCTCCGCATGATGTTTTGCCAGTGAGCGGCAATTCAGGCTCAGAATCAGTCACCCGTCTAGCTGGGTGCATTATACCAGTGGTGAGGTTACAGATGAATAATCCCTGTACCCCTACAGTGTCTAAGTCCATTCTTAGACATTGAAAGTGCAGTGCTGTCATTAAGAGTATATGGTGCTGGGAGTTTGTAATTACGAACTCCACAGCACAATTATGGCTACACTGAAAACTGAGAAGTTTGGTATCAAACTTCTCAGCACATTAAACCCACACTGATGCCAGTGTGGGATTTAATGAAAAAAGCACGCAGAGGGCATATTAGAGATGCCCCCTGAAAACTAACCTACCACTATTGTCCAGGCTGAGTGGCTTCTTTCAGCTGCCACCACCAGGCATGTTTCTGGACCCCTGGGTCGAGAGCTGGCTGCTCTCTGGGGACTGAAACAATGCACATCCTGGGACGAGGTGCCAAGCCTCCTCCCCCAGGATGGACAGGGTTCACAAAGGGGGAAGGGATGCCCTTGGCACGCCCTTTCCTAACAGCAACTCGCAAATCCTATTTTGTGAGTCGGTAACAGCTTACTGACCCGCAAAATTAGGTTTATATAGGCTACAGGCCATGCTAATGATCACAAATGCCCTGATTTGCCGTTTGCAACTGCTAAAAACGTTTGTACGTGTGGCCCAAAATGTACTACTTTCTGGCTCAGTGCAGTCCCATCTCTAACGAGATAGCATACGCTCTTTCAGGCTGTCTAGCACCATAGTTCAGCGCCCCCCAGAACACGAAGCGCTGTGACTCCTCGTCGCTCCTGGCCGAGTGGTCGCTCCCTGGTCTGCCTCTGTGCTACATCACGGTACTGGTGATCAGCGCTGCATTGCGTTTGCCTGCTAAAGTGCTCTATTTGCAGAAATCGTATTTGTTTACTTTGTGCCTGAACTTGCATCAGTAGCGCGATTTGCCCCGGCGCCCTGCTCTGCTCCCCCCTCCTCCATTTTGTCTCCGGTGTTGTTGTTGTTGTTTCCTTACTCCCTGAGCCCGCCCCGCCTCCCAGCTGAGACGCCCTCGCCCCTCCCCCCCAACACCCATTTATGGCCAATGTCCCCACGCGCAGCGTCCACGCGCTACGGCCACGCCGAAGGTGCGCCAAAGGTAAGCCCGTCTACGCCCATCCGCGCCTGGACCGCGCCCAGCACCAGACCCCCTGCCCCTCGCGCCGCCCAGCCCCCCCGCATTACCTACGATGCCGCATCCCTCCTAGCCCTTAACCCCGGTCGCGCTCCCAACTGCGTCCAAGCCGCCCCTGGATACACCCATGGACCCTTCTTCTGCTACTCCTGCAAATTCTGCGGCACCGACAACATCTCCGCTACGACCACACCACAGACTCCCGACCCCAACCACCTACAATGCATCCTTCTCAACACCCGATCGGTCCACAGACACGCCATTGACCTATGGAACCTACTAGACACCACCTCTCCAGACGTCGCCTTCCTTACAGAAACATGGATGAACGCTTCCTCCGCCCCAGACATCACCATCGCCATCCCTGAAGACTATAAGATCACTCGCAAGGACCGTACCGGCCACACAGGAGGAGGAATCGCTATCGTCCATAAGAAATCAATTCGCATATCAACCAGCTCGGACGCCAACCTCGCCAACTCCGAACACCTTCACTTCCAGATCCACATCGACCCCAAGACCACACTCAGAGGCACCCTCCTCTACAGACCACCAGGACCCCGCGCAAAATTCAGTGAAGACATCACGGACTTCATCACCCCACACGCGCTCCCCTCCAAAGACTACATCCTTCTGGGAGACCTCAACTTTCACCTTGAAAAGAACAACGACCGCAACACCGCCACCCTTTTGGACAACCTCGCCAATCTCGGACTTAAACAACTTGTCACCACCTCCACCCACATCGCAGGTCACACACTCGACCCCATCTTCACATCCAGCAACCATGTCTCCTTCAGCCACACCACAGACCTCCTCTGGACTGACCACAGCTGCGTTCACTTCACCTACAACAAACCAAAACCCAGCATCCACCTCCAACCTACCCTGCAAAGAAACTGGAACAAAATCACCACGGACCAAATCTCCGCTTCGCTCCTTCAAAACACCCCAGCCCTCTCATCCAACGCTAATGAAGCCGCCGCCAACCTCGCCATTTGGCTATCCAAAACCGCTGACACCCTAGCGCCACTGAAAAAACGTCAAAACAAACCTGGCAGCAAGAAGGCCTCTTGGTTCAATGAGGATCTCAAGAAATCCAAGAAACTCTGCCGCACCCTTGAAAAGACCTGGAAAAAAGACCCAACCACCAGCACCAAGGACGCCTTCAAAAACGCCACCCGCATTCACCACCAACTAATCCGAAAAGCCAAGAAAACAACATTCAAGGATCGACTTAACAACAACGCTCACAACAGCAAGGAACTTTTCAACATCGTCAAGGAATTTTCCAATCCCTCGGCCAACTCCAACGACATCACCCCCTCTCAAACCCTCTGCGACTCCCTAGCCTCATTTTTCCACAACAAGATTGCAGACATCCACAACAGCTTTGACAACCAACCCGGAAACCAACCCACCCTACCAGTTGCTGATCATCCTCCCCCGGCGAACACCCTTAACGATTGGAACCCAATCTCCACTGAAGACACCATCCGCCTGATGAACTCCATCCACTCAGGATCTCCCACAGACCCATGTCCTCACCACATCTTCAACAAAGCAGACTCCGTCATAGCGCCGCACCTCCGAGACGTCATCAACTGCTCCTTCAACTCCGCCACCTTTCCGGAAGACTGGAAACACGCTGAACTCACCGCCCTTCTGAAAAAACCCACAGCGGACCCCACCGAACTCAAAAACTACCGCCCCATCTCACTCCTACCATTCCCGGCCAAAATCATCGAGAAAGCGGTCAACAACCAGCTCGCCGCCTTCCTCGAAGCCAACAAATCCCTCGACCCCTCACAATCCGGATTCCGAGCAAACCACAGCACTGAGACCGCCCTCATCGCAGCTACAGACGACATTCGAACTCTACTGGACAATGGAGACACCGTCGCCCTCATCCTCCTTGACCTCTCTGCAGCATTCGACACAGTCTGCCACAAAACACTGTTACAACGCCTCAATAACATCGGAATCCAAGGAAAAGCACTTGAATGGATCACCTCGTTCCTCACCGGAAGAACCCAGAGAGTCCGTCTTCCACCATTCACGTCAGAGGCCTCTGAAGTCATCTGCGGCTTACCACAAGGATCCTCACTCAGTCCCACCCTCTTCAACGTATATATGAGCCCCCTCGCGGCCATCGCACGCCAACACAACCTCAACATCATCTCCTACGCGGATGACACGCAACTGATCCTTTCTCTCAACAATGACCCCAGCACCGCCAAAACTAACCTACACGAAGGAATGAAAGAAGTTGCCGAATGGATGAAACTAAGCCGTCTGAAACTGAACTCAGACAAAACAGAAGTCCTCATCCTAGGTACATCCCCATCTGCATGGGACGACTCCTGGTGGCCGGAAGCCCTCGGAAAAGCACCCATCCCGACAGACCACGCACGGAACCTAGGCGTCATCCTGGACTCTTCACTTTCAATGAACAGACAAGTCAGCGCCGTATCCTCTTCCTGCTTCAACATTCTTCGCATGCTCAAAAAAACATTTCGCTGGATCCCCTCCGACACAAGGAAAACAGTCACCCACGCTCTGGTCACGAGCCGACTGGACTATGGAAACACCCTCTACGCAGGTACTACCGCAAAACTCCAGAAGAAACTCCAACGAATCCAAAACGCCTCAGCCAGACTCATATTAGACATCCCACGCAACGATCACATCTCTGGCCACCTTAAAGACCTCCACTGGCTTCCCGTCAATAAGAGAATCACTTTCAGACTGCTTACCCACGCACACAAATCACTCTACGACATCGGTCCAGAATGCCTCAACTCACGACTGTCCTTCTACACCCCCTCCCGCCAACTACGTTCTTCCAGCCAAGCCCTCGCCACTGTACCTCGCATCAACAAGACCACCATGGGAGGCAGATCCTTTTCATACCTGGCTGCTAGAACATGGAACTCACTCCCCGCTTACCTTCGCCTTACCCAGAACCACCTAGCATTCAGAAAGCAACTTAAAACTTGGATATTTGACAAGTAATCCCCCCCCTTCCTAAGCGCCTTGAAACCCTCTGGGTATGTAGTGCGCTATACAAATTCTTTGACTTGACTTGACTTGACATAGTGCAAAGGTGTGCAAGGTGTCTAGCATAGATTTCTCACTGAAAAATCTACCCTTCCAGACAAAAATACTATTCATATACTAAGTTTATAACTTTTTACACATTGGTTGTGTGCTGTACAGTTCAGCACACATGTATTGTTTGAAAAGTTAAAATATATCTCCAACTTAACACCTAATTTTAGGAGCCATGTTTTTGGCTTAAAGCCCTCTCTACCATTGTTAGTAGATAAGGTTCTAAAACCATGGGAGGTAGAATGGAAAAGCCTGTCCCACCCATGAGACCCCTTCAATGCAACGTAACCCAAAGCGCAATTGGTGATACTTTACAGGTCAGTTTCCAGATTTGCGCTGGAAAGTATATATTTTATCTATGCTTTACACCTCTTTGTGTCGATTTTTGTGACTTTGCCCTGCTGAAAAGTGTTGATAAATATGCCCCCATATACGTGAAGCCCCCTCTAAAACAAGCATTTGCAATGCAATAGGTCTTCCATTATGAAAGCTAGATCTCTTGGTGTTGAAAATGACAATGTTTTTTACTTTTCATTTTTTTGTATGCAGTGGAGTAATATTTTCATAGCGCTAATAATGAATGCAATGATTTTTTTTAAATATCTTTATTTGCATTTTTAATACAAGTAACAATGTAGCTATATGAGGCAGGGATCAATTAACTTCAACAGGAGCGATAGTCATTGTCATACATACTGTACATACATGAGAAGTTTTAACCAATACCAGAACTACCTAAAATGTAAGTGTATACAGTGTTGTGATTACATACATGGTGACGGTTTTGTGCTTTATATGAGTCACATCCAAATGTCCATTGGGGTGACAGTATATTTATTATTTATATTACCCCACCCCTATGTTGTTGTTTATCTGTGTGCCCATCCAGCATTTCTCATGGCCTTCCGTACCTCATTGTCAATTTTGAGAATACAGTTTGATGCAAATGTATCATAGTTAATAACCAAACAATCAAAAAAAGAAAAAAAATACAGTACTATCATCACTCCGTCACGCCTGGGTCATTGTACATAAGGAATGCAGATTATTAACACATCTAAGCTGTAGCATGCTCACCGCCCCTCCCTCTCAATTCCTGGTGGAGGAAACAGCTGGTCCTCTCCCTTCCTTACATTTTGTGCCCCTTTCAATGCCGCCCTCTTTTTTACCAATACCTGCCTTATACTGAGTCTGGGTTGTGGTACGTCTGGAGATCTGTGTCTGGGTCCTGCCTTTCAATCGTTTGTGAGGAGTTGCTCTCTGTCTCTCTATCTACGTGTTTCAGCTCCTCAAGCATTACATCCCAATGCTGAGCAATGGGATATTTGCGCAGGTCGGCTATTTCCTCTCTGTGCAATGATGCGCTTCCTGCCTGGGCCCACACCATCAGTGAATTTTTCCAACTGTTAGGGGTGGGGGGTTGGTATCTTTCCATCTTTTGATAATCATTCTCTTGGTAACTATGAGACCCAGGTCAGTAAACCTATAGGGGCTTTTGTATTTCTTCGATCTGGGGTAGAAACCAGTATGCATGCTTCCCATGTCTGCAGAGGTGGCCTCCCGGTGCATTTTGCGATCGTCGCTGTTACCATATGCCAGTATGTCTGTAGGGAAGCACACAACCACAACATATGGAGGAGGTCTGCACCTGCCTGCAGATAGCGAGGGCATGCAGAGGTGGTCATAACGCAATACTTGTTCCATTTATCTGTGGATAGGTACTCCCTGAGTGTTATTTACATTTTGTATGAGTCAGAATTCGGAGTTTCTAGGTACGCACGTGGGATTGGCCAAAATCATGCCCCATTCACGGTCTGTCCATTGGCTTCCCCTGTCCGCCTCCCATTTTGAATGCAGAGCCACCATAGGTTGTGTAGTGTGGGTTAGTAACGCCTCTGCTAACCAATGTACTATGTGCGATCCTTTACCCATTACATGTAAGTATTATATGAGGAGGTGCATCTCCGACTCCGGGGTTGTCTCCCCAAACTGCTGAGAGTGATCTTCTTGTGATGGAGTTATTTAGCAGGAATTGTCCAGTGGGTAAGTCATAGTCCTCCACCAGACTCTCGAAAGGCATCAGAATGCCCTCAGCATATAGATCACCTAATATGTGTAGCTCTGCAGTGGGCCAGCACCCTGCTAGAGGTCCCAATCCTGCCTCTGAGCGTCCCCAGAAGTGGCAGTAGTGGGGCATAGGGGACTGTGTTCCTGGTAAAGTATAAGCTTCTCCTATAGCAGTGGTGGGCTATGGCAAGGCAAGCCTGTGGTGGACATGGGGGTCGGGCGACAGGATGGAAAAGATGGTATATCTGCAATTGGGACCATGATGGTTGTGCGGTGGCTGTGTCATCTAGGCCAAAATCGGCAAGCCATTTCGTCACCCACTGTAGTTGTGCTGCAAGATAATACAATTCCTTATTGGGTACTGCTAGTCCCCCCTACAAGTGGGGTGCGTGATGTTTTCATAGTGCTATTCTGGGGCAGCCCGAGTTCCAGATGAGACCTCGGATCAGTTGTTCCAGTTCCTGGAATTTTCTGGCAGGGACATAAACCGGGAGGTTGGAGAAATAATATAATAGTTTAGGTAACACTACCTTCTTGGTCAGTACAATACTGCCCATTACATTTAGAGGGACTGTCTTCCAGAACCTAATCTGCACCCTAATAGCAGATACGGCCCTAATCAGATTTCCCTCCAGGATATCAGCGGGTTTTCTGTATATAAAGATGCCCTGATATCTAAAAGTGGATGGCTGCCATTGGAGGAGAAAGTCATGTATGCGCAGGTTCGGGTTAGAGGTCTCCTCGCGGAAGAGGTACAGGCACGACTTAGTCCAGTTTACCCAAAGGCCCGATATCGTCTCAAAAATCCGAAGCGTGTCCGCTATGTTGACAGGTATGTTATGCAGGTCCCTAAGGTATAGAAGCAGATCATCTGCATATAGAGAGACAGCATGCAGGCCATCCCCCAGCCAGATGCCTCAGTCCACGCCCCCTCCATGAAGTTGCGCCTTGCCTGGCGCCTCTATTGATCTTTATGTTCTCTGATATCAACCGACCCATCCACACTCTAACAGATGGCTGCATGTAAAATAACCTTACCATGTGGAGAAATGTGTTTTTCCAACCCGTACCCTCGTAACACCTCAAAAAGATATGGCCATTCTAATGAGTGAAAGGCCTTCTCCATGTCTAAGACCAAACAGCCAGAGCAGGTCAGGCGACTGTCGCATAGTGTTGCATCCTGAAAAGTCTTTAGATATTAATCTCTGTACTCCTAGTGGGGACAAATCCGTTTTGGTCTGCGTGTGCCAGGGTCTGTACCAATGGGGCCAGTCTCACAGCGATTATGGACGCTAAGACCTTGTAGTCCGTATTGTGGAGCACTAGTGGTCTATACCACCTCAGCATATCTGGATCCCTGCCAGGCTTGGGGAGAGAGATCAATAGTGCTTAATTTTGCGAGGCCAAAAGCATGGAGTCCACTAGTGAGGCATCATAGGCCCTCTTGAGTTGTGGGGCCAGGGATTCAGCGCAAACCTTAAAAAATTCCACCGGCAGACCATCTGGACCAGGAATTTTACTACTTGTCAGTGCACACATTTCCGCCCTGATTTCATCCAGAAGGATGGGTCGTCTAGTTTGAGTCTTTGTTCAGGTGTGATCTGTGGTGGTGTAATGCCTGCCAGATCAGTTGAAGCTAAGGCTGTGGATTTATACAGCATGGTGTAATAGGCCATACATTCCTTGTGTATGTCCCGCTGAAAATATAGTGTGGTACCCTGCATGGAGCAGAGTGAAGTGACAGGCAAAGTGGTGTCATCCTGCTGGATTAGCCATGCTAGGAGTCTACCAGCTTTTTTGCCCGAATGCTGGGTGCGACCGGAATGTGCTGCATAGTTAAGGCAGTGGAGTCTTTCAAGCAATCGGGCATGCTCTTCCCTACTGTTGTCCAGTCTCCTATTTGAACCCCTGACTGCCTGTCTCTCATGGGACGCCATTTCCCTTTCCAAGATGGGGAGATCCGCCTCCAATGTTTTGCTTATGCCATGCCTGCATACCTATGCAGTGCCCTTGAATGACCGTTTCAAAGTGTCCCATTCAATCAATGGTGACGAGGCAAAGTCTGTCTTTTCCTCAAAATATTGTGTCACGGCCTCCCTCTGCGACTCCTGGAAGGACACATCCATCAGTGTGTCCAGCTGTAGGCGCCACCTTGGAATCAGCAGTTTGCCAGCACTCAAGTCTAGTTGTAGTGTTTGCGGGTTATGGAACAAGTGGGTTCCCCCAAGGTATTGGGAATCGTCATAACTGTCAGGAGTTCCTATGTTTCCATGCGTCCACTAGATGCCACTGCGCGGCCCAGCTGTTTAAATCTCTCATGGCGGGGGCCGTGGATGTTCCAGGAAGGAGGGGAGGAACGATCCAAGGTCACATCCAAGACACTGTTATAATCACCCCCTAGAATAACCAGGACACCATGCCAGGCAGATAACTTATTCGACAGGGTGCCTAGGAATGAGGCATGTTCGGTGTTGGATGCGCATATCGATGCAATAATGATGGGTTGGCCATCCAGTCTGCTCCTCAAAATAACATATTGACCCTCTGTGTCAGCCAGTGATTCTTCTATGTGAAATGGGGTGCCTGGGCGAACCCAAATTAATGTGTCCTTGGCATACACTGAGTAACTCGTGGCTTGAACTTGCCCCCTCCATCTCCTCTGCAAGTTCTTTAGTTCAGACCCTGCCAAATGCATCTCTTGGAGGAGAGCAATCTGTATGTGATCCCTCTTAAGATATGAATAGATGAGGTATCGCCGGAAGAGGCTATGTATGCCTCTCACATTCCATGTACATATCTTAATTGCCGCCATGGTACCAGTACGTGGGTGAGTGTGCGGCCCATGTAAGGCCTAGAGACCATGCTAATGGGAGGGTCGTGAGCCATCTATGGGAGCTGCTGCTGACTAACCATGTATCCAGATAGTAAAGTGTTATGACCCAGCATGTAACAGATGGTACAACTAAACTAAACTAAAACATCCATGCTAGAAGGACGCAAATGCAACAGGCAATCATCCAAAGATTAATATCAAACGACATACTGTCAGTGACGAGGGAGGTCCACCCAGGTGGAATGCGTCTACAATGCAATGTACACAGGTTCATAATAACACCCCCATGCCTGATAAAGGAAGCATATAGCAAGGCCCTTTGATATTAAACAAGAGCCAGCTTCATAAGGAAAGCTCTATGTCTGCTCATGCAGGCATGCAATATATTGGATCTCATCATTTCCGAACTCACTGCCCACAACATGTAAAGGGACACATTTACAATATTACGGGCAAATTATTGCATGACTATCTCGACGGAGTCCATTTATACTTGCATGGACATCATCACATGCACGTCGTCCACTCTCAGAGTTCTGCAGTGGATGCTAGATTATGCCGTCGGCGGTCTGAGGAGTAACCTCCGGTGGATTTTGTGAGTCTTGTGAGTTCAGAGTCTCGTGTGATAGTTCCCCTTCACTGCCTCTCTCCTGCAAACTGGATTCAGATGATACCTCACCTTGCTCACCTCCAATTTCTGCTGCCGCGTGAAGGGCATTACGCTGATCCGGCTTCATCTGTTCCAGGTTGGGACCAATGCTTTGGGACAATTGTATTCTGGTGTGCCTTTTCCCTTTCCTGCATTTCCAGGAAGGGCCTCTGGAATGCTTCGCCCCCACATCCACCACTGATAAGGTGCCCCTTGTGGACTCCTGTGTGTGCAGCCACTCACCCGCCACTCCAGGAGTGTCAAAGAAGTGCGTTCGCCCTTTGATATCACCTATAAAGGGGCTGGGAACAACAGGGAGTAATTACGATCTCGTTGCCGGAGCCGACGTTTCACTTCCATAAAGAAGTATCTTTGTCTCTGCACCATTGCGGTAAAGTCAGGGAAGAACATGACTGTGTTATTTCCCACTTGCACTTTTTCTAACTTTCTGGTTTCCTGAAGGATGACATCCCTGTCCCTGTAATTCAGCATGCGGATCAGAAATGGTCTGGGGTTGGTACCCGGGAGTGGAGGCTTGGCCGGTACTCGGTGCGTGCGCTCGAGGACAAAGTGGTGAGAAAGTGTCCCCTCCGGCAGCAGATCGCGGAGCCAGGTCTCTGCGTATGTTATTGTGTCCTTCCCTTTCTCACCTACTGGAAGACCCACCACATGCACATTATTTTACCTCGACCGCCCTTCGTCATCTTCGAAGTGGTTTTCCAGAAAATCGACCCGGGCCACGTGGTCTTTGAGGCGTTTCTCTGCAGCCTTCATCTGTAGGAGGTTCAGGTCAATTGCCACCTTGTCAATCTTGCTTTCGAGGAAGGTGCGGGTTTGGTCCATGCCTGAACTCAAGTTCTCCACTGCTACCAGGACAGCATCCAGTTCGTAGGATATTTTCTCGGATGGCCCCTCCCTAGACATCTTGTCAGACTGGGTGCGAGTGAAGCGGGCTGAGTCAGTGGGCCCCCGGGCCTGTCCGTGGCCGGCCTCTGTGTGGCATAAGGCAACTGCGGAGCACGTGGCAATGACTACCTGATTATGCTGGTGTTAAGTTGACTGGTTGATTCTGCTCCTCAGTCCTGCAGAGGGGTTGAACGGTGTGTTGCGCTGTATGCCCAAATGATAAGAAGGTTCAGGAGCAGTCCTACTGCGTGTGCTGGGTCCTGGGCTCCATGGGATCGAGCTACCCCCACAGCAATGGTGGGATATCTGTGAAACAGGGCGCACTTGAAGGCACGCATTACTCTTTCCATTATGCCTCTTTGGGGGTCTGAAACACTGAAGGGGCGAGGACAGATTTTCTTGTGACTGCGGCACTGCACACACAAAACAGCTGTGTACATTGATGGCACTGCACAGTTGGTTGTGCATGCTTAATGGGTGCTCCCAGTCCCAGCCAACCTCCACTCCCCAGTTGAAGGACACTTGCCTGGTTCAGAGGCACCCCCGATGTCTCCACGTTTTTGCCAGTGGGATCCGCCCTCACTGCCAGGATGTCTGATGACCGATCCACAACACAGGTCCTTCGCGGTAGGGCTGTGCATGCACCGCAGTCTTGGGTGTTACCCTGCTCCCGGGATGCTGATGACAGCGTATGTGTCAACGCCGGGGCCCCGACCGACCCCAAGGACACGCCAAATCAAAGGAAGATCAGGAGGAGTCTGTGACGTGTTGGTGACTGCATCGAGACCGGGGCCTGCTGGGCGCGGCTCGTCTCTGATGTATCGTTAGGCCAGCAGCCGCTCCGCTCGCTCCTCTGCTTGGGCCTTGCCACTGCTGTATGGATCCCTCATGGGTCCACAGCAACCCCGGAGCCCACCAAGCTCACAGGTTATTCCGAGTCCACCTGGGGCCCAGTGAAGCTGGTTAGCATCCCCGGTAATCAGCTAAAATTGATATTTTTAGCGGATGAAAGGGAGTCATCAGCCGAGCTCTAGCAGAGCACGCCCGACTTCATTGCCTGCGTGGCATGCCCCCAATTATGAAAGTAACTATGTCACATATATCATACAGTATCAATGATCATGTACATAATAATAGTAGAAATATGGTACAGGAAGAAGGCACTCGTGAGCAGCCGCGGCCGGTAGTGGAGTACCTGCAGGGCGTGACGTGAGAAGGTGGAGGGGCAGGCTGGAGGTAGTAATGTATGGATTACGGAACTTCCCAAGTAAGTAAACATTTAAATAAATAAAACGAATTTAGTTGAGTGCACTGCATCCCCAAATGCGGTGCAGTGCGCGCAACAAAATTCATTTTATTTATTTAAATGTTTACTTACCTGTAAAACTCCGTAATCCATACATTACTACCCCCCACCCTGCCTCTCCCCCTCCCCACGTCACCACCCTGCAGGTACTCCCACTGCCGGCCGTGGCTGTCGGTGAGGAAAATTGAGTTTCAAGTAAGAGCAGGTGCTCTCAAAGGAGTGTTGAGGCACATTAACATCTGTGTGGGGAAATGATGTAACGTTAAACTATAGCTGAGTGTAGAGGGTGAGAATTCGAAATTTGGAAAGACTCCAACCTACATAAAATGGAGCAGCGGAAACAAATTGTATGAGGAGCAGTCATGGAGGTTCAGGAAGATAATAAACTCACCAACCTGAAAATGGACCAAACGGGGCAAGGTGATTAATTGTAATCAGAATCCTGATGGAGACTATCATTGTAGGGCGAGGTGCAGCACTTACTAGTGAGCATGGTTTGTCAGGACCACGAACACCAGAATAAGGTAAGGTAAAAGCAGCAAAGGTGTCTCTATTAGTGAAATGACCGAGCATGTGTGCAGAGTGTAGGATGAAAAAAGAGCAAAAGAAGGGAAATTAAAGAACATGTACAAGGGTGGCTATGTTGTAGTGTTATCAAGTTACTTACGATAAAGTATGTGGGCCTGAATAAGAAAGCAAAATAAGCAGAAATCATCAATTAAGACATGACATTGCAGACACATCCTATTAAATATTAACCCTAATTAGAAAGTAAACAGTGCTGCGCTCAAAGGGCACAAGCAAGAATGTTTATTTAGATGTGAAAAAATATGGGCTTCTCCTTGTCGTACCTGTTCCTACACTTGTAAGCAGAGCAGGAAATCACCATCTTCATGCCAAGCACTGAGACTGTTGCTACTTTTTAAGAAAGGAAGAACAACGCCCATATGTACGTTTTTTTGTTTACGGGAATAATTAGTGTTTCGCTACCATTAAATAGAATCTTAATGATTTGAGTTTAGGGAAATAGACGCCACTTCTCCAGTCACCAAAATGGCTAAAGCAGCTTTGTTAGTGAATTTCACGTGATTGAAATAGTTCCGTGTCTTAGACTGAAGCTATCTCACCATGTCTGTGCTGCAATAGGTATGTTCCTTGCTAGTCCCCCCTTGATCAAACACAAAGGGAAGCAGGATTAATTTTGGCCATTGCCAGTGCTGGATATGGAAACGTTTTCATCAGCAGCTGCAAAAGAGAAGAACAAGCCCAATCCCTCTTACAAAAAGCCCAAACAAAGTAATATCCAACCAAAAAAAAACAACTGACGGTCGACATTGAAAATTGCAGAAAGGTACAACCTACTGAGTGGTAGCCCTGCGTGGTCAGCAGTACTAACACAACTGTAGCATGAAGAGGAGGTGGGAGGGAGAAATTCTATAGCTAAATCTAAGCAGCTATGGCACCAAAGTTGAACCCAGACAAACAGTAACAGAGCAGAAAACAAAGAAAAAAAAATTCCTGCAAAGAACAGATTTAAAAAGCACAGAGTAATGAGACAGTACTTAGTCCCTGCTGCTTAGGATGAACAGACGAGAAAAAGGAGGGACAAAGAGGCAAGTCTGATCACCAGCAAGCAGGGATCTTTTTACATTATACTGAAACAAACAAATTAGAAGCAGGAGGATGGCTTTAAGCCCACAAGAGAAGTTGCAACAGGTCTTGAATGCTCAACCTAAAACTTAGACTTTCCTCAAATGATGAGATGGACTCATTACCTTCTCCAAGCCGGCAGATGAAGCATTCACTGTATGAAATGTGGCCCCTGTGTAGTATATCATTGTTAAGTAATGATATGCACATACTCCATTGTTGGTCTCAGCAGCATGTCAACCGTATGCAATGTAGATTTACAAATCGACAGTAATCAGGGCAGTCCATACCTAACATCTCAATGTGCACAAAATCCACCTGCAGCACAACTGTGAAATGCCATCCACGTATAGATTAGTCCCTGGAAATTCCATGCCCTACAGTGTCCAATGTAAGTCCAGAAGGACCTGAGCCATGCCAGATTTTCTGAATATTCACAACATAATTTGCAAACAATGTATCTCAATGGAATTCCATTTCTGCTATATTGATAGCTTGGTGTCTGCACACAGTGACTACGGTCAGCTACCAGAGGACAAGTGGTCACTTAGTGCTGGAGGGCAATCAGTGTCCTGTCTGTCACTTCAAACCATGCAGAGCCAATGTCCTTGCTCACCCTATAAATCCTGTACTCTAAATTCAAAGTTCGGCTCTGTCTGCGTCCGTCATTCATTTTCAACACATCATAACAACACTGTCTGACAGGTACATTTCACCCCGTCATGCAAAGTCAACCACAGGCCTTTTTTTATTTCCAAGGGTAAACAATAACGTGTTTGCACACAAGGTTTTATGTGTTAAGACATTCCTCTGGCTGGTCCTAATTGTGATTGCAATGCATCTACTTAGAGCGTTTCTGTTCTGTTTATTTTCACCCTCATCCTTTCTAACATCCTTTCTAATGAGAAGGTGATTGAACAACACGCTTCAACCTTCACAGGAAAGTGTTCTCACCTCAACGTAAACAGCAGAAAACTGTAAACACTTCCAGGTTCTAAAGTGCACAGCTTAAGATTCATCACAAGAAGTGAAACCTGTTAATAGAGGAAAAACATTGCAGATGATAATTAGAAAAATGGTAATGGTTGGCAATTAAAAACAGAAAAAATGAAACGTGATCATGAATAGAAATTGCTGTTGTCAAAGTACTCCGGGTAGCAGCATAAAGCTACCGTGATGGAGGCAAGGAGGATGGACAAGTGAGTGAAGAACTAAACACGTGAATGAATGAATAATTCGATTAACTGGAACACAGATTATTGGGTGCAGAAGGGTCAAGGAGCTCTACTTCATGACAAGTCTCTGGCCTGATTTGGTAAATACTTCGTTCAATGAAAGTTAAGGGGTGTGGTGTGGGGGGCATTTTAGAAGTTGCTGTCTGTAGAATACGACTGGCCTTTGAACCTAGCACTGTGCCACTATGTTGTACGCATGTGAATGCGAAGAAAACCAAAACGTGCCAGCATAGGGATTTTCTTTAAAAATTATATTTTGATGCACCATTGGTAGGAAAATCCCCAGGGCCTCATTTATGAGCCCTTGCGTCACTTTTACGCCGCTGGTGTTTCACTTTTTGTGACGCATCAGTGGAGCAAAAAATGCGCCTTGTTGTGCCATGTTTACAAAGTAACGCATCTAGGTAGATGCGTCACTTTGTAAACCCCTGCGCCATATTATACCTGCGCCAGGTATAATGTATGCAAGAAAGGGTCTTAGTAGTGACGCATCTATGAGATTTCACTGCGTCAATTCCAGGACGCCGTTGAGTCAAAATCTTGCGCATGCCTCACAGCAGGCGTAAGACTGGCGCAGGCCCTTTCACATGGGGCTTTCCCCATGTGAAAGGACGCATTGCTGGAGTTGCGTCACTTTTGTGACACACTCCAGCAATGCCTCACTTTTGCACCATACAGAAATACTGATGTATCTGTAACTCCTTGCACAATGATGCGTCATAATGTAAGTATGACGCATCATTAGTGTCGCAGGGAGAGCGCAGTGAAAAGTGACGCATTGCTGTTTTCACGCAGCGATGTGTCACTTTTCATAAATGAGGCCCCCTGTTTCCTTACTTCTATGGGGGACTGGAGGTTCAAACATGTGCATACTCCTTTTCAGTTTGGATTTGCTACTATGGACCTAATGAAAGCTGCACAATATTTATACATATATTGGTACAGTTTCCAGCTAGTTACAAGCTCTTTGCTTACGGAAACAGGTGCCAAATAACTCTCAATGGGTTTCTGATTTCCATCGTAATTCATTTCACTTGGAGGAGATTGTGACCCAAAGTGCAGCAGACAGATAATAAGGACGCAGTACAATGCCTTACATGTGTGTGGTTTGCTTTTGCATGATTCCCTCGCCTCTCATGGCATCGTGGCCCAGGGGAGTGAGGCAACCCCTTCCCTTTGGCACAACTGCAGCCAGACCTTTCACTGAACTAGAAGTGAAAGGGACACAGGAGGACCAGGGTACTGGTGTGGGGCTACCCACACTGCCCATGCCTACCCCCAGTCCTTTGAGCAAATGCACGATTTTGTACAGTTACTCAATGTGTGCACATATAGACAACCTGATTTCATTCAAGAGGGACCTGCCCCCATACTGTTCTTGTATACAGTGTTAATGACACTTTTTTGGTGCAAAGTCGACGGAAACTGTTGGAGCACTTTACATGAGTACAAGTTACATTACACAAGTACATATTCATTTTTGTAAGTGAAGGGAGATTACATTGTTTGCAAAGAATCACCGGATATCGAGCCGACCCCAAAACTCGAACCTGGATCCCCAGTCCAAAGACGACAATTGTGGCCGTATACCACCACTTTTGTGCCCCCTGCGTCTGGCGCACCAACTACAGCCGCAGCCAGGCCCGCGACTAGTGTGCCTCCAGTCCCTGCCGCACCAGCAACGCCTGCTGTGACACCAGCAGCAGCTGGTGCTACAACATCTGGGCCCGCGACAACGGCAACACAGCGGCCAGCCACAGTGTCAGGCCAGCAGAGCAGGCGTGGCAGGTCTCGCCAGCACACCACTGCAGCAATCAGCAGGAGGGGCAATGGACAGGGGCTGGCGCGTATGAGCGTCGAAAGACGCATGTTGCGTATCCATCAGCGCCAGGCATGGCAGCAAGGTGCCATACAGCTCCAGCTCTACAATATTGGGCGCAATGTGGCCGGAGTGGGTGACCGCATGGACCGCATGACGGCGGCCATGGCAGGTGTGGGGACCGCATGGACAACATGACTGCAGCCATGGCAGGTGTGGGGGAGGGAATGGCCCGCATGACTGCAGCCATGGAGGCCAACACTGCTGCGATGACTACTCAGCGCAGTGCAGCACGCCGGCGCCACCATCAGCTCATGAGCCGGCTGGCCGCCTACAGCAGGTCCAATTATGTTGCAGCCAATGCAACTTCACAGTTGTCGCGGCGGTCCCTAGCACACCAGCACCAACTCATCCAGTGCTGTGAGGATATGACCAGGGTCCTGGATCACCTGACCACGGCGGTTACAGCACTACACCCTCCTGCTCTACCTGCCACTGTTGGGGGTGATGATGTCAGTGAGGGGGCATCCAGCATCAGCAGCCACTCTGCCTCACAAGTCCCGCCACTCAGGCGCAGCACCAGGCCCACGGCAGGTACAGGTGCCCCGGAAGAGGATGAGCCTCAGAGGCACTTGGGTGGAACGCGCAGGAGGCGCAATTGACTACATATGACAATTACAGGCACAGGCTGACTATAAGCCTGCCCTGTCCTTTGACACAGCAGTATGCAGCAATACTGTTAGTAGAAGATAGTTGAACTGGTACCATTTTTGTGATTGAAACAATTATATTTATTTTTGCAGCACACATTAGCGTTGTGTCATTATTACATTTTGCATGCATTAGTGATTTGTGGGGTGAGGGAAGAGGGTGCACTAGAAACTGTTCACTGTGATGTGGTTGCGACGTCTGTGGCCTTCAGCTGGGTTCTCCCCGCGTGCATGGTGCGCATGTGCAGGTGGCCGGTTGTCCCCTTCAGATTCACTGCCAGAGATGTCGACAGGTATCCGGCGCTTGGTTGCAATGTTATGTAGTACTGCGCAGACAGCCGCAATCCGGCAGCACACTGCAGGACTGTAATACATGGCCCCACCTGTCTTGTGCAGTATGCAGAACCTGCTCTTGAGCAGGCCAAATGTCCTTTCTATGCAATTCCTTGTCCGTATGTGTGCAATATTGTAGCGCCGTTGCTGGGGTGTAGCAGGGTTGAGGTATGGGGTGAGGAGGTATTCACGGAGGGCGTAGCCACTGTCACCTGAATGAGAGGAGCAGAGGGTGATTGCCTGTGCTGCGCTGCTACCTAATTGCAATGTGACATTGTCGACAAAGTGTACTTACCAAGTAGGTGTCCTTCCCCAAAGTCTCCCCTGGCCAGTCGTGTGTGGAGGCCGCTGTGCCAGAATATGAAGGAGTCATGGCTACTCCCTGGGTACTGGGCCACAATGTCAGTGATGTATGTCTTAGCATTGCAGACCATCTGTATGTTGAGGGAGTGGTAGGACTTGCGATTGCGGAACATATACTCTGTGGCAGCTGGTGGGCAGATGGCGATGTGGGTACAGTCTATGCATCCGAGTACATGTGGAAAATGGGCTACATTGTAGAATTGTAGCTTGGTCAGGTCCAAATCCTGTTGGCTGGTGGGAAATGTGATGTGACGGTGTAGCTGGGTGAGCATGGCGTCAACAAAAGTCTGGAGGCAGCGTGACATGGTGGGCTGGGATATCCCCCCAGCAGCCGCTACTAGCCCCTGGAAGCTCCCGGAGGCCAGGAGGTGCAGGCTACACAATACCTGCACATGTGTAGGCACCGCATTGGTACGTCTTGTTGGGTGCTGCATCAAGAGATCAAGGTCCTGTATTAGCTGCATTATCATTTCCCCATTCAGCCTGTATTTTGCATATATCTGCTCTCTGGTTTGGCCCAGCAAGGTGACCCGCTGGCGGAAAATCCTGTCCTGGATCCTGCGTCTCCTCCGTGCTGCTCGCTGTAGCCTTCAACGCCTGACCACCATGTACATTCCTGGCATTGTGGAACTCCTAATGCTGCTGCTGATTGTCCTTATGTGTGATTGGTCAGGCCTGTACCTCTTACTGATTGGCCAACAGTTTTTTAAATGGAAATTTTTGATGGCTTTTATGGTTACCACCTGCTTTGAGTTGTCCTTAATTTGCGCCTCGCAAACTGCGATTTTTGGGTTTTTCGCTTTTTGCGATTTTTTATGAATGCCGATTGCGATAGTATTGCGAATTCGCAATTTATTTCGCAGATTCCGTGGATTGTTGCATTTTCCTATTCGCTAATGCTCTCCTACCGGGATTCTGCGAATTTAATTGTGAATTCGCAATTATGGGTTTGCGAAGTCGCTATTTTCTTGTTGAATCCCGATTACGGATATTGCGCCCGCAATTGCATTTTCGCAGCGATTGCGGGCGCAATTTAGCTTCATGAATCAGGCGGTTGGTTCTATAAATCAAAATCAAATCAAAATCAAAACCAACTTTATTCGGTTTTTCATAATTGTAGAAATACCATAAAAGTTCATAAAATACATTTTGTACACTTTCTCAATTAAAAATCAATTAAAATTAGTTATTACTATACAACAAAAACACAGTTTACATATAAATCACAATTCATAAAAAATATTACCATGGCGTGACGTACAGATTTTACGATAATTTCATCAATCCTCTTATGTGTAAACAAGATGACTCATCTTTATCAGAGATTCAAGCGATGACGGATACAAAATTTAAGGAAACACACCAACGCTTTTGCTACTATTTCATCTTCGAGGTACTGAAGCGCCAAATATGCTGGACGACATTGGCGCAGGCCCCAGTTTCTTAATATGGGCAATATCCAACGCCTTTGTGGTATAGTGTAAAATTTACAAAAAAGTATTACGTGTATGGTCGATTGTGTCGAAACAGAATCACAAGGGCATGGGACCGATTTTGATAACCAGTCGTTTTGAGAGGGAAAAGATACCATTTGATGAAACATATTGAGTCTGAAGCGTGTCAACAACAGTTTTTCAAACTGACTTAGTTTGTACAACAAATACGGTTCAATAGAAAACACAGTCTGTCCTTCCATGTACCCAAGAGAAATCTCCTCTCTGCCGACCTCTCCCTATCCACAGTCCCACGCTTCTACAGGAACAGTGTGAGTGGAAGGTCCTTTTCCTACCTTTCAGCCAGGACCTGGAATTACCTCCCCCTTCACCTCTGGTAAAGCCCGACAGTGCGCCAATTCTGAAAGGACCTCAAGACCTGGCTCTTCGAATGACCCCAACAGAGCTGCACACATCCCCCTCCCAGCGCCTTGAGACCCAAACGGGTAAGTAGAGCACTATACAAACCCCTTGATTGATTGAGAGTGCAAACATTCAACTTACAGGTATGTTGGCACTATCGCAACCTTGACGGATCCTTAAACACAATACAACCTTATTTATGCACCATTTTTCCAATTCCACCTTTACTGTGGCTCATACAGCCTGATTCATCATTGTTAAATCCGGTCGCAAAGGGCCAGATTCTGAGAATCTGGCCCTTTGCTAGCAGTATTTTTGCATTTGGGATTCATCATCCCAAATGCAAAAATCGCTATTTAAGAATTCGCATATTTGCGAGGAATAGCATTTAAGGAATCTCTATTAGAGATTCCTTAAATGCTATTCTTGAAACATTTTTAAATTGCGAATTCGCAAAAATGTCCCGCTATTTACCGCGAGGTCAAACCTCGTGGTAAATAGCGGAAACTTAAAAAAATGCATTTAAATGCATTTTTCTAAGTTTCATGTTACACACACACAAGTCCTTGGGACATGTGTGTGCGCAACACTAATGTAGCATACATTTCAGGGGTGCTACAGGGTGTCCTTTGGACACCCCTGCGCCCTTGAAATCGCAATTTCAATATGCGAATCGCTAATTGCGATTCTCACATTGAAATGTCTTCCCATTCATTCCTGGGCCCATAGGAATGAATGGGGAGATATTCCTTAATTGCGATTAGCAATTTGCTAATCGCAATTAAGGAATAATTAGAAATCGCAATTTATTTAGCGATTTCTTGGTAAATAGCATTTTGCTATTCCTTAATAGCGATTCCTTAATAATCGCTATTAAGGATTAGCAAATACTCACCTTGATGAATCAGGCTGTTAGTCCTTTATTGGAAAAAGCCAGGTGTTTAGATTTTTCCTAAGACAGTTGGAATTTTCACTGGCTCTAAGGGGAGCTGGGAGCTTGTTTCACAATTGGTCTACCTTTATCTGAAAGGTCCTTCCACCCGGCCTCACTTTTCTAAATTTCAGGTGCAGACCAGATTAGCCGATGAGGACCCCAGGTTCCTCAGTGGCCTGTGGTGACTGAATTTTCTTTGTAGCAGCGCAGGTCCTGTTCTACTTAAGGCCGTGTAGACCACACACATTGATTTAAAGAAAATTCTCTCTTGTACTGGAAACCAGTGCAGCTCTTAAGGATCTCAAGGAAGAGTCAAATCTCAATGTATTCATTGCAAGTTTTGCTACTGTTGTTTGTACTCTGTACAGTGTCTTAATTAGGTATTCTGGTGCTCCCAGTGAAAGCGCATTACATTAGTTGATTCTACTCAATGCAGTACATTGAACCACTAACATTTTAGCTGGCTGGAGCATTAGTGGAACTTTTTTTCTAAGATTCCTCAGCAGTATAAAGCATGTGGCTGCTGTTGTGTTGATATGTGTTTCCATGGATAGCTTCTCACCCACGTATGCGTCCATGTTTCACAGAACCTGAGACATCTCAAGATTATCTGCGCTGGTCCATAACTCGAAATCATTCAAGAGGGAATAAGGCTGTTTGGAGGGAGAGCAACATAAGAATTCAGTTTTTCCTTGAATGAATTCTTTTTCAGTCAGCTTGCCATCTCTTTTATGCAAGTGTAAAGCTCCTCTACAGGGATATGGCTATTTATATCCAGAGACAGGATTAACTGTATCATCTGCATAGTTTACAAATTAGATCCCGTAAGATCTGTTGAGGGTCAACAATAGTCATAAATATATACTGAAGAGAATAGAGCTCAGTGCTGACCTCTGGGGTACTCTGTGTTCTGTTTTCTGAAACTCCAAGCAGAAAGGAGGGAGTGAGATTGATATGCACCTGTTTGACAAATAAGATTCAACCCATTCCGATAATATTCCTCCCGCCCCTATCTCTTTCACTCTGAGTATCAGTATTTGGTCGGTGACAGTGTCAAATGCAGCTGACAGATCTAATAGTAACAGAACTGCTGCTTGACCCCTGTCAGCCATCATCCTCAGTTCATCGATGGCCATAATTAATGCTGATTCTGTGCCATGCACAGGTCTGAAACTCATCTGTTCATTCTCCAGGATATTGTAACTTTCCAGACAGCTTGCTAGTTTTTTACTAACATATTTATCCATTATTTGTACCAGGACAGCATCTGTGGTGTTGTCCCATGACAAGTACTGTGCAGGCTGTCCTTATGTCATTGCCTAGTTTTCAAGAGTGCAGCAAAGAAATCTGTCTCATGACACTTTTTTCTGCCTGCCCCAAGAGTGACAAAGAGATCAGAGCTTCCATCTGCCCTACACAGTTGGGGGTTTAGAGCAGAAACCTCTCATTTAACTTCAATGAATCTGAGTAGCCTCTCACACAGGGATACAGACTTTGCAACGCTCTACTTACCATTCAATGCTTTACCACGCATCCTTTCCTGCGCAATGTCTTTACCACGCATGCCTTTACCACACATACCTTTGCAATGGAATGGTAAGTCTATATCTGATAAGTGTATGTGTATGTGTGTGTGTGTGTGTGTGTGTGTATATATATATATATCTTATGCAGATTTTCTATTTTTTATCTTTTATATTATTCAAATATTTATATTTGTATTGAGCTGCCTCAACCCTCTATGCACTCATCAGTATACAATGAGTATACTTTTGAACCTGACATTTAATGACATAAAAATGTTTTACTCAAAAATCGTTTTAGCCCTTTTTTCTATATTCACTTGCACTGAGTACATTATGGTTTTTCATATATGTAACTATTGAATGAAGGCACAAGTTTTGGCATCATGCAAGGTGGGAGTTTCACCATCTCGGTTGCATTTTACACTATATAGTGAACAGCGCATGGCACCCCACTGCTATCATATTGGGGAACATACAACTGATAATGATTTTACTTTATTGTCGGTGTATGTATTGTTTCAGCAGGTGTTTTATCATGGAATTTAAACAATTTTACCATAATTAATGCTGTGTATATATATTCCTAAGATATTGGTAATTGTTTTTGCACATATATTTATATATTTATATCGTTTCACAATCTTGCAGATATTTATTTATTTATTTAAATTATTGCCATGGGGGGGCGTGGCCAAGATGGCGGGGTGAGCAGACGCTTCTTCCCGCAGCTCCTCCGGCCCGACTAGGCCCGAGCCCTTTTTCGTCAGCTTCTCTCCCCCCCGCTGAAGCTCAGCGACCGAGGGACGAGACCCTGGGGCACATATTGATGCAACTTTGGCCCCGAACGATCCGGCGGAGGCACGCTTAGAGACGATAAACGAACTGCGGAGCGCTTCGGGGGTGGAGCGGAGCGTAGCGCTGTCCTGGTGGCTTGGACAGATGCTGGTGCTGATAACTGGTGGCCTGGCATGGACTTCGCTTGGGTGCCCGCATCAGACGGTGCCCGATTGGGAACGACGGAGGCTAGCTACCACGGGCTGCCGCAAAGAGTGGACCCTGTTGTGTGATCGTGGCGGCCCCTGGATCGGCAGCTGTGGCTTACGACATTGAATGAACCCCGGCCCGTCGCAAGTTTGAGGCTTCGTATCGCGCACCAACGTAACATGGTGAAGGAGCTACTTGGTGCTGACGGGGTGGCGATCTCTGATGACGCCGCGGTGGCAGAAACGTTCTGTAGTTTCTATGAAGCAATGTACGCGGGGGAACCCCCCTCGACGCAGGATGCCTCGGAATATTTGGAGTCAGTGACCCTTCCGGCGCTGGACTCTGCTCAGGCGGAACACCTAGAGCGTAGCATCCACGTAGAGGAGGTGGTATCGGCGATAGCGAGGCTCAAACACGGGAAAGCTCCAGGCCCGAACGGTTACACGTCCTTGTTCTATAAAACCTTTTGCCCCGTCGTGGCCCCTATTCTCACCCACCTGTTTAACTCCTTTTCGGAGCTGGGAGCCATCCCACCGGACCTGTTAAGAGCAACGGTATCAGTGATCCCGAAACCTGGGAAGGACCGGGCCCTATGCGGCTCGTACAGGCCTATCTCACTCCTGAATGTCGACCTTAAATTGTACACGGGGATTTTAGCGTCTAGGCTGGCCCTGCATCTGCAGGGCCTGGTTGAGGCTGATTAAGCTGGCTTTGTGCCCGGCAGACAGACGGTCGATAACACCAAGAGAGTGGCTCACATTCTGGAGAAGGCCTCACGGATCCCGGGCGAGCGGATGCTGCTGGCGGTGAATGCTGAGAAGGCATTCGACCGGGTACACTGGCCTTATCTCGAGCAGGTGCTCCGGAAACTGGGTATTGGAGACAAATTCTGCTCGATGGTCTTCAACTGCTACAAGCACCCGTCGGCGACAGTGAGAGTTAATGGGTGCAGCTCCCGTAGCTTTGCGATCGAACGGGGCACTAGGCAGGGGTGCCCGCTCTCCCCACTCCTCTTTGCTCTTTACATGGAGCCGTTTGCCCAGAGAATTCATCAGAACCCAGATACGGTCGGGATCAAGATGGGGCAGTATATCCACACGGTCAGTCTTTATGCAGACGACGTCCTGTTAACTTTGGACGATCCTAGACGGGCCCTCCCGGCTTGTATTCATGAACTAGACGCTTTTTCGAAAGTGGCTGGTTTTAAGATGAACATGGGCAAGTCGGTGGCTTTGGATGTGTCCCTGGCCGCAGATAATAGACAAGATCTGCAGCGGCTTTTTCCCATGCAGTGGTCGTCATCTCTGGTGCCGTACCTGGGGATTCTGCTAGCGCCGACGTTGCCAGCGATGGTAACGGCCAACTATGCCTCTCTCAACAGAAAAATCAGTGAGGAACGGGGCTGCTGGGGTAAGAGCCTATTGTCTTGGCTCGGCAGAATTGCTGCGGTCAAGATGACAGTTCTGCCCCAGATTCTATACCTCTTCCGAGCCTTGCTGCTCCAGCCTCCCGTGGGCTGGATTAGAGAGACACAAGCTGACATCGCGCGCTTCATCTGGCAAGGCCGCAAACCAAGGATGAAGAGGGTTCTCTCCACACTGGCTCCGGAGGCAGGGGGCCTTGACAGCCCGGACCTCCGGAAATACTTCCAGGCGGGGCAGTTGCGCTACCTGGTGGAGTGGAGCAAGTGGGAATCCGACAAGCATTGGCTTTTTCAGGACCAGGCAGTGGCGGGGCGCACCCTCCAGGAGGTTCCATTCATGCGCCGGGCTCACCGCCCCCGTAATCTCTACACTTCCTTCGTTACGCGAGTTCCCTTAAGGGTATGGGACAGAGTCAGCGTGGTTCGTGAACTCACTACGTTCCCCTCACCTTTCACACCGATAGCGGACAATCCTGACTTCTCCCCCGGGATGGAGCCAGGAGCTTTCTCTAACTGGAGGGCGGCGGGCTGCCGAGCGCTCTTCCAGATCTATGGGCCGGAGGGGGTAGTCCCCTTTCAGCAACTGAAACAGGAGTTCCATTTGTCTGAGTCGGACAGGCTGCGATATATGCAGGTCAGGCACTGGGCGCTTCAACCCCAGGTGCGGGACACTGCTGATCGCCAGATAACGCCATACGAACAGTGGTTGGTGACACGCGCCTCTGACGCTAAGCTGATCACTGATCTTTATAAATTCCTACAGCCCCCTCCGTTTCACTTCTATAATCCGGGCAGGGAACGTTGGAATAGAGAACTGGGAAGGACGCTTAGCCATAAGGAATGGGATCAAATTGCGCACCTCTGCATATCATACAGGCCTCACGGAAACACTCACCAAGGTGTCTACGTATTGGTATTACACCCCGGAGAGGCTCCATGAGATGAACAGGCATATTGAGAAGGCGTGCTGGAGGGGTTGTGGTCGGGTGGGGACCCTTACACATATACTTTGGGATTGTCCTTTGTTAGAAGCTTACTGGAAGGAAGTTCTTGACGAGATTGATGTTCATTTTGCAACTGAATTGGCGCGCTTCCCGGCGTATGTATTGCTGGGCGTTCCTAATGGCCTGATGTACCCGCTGAAGTCCCATAGGGGCAGGCAAATTGCGCTAGCGCTGGGTTCAGCGATTCAGAACATCTTGATCCACTGGCGTACCACCACGGTCCCCTCCATCACAGGCTGGCTGCACAGGCTTTGGCACGTGCTAGGTATGGAGAAATTATCGCTTATGGTGGCGGGGGACGTGAACCAATTTGATGAGCTATGGCAACCCTTCCACGCGCTTCTGTCTACTGAATTCAGGGAACTCACTTGCCCGAGATACCTCAAACTCATGAGATTAACACCGCCGGTGATTTCAACCGAATAAGGAGAAACAAGATCTGGGCTCATGGGGAGGGGGGCGTGGCGGGAGGGCAGGTTGTGTTATCAGCCGAGTATTGGACGGGGGTAAGCGGGGGGGGTGTTGGGGTGAGTTGGGTTTTTTGGGGGGGGGTTGGAGGGGTTGGTCTCCTGCATTATTGCTTTTCCTTTCTGGTCTGCTTGAAGGTGTCGACTGTACTCAGCTTTTATCATTTGCCATTGTTTTTTTCTTCGCAGTAGCTTTGTCCCCCATCGCACTTATAAATTTATGCTCAGCTTTTCTCACCTGATTGTATGTAACCCTACCCCTCATGTTCCCTTGCCTCCTATTTTTCGTCTTAATAAAATGCTTTAAACCTAAATTATTACCATAACTTTACTGGTGCCAGGCATTAGCCGATAATATGAACAAGATTGCAACATACCTTAATGTGAACCACTAGGGTAGTATTTCTTCCATGCCTATGATTACTTTTGCCACCAATCAAATATCAGGTTTTTTTTTAGCACTTGCACTTTAAAAATCGGCCAACCTGTTCTCTAGCCGTCATGTGATCAAGGCCTCCGTTGAGGCTGAAACGCGTCAGGCTGGCTGTTGTTGCTGTATTCACCAAATAAAGAACTTCACCTGCATTCCTGGGTCTGCTGTTCGTTTTTCTTCAGGACGATCTTCCAGGCATATATATATGTGATCAAGGCCCTTTTCGGGCTGAAACGCGTAGTGGCGGTGTTTGGTGTCGGGCATCAATAAAGAAATTCTACACCAAAGTTGGGTTTGCCTCGTCTTATTTCCAGCGACCAAGAAGACGTTTTTGTACCGTGTGTGTGTGTGTGTGTGTATATATATATATATATATATATATATATATATATATATATATATATATATATATATATATATATATATATATCCAGCACCACCTTCTTTATACTGCCACAAAGAAGAACTCTACACACCGGACTTTGTGGATATCCAGCGTTAATGCGGCTCCTTGCTTAAAATCCTCAACATTCTCCTGATGCATTTCAGCTTCTATCCAGCCTTGCCTTGTTCACAGGTGAGCCATTATTGGGATTTGCAGCGTAACATCACGTTTATATACACCCAGTGAGACAACAGAATCACACCGTAGACTCAAAATATTACTCTCCTCAAAATGCACCTGAATAGTAATGTCTGTTTTTTCGCTGTACCAAAGTTTGTTTTCCAACATTACCATTTGGGGACACTGCAGTCTTTGCAGTCCTGTTCCAGACTACATTCATGGTGCTGTAAAATTAGCTCATAACATATGCCTTGTTGCCTCAAAGTGACCATCTCTGTAACGCCTGATTAACGAAGTCCCCGTGAAAGACGAACTGTCATTTCACTTTTCCCTTGCCTCAGTATCACCTCCAAATTATTAGTCAGTGCTATCCCGTTCCTCTTTAATCATGGTGTAGTGTGGGTGGGTTAGATTTCCTCAATTCAAACAACCACCAATACAACAAACTCCGCCGGGAAGCCTTCAACTTCTCAGGGCGGCCTTTGTGTACAGGGACAGAGTAGCCTGTGTACATCCAGCAGCAACTTCTTTATACTCCCACAAAGGAGAACACAGCACACCAGACTTCGTGGATATCAAGCGTTTTAATTCATAAGGTAGCTTGCTTAAAATCTTCAACATTCTCCTGGCACATTTCGGCTTGCATCAAGCCTTGTTCACAGGTGAGCCATTATTGGGATTTGCAGCGTAATATCACGTTTATAACTTGCGCCCCTCAATGCACTGCTTATAGCCTCACATATTACATCACTCATGACATGGTCAGTGACATCACTGATTACATCATTGATGACATCTATGCCTGGGCGGAGCTCTCAGAGTTTTACCCTGTGGAATCCCACAGAGTTGCCCAAAAACTCAGCAAATTTCCGTGGAGTTCCATGAGCAGGCAGAGTATGTATGTGGTATTTGCAGCAGCCAGTAGGAGGCCACAACCGTAACCGAGAGGAGGGTCCATGGTGCAAAGTCATGGCAAAATGGTGGCAGCTGCCCCAAACAAAGGAAGTCATGTCAGTGAGTGCTACTACTCACTCCCCCTCCCGCATACGCAATTAGAGAAGGCAAGGCTGCAGGGTGCAAAAGGGTCTGACCCCTGTAGGCATAGGGTGCAAAAAGGAGCTCACCTCGTTTGAGCAGCAAGCTACTAAGTACTTGCAAACGGCTCAATGGGACAGATTAAGCCATGGTCAAGATCTCTCAGCAGATATTGCAGCTATTTGCTTATTTCCAGACATCTAAATTTTCTGCTCATAGTTGCATCTTACCTACTTCAGAGTCAGACCCATCTCCCCTTACCTCCACAAAATAAAAGCACGGCAGCAGCATGACACTGTCCTTCGTTACCCTTGCTTTCTGCTTCTCCTTTGCAGACATGAAACCCCTTCTTTTGTCTGGCCTTTCCATCAGCTGTGCCCAGGGCTTCAGACTGGCTGAGTCAGAGAGATCCTCTGGCCAGCTGTATTCTTTGTGCAGAATATTCCCGACAGTCACCTACGGCATGTGCTTCATCCAGCTTTTCACATCCACTTGCAGCAAAAGAAGACATACCAGGCATCATCTCCTTTCAGCTCTGAGCTGCTCCGTGGTAGTTGGCAGAAGTGTGGAATTTGACTAAAAAAGCTCCCTTTTTCCCTGGTGTCCCATCATGCACCCTATACACCCTGCTATCGACCAGGCAAGCCGATCCTCCTACTTCAAGCACAAACTCCCCCTCTTGCCTGCTCTCTTTCTCGTAAAGCTGACACATGCCAAGAATAATGTCCAGCTACCATGTAACCTATGGGTTTCCGTCCCGTTCGATATTTTCCCTTAGACAAGAACGGAGTCAGTCGGATGGGTGACTCGGAAAACCCCCCTCCCTAACTCTGTCACCGAACGAGCAGCTCTCGCTCGTCAATGATTTCCTAGTTTGCAAGGACAGCCACGGGTTGGGTTAACAACCAAGGGGAGACATGATCAAGCACACGAGACTGCCACGAAGAAGAATAGTTTACTACAGTCCATTCTCCCTCTTCCCCGCTGCACACACATACCATTGTGAAACATCACCGCCCTTGTGTACGAAGTAAAGAATGCACAATGCCTCGTCCTCTTTACCTTTCCGACAGAAATGACCCTGTAACAATGCCTCGATTCTCTGTCCTCAGATAACAGCAACTCTGTAACTGGCCACCACAATCGCCCCTATGCAATATGTTTGTTTATGTGCAAATGATTTTCAGGTTATTCTTTAAACGAGAACAAGTATGCTATGTCTTCTGTATGATTACATCATGAATGATTGAATCAAGTCTACGGGAAACTCCTTCTTCTTGATTGTACTCGTACTGTATAAAAGTGCTGATATGTTTCAAGCAAAGTAGACTACTCCTGAACCCGCTTGGTGAAGGAGCTCTCCCTTAACTCGAGTTCTGGAATAAAACCCTTTCAACTCGAAGACCACGGACTCTGCTCCTCATTTTATGCATTACTATTTTCTTGGGTAATTAAGAAATTCCGAACGGCGTAAATAACTAGCTTTTTATTTACCAAATTAATTGGCGCCTGAACAGGGACACTCCCTCTTCCCTACACGCCGGCGATGTAAGTCGGGTATTTGTCCCTTCCATACTTTCGACGGACTTCAAGTGCACAACAGCGGGCTGTTCCCGCTAACTCCCTCGAGACGAGGAGGAGGCAGACTGCGACTGATCATCCACACGAGGCGGTGAAGAAGATAGCGGAGCGTCCCAACTCAGAGCCTGACCAGTGAGAGTGCCGAGTCCGAGGTCTTTGGAGCCCCGAATTCCTGCACAAGCGTCAAGAGTCCGATGACCAGGTCTTCAAGTTTTGCTTCTTGGTGAGTACCACTGAGATAGTATAAAGACGGGTTTCATTTTTGGAAAACGGTAAAGACGTGTTTCATTCGTGAAACCGGTACGGTTGCACTATATTCTAGTGTATAAAGTGTTCGTTTTGTTTTTGTATATTCCAAGTCTTTTAAATCGTAATTTGTTGAGTTTAAGAATGCCTCTGTTTTCCAAATTACGTACAATTGGCACCAAAAAGAATCTGTTAGAAAAACCAGTTAAAGTCCCGCCTAGGGACACTCCTGGATATTTCATGTACAACAAGCATGGATTGAGTGCCATATTATTTTTAGACCTTTGGGTAGACTATACCGAGAAATTAGAGATGGCGTATAGGTGGCCTGCCCCAGGTACATGGGATATAGAATGCATTATGAAAGTGGAGGAAGAGTTATGGAAAAGATAGGCGAGGCCCTCACAGACAGAAGCCATTGAGTTATGGCGTAAGGAAGCGCATAGGAGGGCCCAGAAAGATCTAGGGAAAGTCGAGAAAAGTAAGAGAATGTCGGAACAGGCTAAAGAAAAGCAATTACAGGAAGAAGGTGAGAAAGTCCTAGCTGAACAGGTAGAGAGAGAGAGAAACGCCCTTGTTACTGGTATTTATCCCGTTTTGTCTGAAGAAATTGTAGAAGAACCCCCCAAGTCCCCAGTGAAAGTAATTCCCACTGCTCCCGAAAATTTCCTCCCTGCCTATCTGTCCGAACCACCCCCGCTTATGTAAACATGCCTAGAACACGCCCGTCCATACGTGCTCCTGAACTAGTAGCCGGTGGTTCTACCTCTGATTTAGGAGTGTCCGGGAACGGGGCTGAGGATAAAGACGATGTCCTGTCTCTTGAGTGTCCTTACGACCCCGAACCCGGTAGTGGCCCAATGGCCATGATATCAGAGAGATTAAGACTAGCCGTGGGTCAACTCCAAAAGGTCCCTGATATAACGAAGCATTTGGATAGTTTTTACGAATTCGTACGGACAGGTGAAGGTCCGGATACTCTGGTCCAGGTCATGAAGAACAGAAAAGTTCCCATCAGAGGACTGCTCCTGCGGTTCATCATAAATTGTCTGATCCGGGAACTAGACCTGGGTAATGGAAGCGTAGACTCCGAGTTAATAGATCTTAGCGATCAGATACACCGAGGAGCACACGATCTGGGACATCAGATTGACAAAATAACTAAAAGATTGGTTAAGAAAATTGTCACTATTCACTCTGAGAAAGTCACACAGGAGGACGACTCAGAGGAAGATGATAGTCCGACACTAGATAAAATGAATTTCCTGGGTGTAGCGCGACATTGTCCTGGCTCCAAATGGCGAACCCCACAAATGTCGCTGAAAATTAAAACATTAGATCCTTCTTCGTAAGATCTTGTTCAGTCCACAGAAAGAGCCCTAGACGAATGGATGGACAATGAGCCTCCCCTTACACAGCAAGAAAAAGAATTGGCCCGGTCTGCCACCCATTGGATATCACAGCACCGAGTATATGGCCCAGATATAGTAGCACAAATGTTTCTGGCTCTTCCCTGAGCAGAACAACGACTAGCAGGTATTTATATGGTCCAACACCTGGCTACCGTATATGAGAATAACTCCCACCGACCAGACAAGCTATACAAATTGTTACAGGAAGTAGTGACAGATAGATGGAGGTCTCGGGGACCGGAATTGATCAACACCATTCAGGACCTGCGCCTCCGTTTCCTGCAACTTACCTTAGCCTCCTTAGATCATGAACCTTACGGTATGGGCCAATATCCTTTACGAGAAGTCCACCCCATACCCCAGCCAGATGGTACACTGCAACGAATACATGTGTATACTCCCCTCACCAAGTTAGAGATAATGGAAATGAAAAAGATGGTGCCCTCTCACGAAAAAGACCCCGGAGGATTCCATAGGGAACTGAAAGATATCCTCCAAATGGGTAGTTTTTCATATCCAGATATAATAATACTCCTTAAAGTAATTCTACCTACAGGCATATTTGACAAGTTGAAGGAAAAAGATTGGGAGGTGGGTGGTAAAAAGATCACGTGGACTGCCCTAGAACAAGAAGAGACAGACAGAAAACCAGGTGAAGGTTTAGGTGAGCACGTAAGAGAACTGCCCAGTCTCCTCATACAGGGCTTGCCTCTGTTGTTAACAACGAAAAAGGAAGATTGGGATGCCATTTCTGCCTGTAAACAAAAACCAGACGAGGATACAGGTGATTACTACACCAGATTAGAGAAATGTTTTTCTATAAATAGTGGTCTTGCACATAGCAGCGAGGCATATCCTCATCTTTTTGTGTCCAAATTGGTGGACAACGCCTTACCTTCCATCAGGAATAGAGTGTTGAAAGTTGAGAGTACCTGGCAAGCAAATAGTCCTTCACAAATGTTACAGATGTTACAGTACCACCACAACAGAATAAGGGAAGAACAGGAACAGGAAAAGAAAAGGGTAAAAGACACAAAAATGAAGGTACTGGTCGCACAGACGGCACCAGTAAATACAGGCCCCAAAGGTAATGTGGGGGCCAATAAAGGTACTTGCAACTACTGCAAACAGCAGGGCCATTTTGTGAAAGAATGTCCAGTTCTGAAACATAACATAGCGACAGGAAGGACGAAAGAACGACCACATACTCCTAGACCAGGTAACACTCAGCAGCCTCAAACCATTACGTCGCCACAGGTTCAGAAGCCTGCTACTGCTACCACACAGATGTACCAGTACTCCCAATCAGATTACCCCGAGTTTGAACCGTGTGCATGAGACAGCCTTGAGAGAGAAAGTGACGTGCCCCTTATTCCAGTTCAAGTAGATCAGAAAGGTCCATATGTACTAGCTCAGTTACTGGGACAAGACAGAAAATTCCTCATAGACACGGGGGCGAGTAGGACTAGCATAAGTCATAAGGAAGTCCCAGAGGTTCCTCTCTCTGGCTCACATAATGTATCTCTGGGCTTTTCAGGAAAACCAATCATAAACAAAGTATCTGAACAAGTCTCTTTAGGAGTGGGTCCTCTGACACGTACTACTGATTTGGTCCTTACAGAAACGTGCCCAGAGAATTTACTAGGTATCAAGACACTCAAAGAACTAGGAGCAGTAATATGCTGTTCACCGGAAAGAGTAAAATTGTTCCTACGAGATTTCAAAGGACATTTCACAGTCAAAGAATTCGACCCCAGACTAAAAGACATCCCAAAACATTTATGGGCAAAAAGCTCGACTGATGTCGGTTACATGGACATCACCCCTCATCAAGTCACACTCAAGGAGGGTGTAGTCTTACCCCGTATACGACAATATAAGATTCCACTCGAGGCTGAACAAGCCTTACTAAAAATAATCCAAGAACTCATAGAGCATGGTGTGGTGATCGAGACTGATTCAAATGTTTGCAATTCTCCAGTTCTTCCGGTCCTCAAAAGGACTGACCCATAGGCACCCCCGGTCTACTGACTGGTGGTTGATCTCCGAGAACTGAACAAATGTGTGACCCCACGATATCCGGTGGTCCCAGATATTTCTTCACTATTGACTGCCATAGATCCCGAAGCTGCATTTTTCACAGTCATCGACTTGAAGAATGCGTTTTTCAGCATTCCTATACATCCCGACAGTCAATATCTGTTCGGATTCAGTTTAAAAGGACGAAGCTTCAGGTTCACTAGAGCTCCCCAAGGCTTTACAGAAAGTCCAAGCATCTACAGCCAAGCACTGAAAAGACAACTTGACAGTATCAATATGCCTGCCAACACAGCACTGATACAGTACGTAGATGACATCCTCGTCACTGCAAGAACAGAACCAGAATGTGAAAAATCATCTCTCACAGTCCTACATTTCCTGACAGACAAAGGTCACAAGGTGTCTCCCTAAAAATTACAGTTCTGCGCACAGCAAGTGGCTTACTTAGGACATTTGCTGTCGAAAGAGGGTAGGCAACTAACACAAGAACGAATCCAACTGATTTCGACAATTTCACAGCCAAAGTCACAGAAAGAAGTCAGCGCATTCATTGGTCTCACTTCATATTGCAGACAATGGATCCCTCGGTATGCCCACATAGTCAAGCCACTCATGCAGTTAACCACAGTGGAAGCAGCCACTCATTCAACTCTCCCTTGGACATCGGAACACCCCCAAGCTTTTTATGCTCTGAAACTAGCTCTGTGTCAAGCACCAGTTCTGGCTACCCCGAACTATAGCAAGCCTTTTACCCTGTTTGTGACAGAACGTGACGGAACAGCACTATCCGTCCTCACACAAGACCAAGCAGGAAGAAACAGACCCTGTGCTTATTTTTCTAGCACATTGGACCCCGTAGCACAAGCTTTGCCTGCATGTCTGAAATCTGTTGCGGCTAGAGCCCTGGCCATAAGACAAAGTGACTCAATAGTGTTAGGACATCCCCTGAGAGTACAAGTACCACATGCTGTGGAAGTCCTTCTGAACAGAACTCAGACACAACGCCTGACTGTAGCAAGACTGACAGGATACGAACTAACGCTCTTTCAGCCACACATAGAGATCAGACGATGCAACGTATTGAATCCTGCTACCCTTTTGCCCTCAAGTTCAGATGACACGACACAACATGACTGTGTGGAAATGATCGACGTAGTGACAAAACCAAGACAAGACCTAACAGATGTTGCACTCCCAGATCCTGATGTAACACTCTATGTGGATGGGTCGTGCATGAGGACAAGTGCTGGAGAGTTAGTGACAGCCTATGCAGTAACAACGGACTGTAAAGTTATAGAGACCCAAAGAATTGACATTCTGGCAGCTCAAGCAGCAGAGCTCATCGCTCTGACACAGGCCTGCATATGGGCAAAACAATTGAAAGTGAACATCTATACCGATTCCCAATATGCATTCGGTGTAGTTCACAATTTTGGAGTGTTGTGGCAGGAACGAGGTTTCCTTACCTCACATGGGGCCAAAATACAACATGGTCCCCTGATTCAAGCCCTACTAGATGCCATACACCTACCTACAGCCACAGCTATTCTGAAATGCAAAGCACATACCAAAGCTACAGACACCATATCCAAAGGAAATGACTTAGCGGACCGGACTGCTAAACAGACAGCCCAGAGTCCAGTGAACACATCAGACTCTCAGGTACCAACACAGACTGTCACTATGGTAGTGAGAGACCCCTTGAAAGATGTGCTAGACATACAGACACAAGCCACCACGGATGAAATAAAGAAATGGGCTGAACAAGGAGGGGTCCAGACAGATCAAGGTTGGATGACCAAAGACCGAACAGTGTGGTTTCTCCCTGATTCCATGGTACAAGTCATAATTGACACAGCCCATAGCCCCGCCCACCTAGGCGAGAAAGGTATGCTGGATAGTTTACGGAATATCTGGTTTAACAAACACCTGAGATCTGCAGCCAAACAAAAAGTAAAAACTTGCATGATATGTTGCCAATTTAATCCTGGTAAAGGTGTAGCAGTAGAACAAGGTGGATTCCAGCCTCCTGATCATACCTTTGAAGTCCTCCAAATGGATTACATCCAGATGGACAGATGTAGAGGGTACAAATATGTGCTAGTGGTAGTATGCACACTGACACGATGGACTGAAGCATATCCCGTCCCAGACTATGGTGCCCAGACAACTGCTAAGCTTTTAGTGAGAGAATTCTTCCCCAGGTATGGGTTACCAAGGGTCATTTATTCGGACAATGGGCAGCCTTTCTCCTCCAAATTGATGGAGGCTGTTTCTCTTTTGTTGGGATATTCCCGGAGATTCCATTGTGTCCGACACCCTCAAGCAGCAGGCCTAGTCGAGCGGCACAACCAGACTTTGAAAACAAAACTAGCCAAAGTATGTGCAGAAAAAGGGATAGACTGGGTCACTGCCCTCCCGGTCGCTCTCTTTTATATGCGAATGGTGGCACATTCCTGGACGGGACTGTCCCCTTTCGAAGTAACATTCGGGAGACCTCCTAACATCTGGGGTGTCCCTTCTCCTAGAAAACTGACTGACATTGATTCTAATATGTTGACAGATTACCTGGCTTCCTTGATGTCTGCACTCCAATCTTGTCGTTCACAGGTTACAGCAGCATTTCCAGACCTCACCACGCCTGGAGAACATGCCATCAGGCCCGGCGACTGGATATTGATCCGAAATTTCGATCGTACCAGCCCCCTGGAGAAGAGATGGACGGCTCCTAAGCTGGTCCTCCTAACTACGAGGACCGCCATCAAAGTGGAAGGACGCAAAGGATGGCTCCACGCTAGCCACTGTCGGAAATTTCTTGGACCTACACCCACAGACACTGTGCCTTGTTCAACAGCTACCAACGCCCCGGATATAATTTCACCAATTCCAGAACTCACTGCTCAACAGGAATACAGATCACGGCTGCGATCCCACCAAAAACAGACTGAAGACATTGCACCTGATCATAACGCACCGGTGGCTAATTAGGCCCAGGAACAAGCTCCTGGTGAAGCGGCTGCTGGGAGACGTTTTGATCTCGTGTTCAGAGACATCTTGATATTAAATCCATAGACATCATGAGGAGAAATGACGCAGTGCCTCAATGGAAAAAGACTAATTATGTAAAATTACTGCATAGCAGGTTCTCAATTTTCCTGTTTACAATGTTACTTGTTTGCTGTGTAGCAGCCTGCCTGGGATGGATCTTATGTACAGTTTTCCCTCTACATTCTTCCACACTTGTAAAGAATACCACTATGCATTCCTATGTTGATCTTCCCCCACACCTCGAGGACAGAAGAAAGGAATTTATAAATAATACATTCATTTCCACCCTCCATAAACACCAGCTCATAGTCAACAAGACCAACTGTTGGGTTTGTGGCTTGATGCCACATTCCGTACATAAGGGAATGCCCTTTTTCTCCCGCCCGTTTGGTTATTCAGGATCCGCCTATGCCTTAGCCATGATATTCTCTGCCTCCGTCAGAAACATTCCCCCGGCCAAATTAAAAAACGAAAGTAATTGGAACGAGGTAAAGACCAAAATAGTAAAGGCTGTTTCTAAAATGGTGGATCTCACTGTCACCTGGGGGAGGGCCGAAGATCACGAAAATATCAGTTACTCCCAGTTCCATGACATTGCTTCCTTCAGGGAAATGTTTCCGTCGATCAAAGACGGACAGATCAAGGAGGTTGGGTAGTACCGCAAAACGGCCGGTTTTGACTAAGGGGGAAAGGAAAAGGGGAAGTAATGGGGAACAGCGAGTGTGATAGGACATACACACTGCCCGCTCCCGATTTTCCGACCATAGTAACTGCCCCAAACATCTATTTCATTTGTGGACCCCATGCACGCACCTGGTTGCCCCAAGGCTGATCTGGAAAGGGCTACATCGCATTCCTATTACCACCGACTTACACAGCCCCCGCCAATTACCACCTGATTGACCCTCTGACCCAAGTTAGAAGACAACGAAGGGGGGTCATAGATGCAGAAGATACTACAGGACAAGAAGTAGGAGACTTCTTTAAAGGTTTTCTCCCTTTCTGGGGGCCTATGGCAATCAGTCGCCACATCCGGCAACCAACCCGTGTAGTTCAGGCCGCCATAGACGAAACAACTGGCGCCTTAAATAACATTACAGCTGAGGTCGCTGCAGACAGGCTCATGACACTACAGCACCGTATTGTTTTAGATGTCCTGATAGCCGACCGTGGTGGTGTGTGTAAGGTAATAGGGTCCAGTTGTTGTGTATTTATTCCAGACAACGCCCCATCAGTTTATTCTGCTATCTCCGACCTTCATGTTCTATCCGACAAATTGGATATGGACACCGGCACATGGTCCCTGACTGGCTGGTTTTGGGACCTCCTGTCCACCTGGGGGTGGAAGGCACTAACAGTCCTGGGCCTCGTTTTGGCCACTATCTTCACCTGTTGCCTCTGTGTCCAGTGTGGCCCCGCCCTTTGTGGACTGTGTGCCACTTCCTGTACTCCTTGTCCACGAAACAGAGGAAATAAAAATGAAATGATCATGTTACAGGAACAAGTATACGATCTGATGAATATAGAAATTGATTAAGAATTTCTGTAATAGGGTTTCTATAGGACAAGGAGGGATGTGGAATTTGACTAAAAAAGCTCCCTTTTTCCCTGGTGTCCCATCATGCACCCTATCCACCCTGGCATCGACCAGGCAAGCCGATCCTCCTACTTCAAGCTCAAACTCCGTTGTACCCCCTCTTGCCTGCTCTCTTTCTCGTAAAGCTGACACATGCCAAGAATAATGTCCAGCTACCATGTAACCTACGGGTTTCTGTCCCGTTCAATATTTTCCCTTAGACAAGAACGGAGTCAGTCGGATGGGTGACTCGGAAAACCCCCCTCCCTAACTCTGTCACCGAACGAGCAGCTATCGCTTGTCAATGATTTCCTAGTTTGCAAGGACAGCCACGGGTTGGGTTAACAACCAAGGGGAGACATAATCAAGCACACGAGACTGCCACGAAGAAGAATAGTTTACTACAGTCCATTCTCCCTCTTCCCCGCTGCACACACATACCATTGTGAGACATCACCGCCCTTGTGTACGAAGTAAAGAACGCACAATGCCTCGTCCTCTTTACCTTTCCGACAGAAATGACCCTGTAACAATGCCTCGATTCTCTGTCCTCAGATACCAGCAACTCTGTAACTTGCCACCACAATCGCCCCTATGCAATATGTTTGTTTATGTGTAAATGCTATTCAGGTTATTCTTTAAACGAGAACAAGTATGCTATGTCTTCTGTATGATTACATCATGAATGATTGAATCAAGTCTAAGGGAAACTCCTTCTTCTTGATTGTACTCGTACTGTATAAAAGTGCTGATATGTTTCAAGCAAAGTAGACTACTCCTGAACCCGCTTGGTGAAGGAGCTCTCTCTTAACTCGAGTTCTGGAATAAAACCCTTTCAACTCGAAGACCACGGACTCTGCTCCTCATTTTATGCATTACCATTTACTTGGGTAATTAAGAAATTCCGAACGGCGTAAATAACTAGCTTTTTATTTACCACAGAAGGGAACACAGTGATCACAGCTCCGAGTCCATCATCATACCCTTTCTGGCACAAGCACTGCCAGGGGTCATCGGGGGCAAATGCATGCTCCAGCGGCAACTACTTCTGCCTGGACAACAAACAACAAGCATTTTTGCTGTTTCTGCTGCAATTTCCTTTTTTTAAAAGTGCTTTTTGACCCTGTCAGTGTAACAGGGAAAACCAGCACCACAGCTAGGGGGCCAGGGTATTCCTACAGGCCCTCTTCTATATATATATATATATTTTTTTAATGAAGCCAAGTCCCAAGATGGTTGGCAACACTTCCTGATTGAAGAGTTCGCCGCCAATCAAGTTTTAGCATGTGGACTGTTGGATCCTTGGAGGATCTGCGACCCTAGATATCCAAAAATTGGCTTTCCTGTAATATCTTGAACAGTACTGAATGGATTGACAACAAATAACAAAAAGCTTTTTTTTCTGGACCAAAAAACTAGCTTTTGGTCAAATATGGTGTAATTCCATCCAGCGGTTCGGGCTGTAGTCATGTTCAAAATTCCTATGGGAATTAACATGGGCAATGCACATTTAAGATCCCCCCTTTTTCTCAGCCCACATTTGACAGATCCCACAAAAACCGCCCATGCACAACTAGAATAACAGCACATTTGTTGGGGGGAAATGTCATGAAGATCTGTCTAATGGCACCAAAGATATAGGTAAGAGAAAAAAAATTCAGAAAGGTAGCACTTGGTCCAGAAAACAACCTTTTTGTGAATTGGTGTAATTTGGTTCAGTAGTTTGGGAGATATTAAAGAAAAAACAAATTTGTGTATCTAGGGAAGCGAAGGGTCTGCAAACCCTCCTGATCTCATGCTGAGATCTGATTGGCTGGCAACACGTCAACCAGGAAGTGTTGGCAGCCATTTTGTGACTTTGCTTCAGCCAAGTCACAAAAAAAGTGAAAAATAAGGAAAAGGGGGCAGGAATGCCCTGATCCACTATCCCTGGTCCTTTTTAAAAAAATGTGTGTGGCAATACGGCTCCCATGCTTATTTTAAAAAAAGCCCCCAGATGGGCCAGGTCCCAGGGCATTTAAAAAAAATAGAGGGGGCGCACAGGGTCCCTCTCCTGAGACTCTTTGAGCCACAGGGACCTCCAGGTACCCAGGGCTTCATGTAGATATTAGAGGGGGGATGTGCGGACCCCCCCTCCATGGGCTTTTTTGAGCCCCGGGGTCCACCACCTCCCCAGGACTTAATTTGTATAACTTGAGGGGTGACCCACCTTCCGGGGCTGGCACAAGCCACGGGGACAACTACCTTCCTGGGGCAAAAAGCAAGCGTTTAAAGGTAGAACTGTGTGAACTACCACATCACCTGGGCCAGCATAATATTCTGAAATAAGAGGAGAACCACACAGCCCCTCTCCTGGACCAAGTACAGCCCTGTGGACCTCCACTTTCCCGGGGCTGGCCCATGTAATTAAAGAAGGGGGCCATGCAGACACCTCCTGGAGCCACTAATGGCCTGGGGCCCGCCAACCCCCAAGGCCAGCTCCTACTATCTGCTGAGGTTCCCACCTTCCAGAGATAGCTGTTTGCTCTCACTTGGCAGGGGCTTCGACAGCTCCCGCCATGTCGGAGCAAACACAAATTACGCTCCCAGCAAGTGGGAGATATCAATCTGCTAGCAGCAGAGTACAAAGTTCCCCAGGGGAAAAAAAAAAGATATCAATCTGCTCCCGCTTGTTGAGAGCTGTGGTTTTGTGTGTTTCTCTGCCCGCTGTCAAGCAGGCAGTGAAACAGATGAAAGGATTGTTCCCACATGCAGGGAGATGCATATTTAGCAGCTCCTTGTGTGTGCAAGCAAAGCTGAGGCAGGGATCCAGCAGGGACCGCAGGGGCAATCTGGCTCCCCCATGGTCCCCAACACTTGAGACTGAGTACTCTGGGTGCGGTCAGGGCACCTAGCATAAGGAGGCCGGGCCCCAGGGAATAGGGTTCCCGGGGCTTAAATTGGCCTGGGAAGAGGACACACAACCCCCCTACTCCCATTGTTTTTTTGCCCAGGGAAAGAGGTCTCTGTGGCTCTTCTGGCCCTGATGCTCATTTTACAGAAATGAAACCTCAATAGGAAGCAATTACAACTTATAAAAATTGCACATCAACTAGTTGAAGCTCCCCTTCTGTAAAGGACAAATGATCCTAACTCTTGGGCTTGGCAAAGGTAAAGCGAGTGTGCTTTCTCTGCAATTCCATATTGAAAGACGATCTGAAATGCTTCATGGTGGTGAATATATCATTGATCTATTGAAGCATAATCTGCAGTGACTTTTACAAGTGGGTCCTTTCTTGTCCTTACCATGGTTCTCCCTTTAAATTACGCTGAGTATTCAAATTAACAAATCACTTAGAAGATTTGCTGTTTGGCCCTGCCCATCTCAGTAGTATGCAAAAGTCTTCCTACCTTTTGCCTGGGTGATGGACAGTTTAACAAGTGGCCACCCAGCACGTTTCCTGACAATTTTGATGATGCATTCTTGATACCTGGGAATATAAGGACATCCCCACCAAACAATGAAGCACTTGCTTCATATAGGTTAGAAGAAAGACCATTGTTTGGTGGAGATTTACTTCTTTGGAATCTCTTTGTCTTCTCTATAGGAGGATTCATGTTATCACATATTTCTGGATAAAGACGCACAGGGAACCATCAAATTGCTGAAATGCACACACGTTCGCTGCAAACATTTCCTCATGGTCAATTACGCAGCTGTAGTGTACAATACATTCTGGACATTTACTCAAGGAGGTAGCACTTAGTGATTAACAAGTGGAAAGCACTCCACTTGGGTAGATATTTTGTGCAAAATTGTGGACTCTTGTTTGGACAAATGGGCAGGTACGGTGCCTTTGTGGATAAGTCACTCATACAGCTACTAACACATTCAAACCAACTCCTAGACACACACACACTCAGACAGAGCCACTCAGACCCTGATACACCCACTCACAGACCCAAACAGACGCACACACCCATTCACAGACCCACTCACACACCCACTCACAGACCTACTCAGATACTCTCACATGCATTTATTGACCCACTTAGATAGTCATACACCCACTCCCAGATGCACTAAGAC